>NC_137097.1:2796736-3361736 GCF_949357685.1 Gobio gobio
TATAATGGAAAAAATCTTGCTTGCATTGCATTTACCACATGCCATGTTCTTCTACTACTGTTGAGTTATTTGTTGTTTCATATCACATTTGAAGTTGCTCATTTTTAATTCCTTTTCACTCATTATAATACGTTTTGTTATCAATAATATACAGTATTATTACCTCTAGTGTAGGGCTATTTATACTGGTTCACTGTTTACATGCATTTAAATGTGCCACCCCTCTCTGAGTCTGTGCCCCAGCCTGGCCCCCCACGAAAAATTTTCTAGACCCGCCCCTGCAGACACTCATCAATTGTATATTTATCTAATGCCAGTTTAATATTATAATATTAGGCTATCAGTTAACAGTTAATATAATGAGAGGCGGTTGTCAGTCGGGAAAATGTGAGCATCCCTAATGAAGATACATCGGTAACCCCCACAACTAAGCAGCATGTTTATTGTCTGAAAATGTTTAAAATGTCAAAATAAAGATACAAATATAGTTAAATGAATATGAATACATATGGTGAAAAAAAAAGTTCAACAGTAAATAATTAAACAGAAAATCAGATCATCCTCGAAAACGAACATGAACTGCGATTGAATGTCACTAATGCAATAACTTGTAAGACATTGGAAATGCAATTGCAAACAGACTTTGCTTTTCCATTTGAAATTTGGCAGTCGTGCGTTCGCGTAAACGAAAATGCAAACGGCAATGCGCGATTTGCAATTGCATTTGGATTATATCACATTTTATGCGTCCACAAATTCAAAACGCAATTGCAAATACAATTTGCAATTCCTTTTGAAAATTTTCCGCAATATCCTTCCATACAGTGGCCATTATATAAAACACAAAGGAAAAACCCTACATTACAAGGATGTAATGAAACAGGGGTTCTATTTAACAGGGGTTCAGGACTTTTTTAATAGGGGTGTCATTTCTTCGATGCATTGTGATGCAGATGAGGACGATTCGTTATCGGTTTAGTAATAGACCTTGACCGATTATAATGTACTGATTATTTTCTGCTCTGAGACACAAAGTCTGAGAATCCAAACGCAGCTTTATTAATCCCTAGGAGTCTGAGCTGTTTTGGGGCCCTTTAGAAGTTTTGACATGCTCTGACATTTGTGGGTTTTTTTCAGTTGCGTATAAACACATTAATGGCAAAAGTGTAATTACACTGTATTCAGCACAAACTGGGCTACCATAATATGTGAGCAACATGTATGTACATGCCTGTATTTTTGAGAGAAAAATGTTTATGCATGTTTTTGAGAAAAAAAAAAAATAATTTAATTAAGGCCTCAAAACACACAATAGATATCTGTTCCCAAAACTTTTGACTAATGGGTGTTGTTACCTAGAGTTTTTGCTTCAAACTGATGTGAGAATCATTGAGCCTACTCATTCACATAAAACAATACACGGATTTACAATTTGTAAGACACTTTTTCTTTACAAAGGCAGTATGCGAGGAGGCGTGAACGACAATGAATAATACTGGGTATCACACCTGATAGACAAAAGACCTGCATAATGAGCTGCATAATGAATGAGCTTCTGGTATGTGACTGAGCAAAACATTTTCTTCTTATTTAGTTGAAAATTTTACTTATCTAGTAAATACATCTTGATTTAAGAGTGTTTAGATATTTAGACTAGAAACAAGACTAAAAAAATTACTAAAAATTACTAAGAGGAGTTTTTGTACTATTTTTTATGTTTTTGAAAGTAGTCTCATGCTAAAAAATTAAATAATACATAATTAAACACTGCATGAATAAAGGTGTATCCGGACCAGGATACTCCTGTATACATTGCTGAAATTCGGAAGAATCCAGGAGTATACTGGCCGGATAGGTCAAATTCCATGGATCCGTAAATATCCGTATACATCCGAAATGGTACCAAATCGGATGTATGTTGTGCCCGTATACTCCCATGCTACAGCCATTTGTTGCCATGGCAAATAATCCCATCAAGTTTTTCCCAGGAGACATTTTCACACCTCTAAACAGCTTTGCCTTCCATCCCATATTAGTCCTTCATCTCAAACTGGATTGGTTGTTTTTTTAAAACCACTCCCAAAACCCAGACTGCTATTGGAGGACAGGATGCATTGAAAACCCAGTAAAGTGACTTTATTGGTTACTTCTAAGGCTAAGGGTGGGCTAGGTTTTGTAGCATAGTGACTTGATTGGTTATAAGCCAGCTATGCAGATTTTGCTCATATATATGCAAAATCTCTCTATGTATATATATATATATATATATATATATATATATATATATATATATATATATATATATATTGTTAGAGTAATGATGAAATTGACTCTTTTATTCCCAATGTGCAACCAGGGATAAGGCCTGATATAAGGAGACCTTACTCCCAATATGTAACCAAGAAAAATGCCAAGTATAAAGAGGCTGGTGTTAACCACACAAATATGTTATGCATGGTTTTATAATGTTGAAATGATATAGAAAAGGTAGTGGAGGTTTTATGGAGAAACTTTATGTTTGACTTTATAAGAGTCTTATAGAAAATGTAGTGGAGGTTTTATAGAGAACCTTTATGTCTGACTTTATAAGAGCCACAAATAAGATAGGAATAGCAAAGTGAAATATAGAGTTGTTTATGTGGCCGAGAAACTTTTATAAGAAGTTTTTATTTTCACAAGCTTTTATGTATAAGCTGTTTATAAGGCCGAAAAACCTGAAGGAGGTTTTTCTTATACAACTTTCATAAATGACTTTGTAAGCATGGAAAAACATGACAACATGATATTGTAAAAATGTTTTACTTTGGTTCATAGCAAGAATACAGACACATGGTTTTGTAGAAATGTTTTATTTGGTTTTATAGTAATGACACGGAAGCAAAGACTTTTGTAAAGATGTCTTATTTGGTTTTATAGTAATGACACGGAAGCAAAGACTTTTGTAAAGATGTTTTATTTGGTTTTATAGTAATGACACGGAAGCAAAGACTTTTGTAAAAATGTTTTATTTGGTTTTATAGTAAAGAGACAGAGACAAATACTTTGTAAAAATGTTTTATTGAATAATTGAAATGAACACGCTGAGACATGTTTTAGGTAATCTGTTTTATTAAGAAGATGAAGAAAGACACTGAGCCATATGTACGAAAAATCATTTATTCATGTAAAAGACAAACATATGAAATGTACTTTGTATTAGCATGCATGCATGAAGAAAAGTATTGAACGAAGCAAGTTTTACCTCGAGCTGATGGCTTGCAGACGAGGCGAATGGGGAGGTCAAGGATCCAAGCAAAAAGAAGAAGGAGGAGAAAATATTGGGCATTATATACTAAAATGTTGAAGGAATTTGGGGAGTTGACGATGGTCCAAAATCCTGGATTGGATGACCTATGCCTATGTAATTGAATATGTAATGAAGAGGTGTGATGATGAAATGATATATAAGGTATTGATCTCTGTATGGAATTCAGAAGCTGAGACGACATGCTGCTTCTCCATTGCTTGATGATCCGAGCCTGACATCTGCTGGTGACTTCTGTGAACTGCCGCTTTTTGTTACTTAAGACTTTTTCTTTTTATAAACTTTTATTTGATTGTATGTAAGACTTTTTGTTAATAGAAAAATAAATCTACTTATAATTGATTTATAAAAGAAACCGTTTGCCACGCCTCTGCTTTCTAAACGAGTTGAACTGAACCAGACACGGAGGGGGTCTGTTCTTCTAGAAAGTGAGTATAAATATATATTTATGATCTAGTTAAGGATTCGACCTGCTTTACCTAGCCTGAGGTTGTAAACTAAAAATAGGTAAAAGGTGTGTGGGATCTAGGTAGATTGTACACCGAATAACAATATATATATATATATATATATATATATATATATATATATATATATATATATATATATATATACATATATCCCCCCTCCCCCCCAAAAGAAAAATACACACAAAACAATTTGATAAAGTCTGAAATATTTATTAAAAAGGTATTAAAAAAAAAAACATTCTTAAGAGCATTATAAACAAACATTAAAACAATGGGGAAACAAATGTAACAAAATGTATTTAAAAGGGATGAAAATGTAAAGGAACAAATGTAAAAATATAAACAGTCCAAAGAACATTATAAACATACGTTAAAATTAATTGGTAAAGAAACAAAAGAAAAAAAAGTGAACAAAATGCATTTAAAGGACAGAGATGTAAAGGAATAAAATACACAGTGTACATAAAAAGGAACATCTAAAAAAAGGGAATAAATATACAAAGTACACAATATAAAATGAGAAAAATAAATTTACAAGACAAAAAAAAAGTGTATATAAAATACCCATAAATATTCCAAGTAAACAATATAACCAAGTAAAAAGAACAAAGAGGACTGCATTAATGGTATTTATAAACATACATTAAAATGAATGGGGGAAAAGATAAGTGACACAATATGCATCTAAAGGAAGGCGACGTAAAAGGAACAACAATACAAAACGTGGAGATCAAAAGCAACATGGACATCTAAAAAGGAACAAATATACAAAGTATACAATATATAACGAGACAAAGAAATCTATACATTAAAAAGTGTATATAAAATATATGTAAATATTCTATACATGGGAACCAATAAAAGTATATAAACATAGGAATAAAGAAAAAATAAAATGGAACAATTGAATATTAAAACCCCTTAAGCTGCATGAGCGCGTGCACGGGTTGAAGCGCTATTTTTAGCACGAGTGTAATGTTTGTTAATAGATTTAACGTAAAAAAACATCATTAATCTTGACAAACTATATATCATTCTAAAGGTCTAAACCTCAAGCATCGAGGACAGACCACTGTTTTTCAATGAAAAGCTTATAACGGCTGTATTTTTGCATCAATGTAAGCAATACACATCAAATCAAGCATAAATAAAAACAGAGCACATACCAATAGTGTCCTAATTACGAGCCACACACGCATCCACTGCTAAAAGTTCCAGAATGAATGGAAAGGTGAGGGTCCACTGAATAACATCCCATAGAGCATTTTAATCCAACGAAACAATAACGGTGTAATATTGATGGTTAATCCTTTGTTTACATCGCATTTCTGCGGAGCGAAGTATCATACTAGACTGTTATGCAATAAAATAATGCACCAAAAACAGTCTCCCGGTAGCATAAAGTGGCATGGGTTTAAAGCTTAGACTGTTACGAACAAAATCCAACTAACCCCACTCAAAAACATGCAAAGATAGCCAGGATATAGTCAAAAATATCCAACCATAGCACTCGGTTTAGCTGATGTCATGATGTGCTCATCCAATGATAATGTCTGTTTATCTGGAGCCAATAAAAGCATTGAATCGTCATGACTGACAGAAAATGTAGCTAATGAACACACGATTCCAACGAGACCTCTCATGTTTATATTTGTCACATGGCCGTGAATATTTATTCATTTGAATGTGGCGCGCTCTCCCACGAGAGGCTGAGACAAGTCTGTGTGACTGTGACACACACACACACACAAACCCCTCCCCGTCATCTGACAGCTAAAAGCTAACGGGCTAGTACAGACGGTCTCTTTGTAGTAACTGTTTGCTAATCTTACTAACTGGACGGAATTTATTATCCAATGGATCGTCAAAAGAAGTTTTTATTGTGCTGAAGATGCTTTATTTGAGCTCACTCGAAGCAGCGATGTGGAAAACATTGAGGAGAGTCAAGACAGCGATGACGGTGATATGCTTGTTGACAGAGAAGTTGATCCAATAATATACCGGTGAGTGTAACTGTTAGTTGTTTATGTATATTGAGAATGTGTGTGAGAATGTATTTATTTTATTGTTTCTGTGTGCTAGAAAAAATGCAATATACCAGTATGCATTATACATATGCTGATATTTTGCATTTTTCCTAGCACACATGGGGAAAAATTATATATAATGTTTCCCCATGTGTGTGTAAATAAAACATATATATATATATATATATATATATATATATATATATATATATATACTTGTTTATATATATATATATATATATATATATATATATATATATATATATATATATATATATATATATATATATATATATATATATATATATATATATATATATATATATATATATATATATATATATATATATTGAGACTGTATTTATTTTATGTTTTTCTGTGTGCTAGAAAAATTACAATATACCAGTATAGATTATACATATACTGATATTTAGCATTTTTTCTAGCACACACAGGAAAAAAAATAAATATAAAATGTATTTTTTTTCCCTGTGCTACAAAAAACAAATTGACGAAAAAAGAAAAGTTCTGGACGGCCGACCATCTGTGTGATTGTTGATTTTATGTCTGGCCATCAATATGAATGCTCACTGTATCACCGGCCATTAGATTGATTGTAGGACTGTGTGTGAATGTACAGGTGGCCGTCAATATGAATGCTCACTGTATAGCCGGCCGTTAGATTGATGCTTGGGCTTTGTGAGAATGTATAGGTGGCCGTCAATATGAATGCTCACTGTATAGCCGGCCGTTAGATTGATGCTTGGGCTGTGTGAGAATGTATAGGTGGCCGTCAATATGAATGCTCACTGTATAGCCAGCCGTTAGATTGATGCTTGGGCTGTGTGAGAATGTATAGGTGTCCATCAATATGAATGCTGTCTAACCGACTGCCCATCAGTTTCATTGTTCATGGGATGGCCTGTAATTAGAGTGAATGATGACAGTGTGATTGTTGATTGAATGGGCAAACTATACAGAAATATTACATGCAGTGCTAATTCTCTTTCCTTTCCTTGCCCTTCTACAGGCATCAGGTTGAGTCTTCAGATGAGCTATGGCATCCAAGCACCAGCCAACCAGCAGAAAAGAGAAGAACGCTTTCAGATTCTTCAAGATCTGCACTTGCTGTTGTAGACCTGAATCGGCCAGTAAATGTTTTTTTTTTTTACATTTTGCAAATTGTGTGTTTTTATAGCTATACATTTATATTATATTGTTATTTATATTACTAGTTATATTTGTAGTTATTATACTTATATTACTTGTTGTATTTTCAGTTGCAAAGAAGTTTAGCTCTTTTTTTATTAATATTTCATTTTTTTATTATATTTTTATAAGTTCTGTTGTACAAATAAATCACTTATACAAAGTCTTATGGTTCTGCCTATTATTTTATAGTTGAAAAAGCATTCAAGCATCATATATGATGGCTAAAACAGCTTGCAGTACCCTTCATAACATTAGGTTATCAAGTCTCCTGTAGGTTTCTTGGCACCTGGACATATTCTTAGAAAAAAGCATGCAGGAACCCCATTTTTCATGATATCTTCGTCAAATTTTAAATATAAACTGATGAGACTTGTGCCTTTCAATTCATTAACTGGATTCCTCCAGGCTTATTTTCATATATTTTTACATCAAATAATAAAGTGTTCATTGTAGCACAAATCATCTTCAAGACACTTCAACTTCTATAACTGTTTGTCTTTCTAAGTTTTTTTCTACTTTAATGTTTGGGTAATAAACTCTAAAGTGTCTTCTTTTTAAAGGTGTCTAAATTGTGCATGTAGTGCAAATTGTTCAGCAACTGCAATTGTTTTAGTTGGGAGATGTCATTTCTGGGGATGTGTCTCAAGCAGGCGGAGGGAGAAATGGAACAGACATAGTCTTGGAAAAAAGCTTGCAGGAACCACATTTTTCATTATATCTTCCTCAAACTTGAACTATAAACTGATAAGTCGTGTGGCTTTCAATCCATAACTGAACTGGATTCCTCCAGGTCTATTTTCATATATTTTTACATGAAATAATACAACATTCTGTGTAGTGCAAATAATTTTTGAGGCATTTCAACTATTATAATGTTTTATCTGTTTGAGAATTATCAACTCTGATTGCTTTTTAGTAGAGTCTCAAGTGTCTTCTTTCCAAAGATACCTTAATTGTGCCTGTAGCACACTGTTCTCAGGAGCTATAATTGTTTTAATTCAGGTAGGTCGTTTTCAGCTGTGAGCCCCAAAGTGGGGGTGCAGCTTATCAGGTTAAAATTATAAATATAAAGGAATTGTGACCAACTCTTACACAATGTTGTTTGAGTTTTGAACATTTTTTCAAACTGGCATGATGGGCTGGTGATGTGATGCATAGTGTGGGTCAGCCTAGTCTGGTTTGTAGTACCAAGCCAAACCATCCACACTGGCCTTCCATCAACAACAGCATCATCTTCATCTTCATCTTGTCTATAGTTGCGGTCTTCCACAGGTTCTGTGTTGGTTTGTCCAACCCTGGACCTGGTCTCCAGCAACTGCAAAACATGACAGTAAATTAACCACTAAAACTCAGAGAGGAGTATAGTAACATTCTGGGGGAAAACTGCTTAACCACTTTCTTAACTTACCCGTCTCTTTCTCTGACGGTTCTGTGTGATGTTCTTCATAGTGTTCTTCTTTTCTGGGCCTTTTCAGACTGAGCCAAAGAATACTTCCTCAGCAAAGTCTCACAAAATAAAATACATCTTGCAACCTACCAAATAAATCATGAATAATATATAGTTAATGCCAATAAAAGTAAGTAAAACAATTCAACTAAAATTTATTTGTATAGCGCTTTTCACAATACATATCGTTTCAAAGCAACTTCACAGAAAATGCATGCGTCTACATTACAGAAAAAAACAGAGAACATTAAAATAATTACAACATTTTTAAGATTACCTTTTACACATTCAGGGTCAACATCTGTAAAAGTTCTTCAGGATCATGGATCCAAAACTTCTGGATCATGAGAGGGTAAGAAACATGCACACACAAATTAATATTAATTTGTTTGATAAAACATTAATATTAATTATCAACTTATTGACATGGACTTGCAAAACGTACTCACCGGGTCCATACAAAAACTTTACAGTAGATCCAAAATCCTGGTTTGCCTATAATTCTTCAGAGTCCAAGGATGGTGGTTTCCTGTCCTCTCTGCTGAATGAGTACATGATCTCAGATTAATCATTCCAAAGCTCCTTTACATTTATGACAAGCTTGATCTTAAAACTAGCTGACAGCAGGGATGGGCATTATGACCATATTATTCTACATACATGAGCAATTGTATTTCACAATAACGATATCACAATATATTTATTTTATTTTGATAGATATGTTATTAAAATGCTACAGAATAATACTGCTTTAAAAGTCTTCACTGTATGATATTCTATGAATTAATATCACTGGATTCTTAAAGAAGCAGAAGGTCTTCTCTATTCTTTTGTTGTTTGATTAAAATTATGACAGACAGCAGTTTATTAATCTGCTGCCCCTTTAAGAACGGATGCACATAATGACACGCATCCGGGTTTCCCCACGTTTAACTTGAACTGTTTAACTTACTTTAGACATAACTGACTGTTTAAATCAAGTGAATACCTCACATGACAGGGTTATTGAGATAACTGTGTGCATTTTACAGAAAGATAATTGATTTCGGGATCGCATGCTGTCTGAGAGAGGCTTATTTTAACACATGCATGTCCCGTTCATTATTCTACATTCATGCATGTTTCCTTGCCAAAATGTCAAAAACTTTTAGTACAGTCAGTGCTGCGTTATATACACTATATTCATATTCACATTCCGCGATACAAAAAGGTAATTTTAACGTTTACTGCAAAATCGCTAACAATAGTCATAACTATCGTCATTAACACCCAGCCCTAGCTTAAAAGTATTACAACACAACAAAACACAGAATATGTAAGATAATCGCGATTAGCAGATGACTTTAATGCACTAACGTTATATCTTGATGAGCAGTAGAAAAAATATAAAGGGATTTACGTTACCTTCGGCCGTCTGTTGCCCGCCATTGGTAACTTAGTCTGTTCGTATTCATGTTTCTTCGTTCTCAGTTGACATCCCACAATCAAAATGATGTAAACTAGTGATGTTATGTTCGTGAACGAATCGTTCTTTTTGAACGAATCTTTTAGGTGAACGAATCGTTCTCGTTCAAGTGGTCCACTGACTCATATTTCTCGTTCACTGAAATTCCTCCTCCACAGCAGCGTGGCACTGTTAGCAGCGAGGAGCGAGCGCATGCGCAGCTCTGTGGACTGTTTCATCCTGTCAATGACAAAACTTCCAGCCAATAGCGTTCGAGTATAAGATGTGACGGAGCATGTGATTTGTTGAATTCAGTGAACGAATACGCCTTTTACTGACCGAGATGCTTTTGAGTCCGACTCTGACTCTGAACCAAAGACTGATCTCCTCCTCGACTTGTTCGTGAACGAAATGAACCAGCTATTGAACGATACTGATAGCGAACATGTAGAGCTCGGCTTGTGTAGTTAGGCATATACGGTATGCAGCAAAGAAAGACATGTACACTTTACCATTTTAATGAAAACAGTGTAATAATGCAGGCTGATGGTTAAATGATTGTATAATTACTGATGTATTGTGTTTGTATTATTCATTTTCATTGTTGTTGTTTTATAAAATTAATACAAATTACTTCATTACGTTTGAGTCATGTCATGCAATTCTCCAAAAACTGCAAAACAAATAAAAAATGCAATATTATTGGAGTTAACGAACACGTCCATCACTGACCAAGTTGCTTTTTTGAGTCTAAACGAGAGATCTCGTTCGTGAACGAACGAACTGGTACATCTGGTTCATGAACGAATTGAACCACCAACGATACTGAACGAACACGGCCATCACTGAACGAGAGAGAGAGAGATCTCGTTCGTGAACGAATTGAACGAACTGCTGCTACATCTCGTTCGTGAACGAATTGAACAAACTGCTGCTAGATCTCGTTCGTGAACGAATTGAACGAACTGCTGCTAGATCTCGTTCGTGAACGAATTGAACGAACTGCTGCTAGATCTCGTTCGTGAACAAATTGAACGAACTGCTGCTACATCTCGTTCGTGAACGAACTGGTGGTACATCTCATTCGTGGAAATGGATGTCGGTCATTTAGCATGTGAATCAGTCTCGTTCAGCAATAAGCAGAGAGCTGATGGCTGCAAAGCGCAATTTTAGGCTACGATTGTTTATAACTCCACGTTCGTTTACCATAATCCCAGATATATGAATGTGTAAATGTCTGACCAAACAATTAAATGTTAATCATGCAAGAAAACCTTTGTGCTTTGGTCTTCTGAACCACTTATTTAGACTTATTTTATTTAATGATAGATGCACACATTTTAATAAAGCCAAATGATTTTTTTTGTAAGTAAATACGTTCGTTGACTTAAGAAATAACGCATAAGACACTCTTTTTGCCACCTGCTGGGATATTTATGGAATATAAAAAAAATGGTCACTGAACGAATCAATGAACGAATCTGAACGAATCATTTTGATGAACGAACTGAAAATGAACGAATCTCTTGAAAGAATCGAAATTTCCATCACTAATGTAAACAGATGTGTTTTCAGATGTAAAATGATCCATGCAATGCCATTAATGGACCGACGAAGCAGTCCTGCAGCAGATTAACTACAAGCCGCGCCGCGTCCCCGCGAGCAACGAGCCGCGAGCCACTCCAACGACAACGGGTGTATAATTCAAACTGAAGGCGCGCACTGTCATTGGCCAGATTTCTGGATGACGTTCAGATTGACCAATCACGCTCAAAAGAACACGGAAAGACAGCATAGCCTTGCAACCATAGAAAAAAAAACTTGTTTTAAACTACAGTTAGAAAATGTGTATATTTCTTTTTATTTGCTGTTATATTTAATTAATTGGTCAAGTGGTGTTTTGTGATGTGGGCAGAGGCTTGAAAGTTTCAACCTGGAGAGCAGTGCAGATTTGTACTCTTTAAAAACAGATTATTGTTTGATATTTAGTTTGCTTTATAGTTTATTATATTTGTATCCAGAATTACAGTTTGAATGTAAAATTACAACTAAACTGTAAAACAGAAAATTAAAGTAAAATATCTTAATTAGTATCTTAACAGTGTTTTCTATAAAACTTTTAATGTAAATTTCTGTGAAGATTTTGAACTTTATTTGACTTAAGATATTTTACTTTAATTTTACGGTTTTTGTTTGGCAGCCATAGCTGCCAGTCATTTGATCGTTTTTTTTAGGTTTTTATTTTTTACAGTGTAAATATAAAACTAATAATATTTACTTTAAAATGACAAAGAATAATGCTAAATTGTTAGTATGGACATAAACCTTTAATACAATGAGCTAAATATTTTATTACAGATTATTTTACATACATTTGTATGTAATTTATGAAAACAGAAAAATAATACAATGATGTTCCTGTATAAAAAATGAGAATTACTGTAATTTGTCATTAATGATAAAATAATAGTCAAGTTGTTAATTTACAGACATTGTTTGTAATTTTACATGAATTTGTATGTAATTTATGAAAACAGAAAAATACTGTATAAATAATAGGGTAATTTCCCTGTATAAAAAATGAGAATTAGGCTACTGTAATTTGTCATTAATGATAAAATAATAGACAAGTTGTTAATTTACAGATATTGTTTGTAATTTTACATGAATTTGTATGTTATTTATGAAAACAGAAAAATAATACAGTGATGTTCCTGTATAAAAAATGAGAATTACTGTAATTTGTCATTAATGATATAATCCTTAAAATAACAGTCAAGTTGTCTTATTGGTTGCACCTCCATTGCGTCACCACATCTATTGTGAGTGGTGGATTTCAAACCTCAAAACGCCCCTTTTTTGCATCTTGTTAAAGTTAAGAATCTTGGAGTGACACTTTTTGTGAACAGTTGCAGAGCTGAAAGATCTGCTTGTGTTTCTGAGTTTCTTGAGCAAGTGAATCTCCCCTCTTTTTAGGGGCCAAGCACCGAAGGTGCGAAGGCACCTATTGAAACCGTTCCCGTTCTTATTATTATTATTCATCTTCTTCTTCTTCTTCTTCCGCCACGAAGTCTATGGCAGCCCATAGAACCGTATGGTAAAAAGTTGTGAAATTTGGCACACTAATAGAGGACAGTCTGAAATGTCACCGTAGCAAATTTGGAGTCTCAAACTCAATCCCTCTAGCGCCACCATCAGTCCAAAATTTGACTCATGTTTATGCTAATAACTTTTGAACCATAAGGGCTAGAAACAAAATTCTTTTTTCCTCTGATTCCTTGGCTCAAGGCGATTCGATTGCACCCTATGACGTCATTTTCCGTCATAAAAATTTTCCCGCCATTTTTAATTTTCCGAAAAACCTACTTTTACGAACTCGTCCTAGACGGTTCATCCGATTTGCACGAAAATTGATCCAGATCATCTTCAGACCATGCTGACAAAAAATCTTGCAAATCAAGTTGATTCGTCAAATCATTTGCGATAAACGCGCAAACAAATTTTACGTAGCGGTTGCAAAAACACTCTTAAGGCAATATCTCCGCAACGCTTTATCGTATTTAAACCAAACTTGGTACATGTCATCACAAGCATGACTTGAGGCAACATACAGCGTTTCGGCGCAGCGCCACCTACTGGTCCGGAGATACGAAAAATTGCTATTTTTGCTTATAACTTCTGAACTGTTTGTCCAAAAATCATAAAAGTGGTCTCGTTACATTCAGGACGGCATGCCGAGTCGTCTGATATTCAATTTTACCATATCGGCCATTTTGGCTGTCGGCCATTTTGAATTTTGTCAAAAAATGCGATATTTTACAAATGCATTAGTATATTGTTACTAAACTCGGTATGTGACTTCCTTGCTATGCCCTGAAGGTACTCAAAAAGTTTTAGGGCAGTGCCACCTTGTGGTCAAAAGATATAACAAACTTGACAAAAATGCTAATAACTTTTAATTAAATTAGCCTAGTATATTGAAACTGGTCATAATAGAGTCATTGGCTCATGCCGATTCAATTGCAACCTATGATGTCATTTTCGGTCATGATAATTTCCCCGCCATTTTTAATTTTCCAAAAAACCTACTTTTACGAACTCGTCCTAGACGGTTTGTCCGATTTGCACGAAAATTGAACCAGATCATCTTCAGACCATGCTGACAAAAAATCTTGCAAATCAAGTTGATTTGTCAAATCGTTTTCGATAAACGCGCACACAAATTTTGCGTAGCGGTTGCAAAAACACTCATAAGCCTATATCTCCACAACGCTTTATCGTATTCAAACCAATCTTGGTATATGTCATCACAAGCATGACCTGAAGCAACATGCAGCGTTTCGGCGCAGCGCCACCTACTGGTCCGGAGATACAAAAAATGGCTATTTTTGCTTATAACTTTTGAACTGTTTGTCCAAAAATCATGTCTTCCGCACCATGCTTTGAAGGTACTCAAAACGTTTTGGGGCAGTGCCACCTTGTGGTCAGAGGTTATAACAAAATTTACAAACATGCTAATAACTTTTGATTAAATTAGCCTAGTTTAATGAAACTGGTCATAATACAGTCATTGGCTCATGCCGAGAACAGAGATACAAATTTTTCCATATTTGGTCAAACATCCTGTCCTCAATGTTCTTATTTGATCAAAACCTACTTTTTCAAACTCATCCTAGACCGTTTGTCCAATTTCCACCAAAATCGAATCGTATCATCTTCAGACTGTGTCAACAAAAAGTTAGGGATTTTGCATCAATAGATGAAACCGTTTTTGTAAACCGCAGCGACGAAGTTGAGCCATTATGCCAAAATTACTCTTGAGGCTGTATCTCTGCAATGCTTTGACATATTGGCATCAAACTTTGCATGTGTCATTGTTCCCTTATTCTGACCACACCACATCAATTTCGTATCTGTGCCACCTATTGGTCAAAAGTGATAAACCATTAACTTACATTATCAGTGACTCAATATATGATATTTCAGCCATTTTGCCTAATCTTCTTAAACTGTATAATTGTTAATTGTTGCAGTTGGTCTGACACTCTCAGACTACAATGCATTTTCAGCCTTTTGCTTAAAATCATCTTAAAACGTGATTAATTGCTCATTGCTCCAGTTGATCTGACACTGCCAGCCATTTTGGCATGTATTGTCTTCTTCTTTGCGCTTGGCCCCGGTATTGCTGCTTGCAGCTATATTTATTCCATATTTTTATTTTGAGCATATCAGTTTTTGGTGTTTTTTAAACAAACTTTTTTATATTCCACATTTCATCTCCTTTTTATTTAATGTTATTATTGCCTGCAATTTGTAAAACTTTGCAAAAATTGTTTGGGGATAGTCTAAAATGTTTGGTTAATTATCCTTTGTTAATTCCATTACATTTCTTTGTTTATTTCATTACATATTCAGATTTTTTGTGAACGTATATGTTCAGACAGGGTTTTTATTTTGCACTGTTTTTATAAAAAATATTTGATTAAGAGACTCTTTTCATGCAGTGGTTTTAAGGCCCTGACACACCATTCTGATGGTTTGGCTCAGACCCAGGCAACATGAACCAACCCCACAGTCGGCTTTAGTCATTGCTAGTTCAGTTTAGTGTTTCAGGGCCTTAAGAATTATTTTTTCTGTGCAAAAAGCTTGTTTGCTGTAGCCTACATTAGACCAGAGATAATTCTCAATCCTGAAGTCCTCCCCTGCCCCTCCCCCCCTCCCTCTGAGAACAGCCAGCTCCTAGTGTCAGTCATTAACATATGAAAGGTCTTCTTCACACCTAACAGTCTTCAGTCCTAGCACACCCAGCAGTGTTTCAGCTGTATATGTCCGTGAAATTTCACGGATTCCTGTATACGTCCGCATACGTGAGGTTTCCGGGTTTTTCTGGAAATATACTGTTCCGTGTTACTCTGATCCGCTTTTTCCCACATACATCCGGTAAACATCAAATTACACAGGAGTATACCATGCCCGGATAGTGCCGGATTTCAGTGTTTTCATGCAGTGAAAATTAAGATACAATTTCTACAAAATGAAATTCACTTTAAAGAAAGCAATTCACTTTCTACAAAACAAAACTCCAGAATAATTTCTGACAAACTTTGATGTTAAATAAAAAAAAATAACATTAGGCTATAATATTTAAACATCAATATGAAACAAAATACGTTTGACTGGTACTATATTTATAGCATCTGAGCAGACATTTGTGAATAAAAGCTTTATTGATGTGACACTAGGCTCTTTTACAATAAACACGTTATAATCCGTCCAAAACAGGCCAAATAAATCATGTCTAAACATGTCATGTCTTGCGTGTATGACATGCAGCAGGATTCATATTTAAACGGTCTTTTTGCATTTAATATTCACAGATGCTAACATAATTTTTTCAGCTTTTTTTTAACAGCTTTTCATGAGGAGAATAAATCCAGGATTATTCCTCAACGCGTCTCAAAACGATGTAGCTGAAGTAGGCTATAGCAGTACTTGATGTGTTTATTTGAGTTGATGTGTGGGCGTCGACTCTGGATCAATATTTTAATCTCAAAGAACGCGCTCTCCGTGGGTGTGGTAGCATTACCGAAGTATAATGAAGTGGCTAATGAAATGGCTCGCGGGTGACTGACATCTATCTCTTTTCAAACAGATTACATAAACACAGCATATTGGTTTTTGATTTGGTTTACATTGTTTAAAACCTGACATTTCAGCGTTTCTTTAGACATATGTCTCATGTTTGTGAGACAAGTATTCACTAAGCTAGAGGTCATTTTCTGAAGACTATCTGAATGAACGTCTTTGAGAGAGAGGCTGCAGATCGCGCATCATGTTTGTTTTCTTTATTTTGCAAAAAGCAAAACATTTTGTTTTTATTGTGACTGTACACAAAAAATAGAAACTTAACAGATTATAATGATGTATAACACTTGCCTGAAAGAAAAAAAGCATGTCGATCGTGCCCACTCAAGGAGGTTAATCACTTTTGTTAATATTTATACCTCTGTGATAATGGTATCTTTCCTTAATCATCTAAAAAAAATATCTATAAGTCCTAGGACTTCATTGGCATGGCAACGTAGCACAGCATCTAGTTCGACTTTATCAGGGAACAGGGTTACAGTCAAGTAACCCCGAGAGTTCCTTTTCAAAAGCTTCACTTAATTCTGCTCTAGCTTTTAACACTTTTGGGAATGAGAATACCCACGCCGCCGTGCATGATGGACCCCTTACCGTTGTGTAGGTGTGCACAAGAACGCAAGAAGCCTCAGACATTAACTTGTGATGTCGACTCTAGGGCATAAGAGCCTGGAGTGGCATGAGCATCCAAGCTATAAAATCTTATGAATGTGTGCAGAGAGGACCCTCCTGCTGCATCACAAACACTTTGTAAGGGAGCACCCCTTGCTAACACAGTAGAGGAGGCGACTCCCCTGGTGGAGTGAGCCCTTAATCCTATAGGCGAAGCTTGACCGCGCGCCTCAGGCAAGAGCAATAGCATCCCTGACCCAATGTGACATTGTTTGTTTGGTGGCAGCAGAACCTCTGTTACAGCCCCCATGGCAAATAAAGAATTGCTCTGACTTACGCCACTGGCTATTGCAGTGGACGTAGGCCTGAAGAGCACGGACTGGACACAGTCTATGAAGTCTCTCCTGATCCGGCGTTGTGAACGGCGGAGGGCAGAAGGTTTGAAGAGTGACAGGATGTACAGTCGAGAAAGGAACCTTAGGCAGGTAGTCAGGATGAGGATGCAAAATCACTTTCACTAAACCTGGGGCAAAGTCTATTTGGATATTGACAGAGCCTGCATATCCCCAATTATTTTTAAAGAATGGGACCCAAGGCAAGAAACCAGGGTCTGAACCACATAGTTAGTGTACGAAACCACATGGCGCGCCACTTTTATTTGCCTTAAGGATTGGCCCTAAAATCCTCTGGCTTTGATCCACAACTGAAACGGTCTTATGTGCAACAGCCCCAAAGGGGAACCCGAGGACGCTGATGCCATGAGACATAACACGCTTTGGTGCTGACGATCAGTGAGATCTTGGCTTAGCCTGACTTTGCTCAGGGTATGCTGAATGGTATCTGTTTGAGTGGGAAAAAGTTTTGCCCACCTCGTGACCAAAAACCAAATAAACCCTAGATAAGTCGTTCTCTAGGCAGGAGAGTCTTGGTGTTGAGTCTCAACCCTAGAGAAACTAGATGAGTTAACACACTGTCTATGTGTTGAAGCGCCATCTCTCGCGATTGTGCTAATATTAGCAATCGCCTATGTAATTCAAAATGTGGATGCCCTGGAATCCTAATGAAGCCAGTGCATTACTGGCTCCATTAGGATTCCAGGGCATCCATACATTTCATATACGTACGGTTACAAGGCTAGCCGAATGGAAGAACCCGAAATTGGTAAACTTTTGCCCCAAGAGTGTACCTCAGGAACTTCCTGTGTTGTGGCAATATTTATATGTGAACACATGGTGTCCTTCAAATTGATCTTGCCGAACCAAACATAATGTTAAATTTGTGACATGATCATCTTTACAGTTAACATCTTGATCTTGAGTGCTTTAACTGTATGGTTTAAACCTTGAAGATCTACGATTGGACACCCCCCACCCCTCACCCTTCTTGGGAACCAGGGAGTAACTACTATAATAGCCCAACTCACTGTCCAGAAGAGGAACATGTTCTATGGCCTCTTTGTTGAGTAAAGTTTGTAGCTCTTGTGACAGTATGAGCACCAACTCCGGCTTCACTGATGCCTGGCAGAGGTTTCCACGCTGCCAGACTCTCTGAGAGTGACACTTCCTGTTGAAGAGATGTTAAATGTTCTATGTCCTGGATGATAGCAGGATTTATAACACAGAACGTCTAACATTTCACTGGAAACCGCTGCCCCCCTGAATCACCAGAGGCGGCGGGGATGGAGTGGTTTTTGAGAGGGTAATAGGGCGGGCGAGCAATTGTTTGACGTGCCCCACTGGGGGCACCAGACTGGGCGCCAGACCATCAGGACTTCTTCATTTTACTGTTGATAGTCTTGAGGTCTGCCCTGGGAGGTTGCTGAGGGCGACGAGCCGGCACCCAGTCTTCACAAGGGGGAGCGCGACTCGCCACAATCTACTTTTCCACCACCCTAACTCTTGAAGGACCGGGGAGAGGTTGGGTGGCTGATGGCCCCTCCCCTTGAGTGCAGCGAGGAAGAAACTGAACAAACGCTTCCTCATATTTTTATAACTTCTCTAAATCTGGCAGCCACAGAGTTAACTGAATCACCAAACAGACCAGAGGGGGAGATCGGAGCATCAAGAAGAAAAAAATTATCTTTGATTGACTATGTTTCTATATGTTTTATATGTTATTTTAATGTTTTACCTGAAAGAGAAAGAAGATGAAGCCAAATTTGGTCCATGATTTTGCCAGTAGTTTTGTCACTGGAAAAACATAAAAATACAAAAATAAATCCCAAATTAGTTCACTAATATACACTCACCTAAAGGATTATTAGGAACACCACACTAATACTGTGTTTGACCCCCTTTCGCCTTCAGAACTGCCTTAATTCTATGTGGCATTGATTCAACAAGGTGCTGAAAGCATTCTTTAGAAATGTTGGCCCATATTAATAGGATATTGTGGCGGAGGGGGCGTGGTTTTGCAAGGTCTGTAGCGGGAGAGAGAGAGCAGGGCCGAGCGGTTGGTAAGTAGGTCAAGTGCAAATGATTAACACCTGTCTCTGATTGCAGTAATTGGCTGGAGAGACTGCTTATAAGCTGCAGCAGAGAGAGAGATGGGAGAGAGAGTGTGGAGGGAAAACGAGGGGAGAAATATCAGATAGTGATAATGAACAAGAAATGGATTTTCAAGAAGTAAGATTTAAAAGGAAGAAAAAGAATAGCATGGGTGATGGATCTGATTGTGAACAAACAAGTAATAAAACAAAGCAAACAAGAGGTGTATATGATAAAGAGGAAGAAAGACAAATCAAGGTACTAATTACTTTTGCTAAGCAGTCAGAACACCAAATTCATCCTGTTAAGCTATCGAAGGCAATTGAGAAAGAGATCGGAGTAGTAAAAGCTGTAGAGTATCTAAACAATGGAAGAATAATGATTAAATGTAAGGATGAAAAACAAAAACAAAAATTTTTGAGACTGAAATCACTGGCAGGAGGAAAATTATCATCCACAGAAATAGGTAATGGAATCAGAGGAGTTATCTCAGGAGTGCCTCTAAATGTAAGTGATGGTGATATCAAAGAAAATCTAAGTGGAGGAACAGTTGTATCTACTAGAAGATTGCAGATGTGGAAAGACAACCAAAGATGTGAGAGTATGAGTGTAATGATTCAGTTTGAAGGGAATAATCTACCTACAAGAGTGAAGCTGGGATTTGTTAGCTTCTTGGTACGAGAGTTCATACCTCCACCTTTGAGATGCTTCAAGTGCCAACGGATGGGACATACTGCACATTTTTGTAAAGGGAAAATGAGGTGTGCAAAATGTGGAGGGGAACACGAATATGGCAAGTGTGAGGATGGTGTAGGGATTAAATGCTGTAATTGTGGCGGTGGACATAGCGCAGCATACGCAGGATGTCCTGCACAACAAGAAGCCCGCGAAGCTCAAAAAATTAAAACTGTGCAAAATTTGACATATGCAGAAGCTGTGCGGAAGATAAAAGACAAAGGTAAAACTGAACCGGAGGTAAATGTGCGAGGAAATAGGATAGAATCCTGTTCCCAGAGAGAAGTAAATAAAGAGAGGAGTAAATCAGAACTGCATATCTCAGTAAACAAAATTGACTTTGTGGCCTTTATTTGTGCAGTGGTGAATGGCACCTCACAAGTGGAAAAGAAATCTGACAAGTTAAGGATTATTGTAGAATGTGCTAATAAATTTCTCAAGTTAACAGGAGTTTCAGCAGAGGAGGTGCATGGCATTCTGAAAGCGGAGGAAGGAAATGCTGCCATGGATATGACTCAGAGTAATTGTACTTAGCTGTACGATGTCTTTCCTACTACTACATTGGAATGCTAGGAGTTTAATAGCAAATGGTCAAGAATTTAAAAAACATATCTCAGAAATGGAAAAGACACCAGACATCATGTGCATTCAAGAGACGTGGCTAAATAATTTGTCGGACTTTAAGATCAATGGGTATGTAGTAGAAAGGAAAGACAGAGTAAATAGAGGGGGCGGGTGTGCAACATTTATTAAAGAAGGTATAGGGTATAAGAGAATAAATATAAATAATTAATTAGAATGTGTATGTATAGAAGTAATGGGAAGGTATGAAGAAATTAGAATTTCAAACTTTTATAATCCATGCAAAGAAATAAATAATAGTATTCTAGAGGATGTGTTAGGTAACTCACAGGGTAAAGTTATTATATGTGGGGATTTTAATGCACATAATGGTCTATGGGGTAGTAAGAATACAGACAATAATGGGTTAATTGTAGAAGAATTTATGGAAGAACACTCATCAGTATGTTTGAATGATGGAACAGCAACAAGAATGGATATAGGTAAAGGCAGCTTCTCGTGTTTGGATCTCACAATAACATCAGCTGCATTATCAGGTAAGTGCAATTGGTGCGTTCAAGAGGAAAATTGGGGTAGCGATCACTGGCCTGTAGTATGTGAGATTCAGAGTGCGATACAAAAACAAAGCTACAGTCAGTGTGCAAGGTGGGGATTTAAACAGGCAAGATGGGAAGAGTTTTTTATGTTGTGTGAAGAAAATTTCAAAAACATAAAGCTAGAAGGGAATATTGATGAGAGATATAAAAGAGTAGTACATGAAATCATTCTAGCAGCGAATCTATCTATACCATTAATAAGAGGTAATGGAAAAAGAAAGAAAAATGTTCCATGGTGGTCTGAAGAATGCACAATAGCGATTAAAGAAAGGAATAAGGCATTCCGGGTTTTAAAAAGGATAATAACTCAAGATACAGTAATAGATTATCAGATAAAAAGGGCAGCTGCAAGAAGAGTAATTAAAAGTGCAAAGAGGAAAGCGTGGCAGGAGTTTTGCAACACAATTGGGAGAGAGACTGGAATGCATGTAGTGTGGAGAATGATAAGGAAAATGAATGGTATTAATATACACAAACAAGTCCCTGTAATTGAGGAAGATGGAAAGGTGGCCAGAACAGATAAAGAAAAAGCAGAAATATTGGCCAAAACATTTGCTAAAGTCCACAGTATAAACAATTTGAGTGATGATTTTTTAAAGAGAAGGCAAGAGTTAAATAAAATGTATGAGAATGTGTGTATGAAAAAACAAGATGACTATAGTAATATGAATGATGATTTTAATATTTTTGAGCTTAAAATTGCGATTAGCACATCAAAGGATACAACACCAGGGAGAGATAGTATAAGTTATAGTATGTTAAAGAATTTACCGGACGTAGCTCTTAAAGTAATAATGGATGTATATAATCAGATATGGAGTGAAGGAACATTACCAAAAGAGTGGAAAAATGCAATAGTGATACCAGTAACAAAACCAGGTAAAGATGCAACAAAATCAAGTAGTTATAGGCCAATTGCTCTTACATCTACATTATGTAAAGTGATGGAAAAAATGATAGTTAGAAGATTAAATTATTTTCTTGAGAAAAATGAGATTTTAACATCAGCTCAAAGTGGATTCAGGAGGAAAAGATCTACAATGGATGCCTTGATATTATTTGAAAATGAGGTTAAAAAAGCTTTATTAATGAAAGAATATCTTGTTACTGTTTTCTTTGATATTGAAAAGGCATTTTATGGAGGGAGGGACTATTAATTAAGCTAGATACAATCGGAGTGGGGGGGAGAATGTATAACTGGATATTGGATTTCTTGTTTAAACGGACATTTCAGGTAAGAATAGGGGAAGAAATGTCAACATTGCAAGATATTCTGAATGGGACTCCACAAGGGAGTGTAATCAGTCCCATATTGTTTAATATAATGATTAACGATATTTTTGAAAGAGTGAAACCAAGTATAGGGAAAGCACTATATGCAGATGATGGTGCAGTTTGGAAAAGAGGCAGGAACTTAAGGTATGTAGTCAAAGGAATACAAGAATCAATAAACGAAGTTGAAAGGTGGTCAGTGGAGTGGGGACTAAAGTTTTCAGTATTAAAAACCCAATATTTGATTTTTACAAGGAAAAGGAAAGTGGAACAAGTGAAGTTGAAATTATATGATCAGATATTAGAGAGAATGACAGAATTTAAATACCTTGGGTTAATATTTGATGACAAATTAACATGGAATAAACATATTAGGAAAGTTGAGAACAAATGTAAAGGAATCATAAATTGCATGCGAGCTATAGCCAAATATGAATGGGGAGCAAGGAAAAGTGCACTATTAAATGTGTATCAAGCCTTAATACGGTCTAGTTTAGATTATGGGTGTGCAGTATATGGTGATGCAGCAAAGTCAGAGCTAAAGAGGTTGGACAGTGTACAAGCTAGGGCACTTAGAATTTGCTGTGGAGCAATAAGATCAACACGTTTAGATGCCATCAGGGTTGAAATGGGGGAGATGCCACTAGACTTAAGAAGGAAAAAGCTTACAATGATGTACTGGGTTAATTTACAGGGTTGTACAAAGAGTCATCGTACACGAGAAATTTTAAATGATTGTTGGGAATATAAAAAGGATAACGGAAATAGTTTTGGGTGGAAGCATAAACAATGGGTTAAGGAATGCGGTATGGAAAATATAGATATTTGTCCTAATATGCCATTAAAAGGGGTAGCGGTTTGGAATATTCCCGAACCTAATGTTGAGATGAGATTGCTGGAGGATCGAGAGAAGGCAGAAGGAGAATATTGTAACAGATATGAAATTAATGTTTTTATTAGAGAACGTTTTTTCTCTTGTATACAGATCTATACTGATGGTTCTAAAGATCCAGGAGAACAAAAAGTAGGAGTAGGAGTGTATATTCCAAAATTTGAGACAAAAATAAGTTTGAGATTGAGTGACAAATTATCTGTATATTCAGCAGAATTAACTGCTATAATAATAGGATTGCAGTGGCTAGAGCAAACTAAGCCAAACCTGGTGCCGACTGTAATTTGCTCAGACTCTGCATCAGCACTTAAAAGTATAATTTCAACAAAAACCGATAGAGATGACCTGCTACTAGAAATGTATACATTATTATATAGGCTGAATATTGAGGGTATAATTGTATACTTTTGTTGGGTGCCGGCACATATTGGGATTGTAGGAAACGAAATAGCGGATAAATTAGCAAAAAAAAGCGTTAAAAAAAGACTTGATAGAAGTAAAGATACTTTTAGGAAGAAATTAAGTTAGATCAATAATTAATAGAGAAATAATAGGAAAGTGGCAACAAAG
Organism: Gobio gobio; assembly: GCF_949357685.1. Classification (NCBI taxonomy): domain Eukaryota; kingdom Metazoa; phylum Chordata; class Actinopteri; order Cypriniformes; family Gobionidae; genus Gobio; species Gobio gobio. The sequence goes on from NC_137097.1 coordinate 2,821,028, forward strand.
ATGGGAAAGTAGCAGTACAGGTAGGTGGTACTATAGTATTGTAAAATCTGTAGCGGAAAAAGAATTGTATTATGGAAGGCATAGAAAGGAAGAGGTAATGATTTCTAGACTAAGGATGGGTCATACAGGATTAAATTCAACTCTGGCATTAATGGGAAAGCATGGGAATGGTATGTGTGATGAATGTGGTGTTGTTGAAACCGTAGAACATGTGTTTTTAAAATGTAGTAAATATGAAGAACAGCGTAGAGTCCTTTTTATTAATATAAAGAACAGACCAGTGGGCATTATGGATATATTGGGAAAGGCTTTGAGTAATAGTCAGAGGATTAAGGAAGTAATAACTTTTTTAGAGGTTACAGGACTAGATCACCGGATTTAGACTATAAGAGGAGAAAGTATAGATCTGATCATCTTGGAGGTGAAGAGCTTAATGTGTAAGCTGGAGGAGCTGAACACGCAGCGCCAGCTGAAAGTGGGCTCTGATCCTAAGGGATGTGTGTTTTTTTTTTTTTCTCGCAAATCAGATCCATCAACCATATGTACTAAGTAAACAGTAGGTGGCGGTAATACTCCTAAGGAGTCAACGGCTATGGAACAAAAAGAAGAAGAAGAAGAAGAAGAAGAAGAGATGGGAGAGAGAGTTCAGGACTGGGACTGACACACGTCGGCTGAGGCTGTATACTGAGAGAGAGTCTGGAGTGTTGAAGTGAAAAGTTATTGAGAAAGTTAATGAGTTTGAGTTTGAATGCGCCGAGCGCTTACAACAGTTTTGAGGATCGTGAGATCAATAAAGTGCAGTCCCAGTTAAGCCGACCCCGTCTTCTTCCTTCCTACACCACACAAAGGGTATACTACAGATATCATCTTGCAGTTGATGGAGATTTGTGGGATGCACATCCAGGGCACGAAGCTCCTGTTCCACCACATCCCAAAGATGCTCTATTGGGTTGAGATCTGGTGACTGTGGGGGCCATTTTAGTCCAGTGAACTCATTGTCATGTTCAAGAAACCAATTTGAAATGATTGGAGCTTTGTGACGGTGCATTATCCTGCTGGAAGTAGCCATCAGAGGATGGGGACATGGTGCTCATAAAGGGATGGACATGGTCAGAAACAATGCTCAGGTAGGCCGTGGCATTTAAACAATGCCCAATTGGCACTAAGGGGCCTAAAGTGTGCCAAGGAAACATCCCCCACACCATTACACCACCACCACCAGCCTGCACAGTGGTAACAAGGCATGATGGATCCATGTTCTCATTTTGTTTACGCCAAATTTTGACTCTACCATCTGAATGTCTCAACAGAAATCGAGACTCATCAGACCAGGCAACATTTATCCAGTCTTCAACTGTCCAATTTTGGTGAGCTCGTGCAAATTGTAGTCTTTTTTCCTATTTGTAGTGGAGATGAGTGGTACCCGGTGGGGTCTTCTGCTGTTGTAGCTCATCCGCCTCAAGGTTGTGTGTGTTGTGGCTTCACAAATGCTTTGCTGCATACCTCGGTTGTAACGAGTGGTTATTTCAGTCAAAGTTGCTCTTCTATCAGCTTGAATCAGTCGGCCCATTCTCCTCTGACCTCTAGCATCAACAAGGCATTTTGGCCCACAGGACTGCCGCATACTGGATGTTTTTCCCTTTTCACACCATTCTTTGTAAACCCTAGAAATGGTTGTGCGTGAAAATCCCAGTAACTGAGCAGATTGTGAAATACTCAGACCGGCCCGTCTGGCACCAACAACCATGCCACGCTCAAAATTGCTTAAATCCCCTTTCTTTCCCATTCTGACATTCAGTGTGGAGTTCAGGAGATTGTCTTGACCAGGACCACACCCCTAAATGCATTGAAGCAACTGCCATGTGATTGGTTGATTAGATAATTGCATTAATGAGAAATTGAACAGGTGTTCCTAATAATTCTTTAGGTGAGTTTACATATTATACATATGGCTAAAGTTGACAAATTTACTTATTTATTAATTTTTAGATTAAATGTATTTCTTATAAGGAAAAGTGCATATTTTTATGTTTTAACAGAATATTTGCTGTGTAGCCACATTATGAAAACATAAGAAAATAATGCAGTGACATTACATGTATATTTAGAACAAGAACAGGTGATGCTCAGAAAAGAGAAATCCTAACAATAGATTAATAACAAAACATCCATAAAATAAAACCTGTTGATGTCATTACCGAGTACAACATTATTGGTCAGTAGAGAAATTAAACATCTGTAAAAGTACAGCATAATTACCAGTTATCTTCTGAATTATCATAAGTGTTGGCCTACCTGTCCTGTAGTGATAGCGAGTTATCAGGATCTTTCCAAAGTTCTCAATCTTGTCCTCTTCATATGGATCGTCTATGTCAAGAAGGGAATTTCACAGTCAGATTTCCAAAGCGTGTATAATTTTTTTGAAGCTCCTCCTATGGTCTCAGGAACACTCATTACCATACGAGTCATTGTTACACCTTGAAGCAGATGTTACACATCTAAACTAGTTTAATATGCAAGAATATATCTGTATCCATTAGTTAAATGTTCAAAGTATGGATCTCAGATTGAGTGAAGATGTTCAGTGGCAGATCAGACATTAATCTGCATCAAAACATTGAATAGGTGATAGTAGTCATGATTCCCTAACTAGTATAACAGCCAGAGCATGTCTTTCCTATCATTTTGACATAAAGAAATAATATGAATGTAATCGTTTTGGGTGGCTTTGTGGTGCGTGTAATCTTAATAAATCTTTATTTTTCAGTTTACATGTCCTTGTGGAGGATGTAAATGAAGGACAAAGTGATTGACAAGTCTATGCAAAACAAAAAGTGTCACCTCAGAAAGATAAAACTTTTAAATATTTACAGATGTTTTGAAATCCATTCTCCTTTAAAACTCTACTTCTAAAACTAACTTGCATTTATACTGCACAAAATGTTTTGTTTGGATATGCAAAGAATTAAAGATTTGCTACTTTGTTTGCTACTAGTTTTCAGATCACCTGTATTTGTGTAAACGCATTATGTGTTTTGTCATTAGCAGAGTATATTTTCATCTTTTTTTTTTACTCTTCTGCAGTTATTTACCTATGCAAATACAAGTAGGTGCATGCTGGGCACTTCTCCTTGAAATGTGTAATAGGGCCTACAGACACAACAAAATAATAGAACAAATATATTTTATTATTTATATAATCTATAGTGTTAATGTTATATGTATGACAAGCAATGCCAACCTCAGCTAAGCTGTAATAAGTGGATTTTAATTCATTTAAGAGAAACAATTAATAGTTAATTCGCTAATGTAGCGTTCCATTGAAGGGAAATTTGCAGAATGTGCAGGTTTATTAATCCAGATGTGAACAAATACAAAACAATAACATGACTTAGACTAGAGTAGACTTGAACTTGAACAGACTGAACTAGAACATAACATCTCACCAAACAATGGAGTACACGGACAATACTAGGTAAATAGACATGGCAAACAAGAGAGCTTAAATACACAGACTACTAATGACTAGACAAGACACGCCTGTGAACATAATCAAGACAATTAACCAGGGCTCTGAACAGGTTCAAGGAACGAAAACGAAATTTTAAGAGGAACAAAAACGGAAACGAAATCAAAATCAATTTGAATTGTTCTGAACAGAAACGTTAATTTGAAATGACCATTAACCGGTTAATAACGTTATTTTATCGTTCTCTTTAATATTTTAATTTGGCAGTGACCAATCATGAATTGAGTAGTCCAGCATGTGACGTTGACGGATCAGGCGTGAGTGAAATGCCCGCGCACCAGTCATCTATGAATCTACCGGTAACGCAAGTCAGTGTGAGCGCGCATTTTCATGCCTCAAGTACATTTCTTTCCCCGCTGAGGTCATCAATGAAAGCGCAGGCATTGGAGGACATTCTTTTCGAACGTTTAAATAAGCAGAACGGACTTTAAACTCAAATAGTCTGATTTAGACTGATTTAGTTTATGGATTTTGTTTAAGCCTGTCCAAGTAGGCTACTAGCATCTATCAAAATTTTTCCTATAGTCTTTCAGATTGCCAATACAGGACAGGTCAATGTTTTCTATATAGACGGCTGATGCTTCGTATTAAATGGTATGTTATATTGCATTAAATGATCAAGCTTCATCAGCTGACTGAATTTGATTATGTGATGCAAGGACGTGTTGCGCAGTGTTTGCTTTGAAATTAGCAGTTGACGGTGCATTAAAAGAGCAATGGTTATCCAGTTTATTTATTCTTTATTCATGCAATTTTTAAAACAAGTCGTGTTGAAAAAAAGTTATGTACAAAGAATGTTATCACTCTTCTGAAAATAATTAGGCATTAGAGGCCACTTTAGATTGTCTAACGCTCCATTAAAACAGGTCCGCTGTTTATGCTTTGTAATTAATGCATGTATTTCTGGTTTTAAAAATGTTATTAAATAAATATTCAAGTTTAATTACCATGTGTTATATTATTATTGAGTGAAAATAAGTCTATTTATACATATTTGTTTAAAGTATAGGCTTAATTAAAATAACGTTATTAACCGGTATTTTTTCATATCAAACCGTTTTCGGAACAGTAATGTTTATTGAGGAACGCAAAAACCGAAACGCTATAATATCGATTCTGCTCGGAGTGAACCGATTGATATTTTTTTCCGTTTTTAAGCCCTGCAATTAACCAATGATGCCATAACACAAGAGACTTGGGATGTACAAGACATGATCACATGATGGCCGTATCCAGATCAGATGGTGGACCTGCACCCAGACATGACCAACACATGACCCTGAAGTGTCTGAGAGACCGTGTCAATTAGACTCCCCCTGAAACTGCCTCATCGACACAGCATCCTCAATAAACCAATCTCCGGCGTGATGACTCCGATCTTTCACATATTACATTTGAATGATTATTTAATCAACACGGCATCCTCAATAAACCCGTCTGATGGAACTGGACAAGTATTCTGAATATTGCGATCTAATATGACCTCTGACCAGTAATGTTTGCCTGAATCATAATCATACGCTGTTTGTTAACATCAAAATCAAACTTGAAATTACCTGAAAACATGAAGACTGTGGGTTTTTATTCAGTTTGGTGAAATTAAAGGTACAGCTCCATGTCTGTGACAGTGTTTACCGAGCTTGATGATTGATGAAAATAGGAAGACTATTAAAAGGAACAACTAAACATCAGTTCACAAATAAAATGGTAAAACTTTACAATACGGGTGCACTGATGTGCATTAATTCATGCTTTACTAATGCACAGATAATCGTATGACTCGAATATGAACCATTTATTAATGATCACTGCATCAGCAGCTAAAGAACATTCTACATGATGAATAGATTAAGTAATATATGAATTGCTATTAATTAAATATGACATCATGTATTAATTCCCTAAAACATAATAAATGAACTAATAATGTAAATTAATGTGTTAATTACCACAATGGTAAGGTTAATTTGTAATGTTTACAGATTGTTTCCCATCTAAATCAAGTTCAAAATAAAGTTATGTAACTGGTTGTACTTGAGCGATTTTTTTGTACATGCCGTTATTATTTTGTCCACCCTGTTGAGCTGTTTTTGTATTGTTGTTTTTTTTTAACAATAATTTCATAAAATCTGCAAAAAGATAATGTATTTGTTCAGAAATGTTTATCAGCATGTTTTGGTTAGCTAGTTAACTCATTTCCCTAACTCACCGGCTTGGTGCGATTAGTGATGATTTGCATTTTGCTTTTGAATAAAACGCCTCAGGATAAGCTGAAGGTCATTATGGAAATCAGTCTGGACAAGATGGGAATTTTTTGTCTGTATGATGTCACAGCCACAGAGACGGTGGTTATAATGTATGCTGCAGAGTACAATATTACAATATTAAAATTGTATGTATTCAAGTAATGATTAGATATCCTTTTTGATTATTAAAATGTAATTTAACCATTAAAACAGAGTAACATCTCAATCTCTAGAGTAACATACAGATAAACCGTGACATTCATGTAATCATAATGATGAAAAAACTAAATTTTCTTCCCAAATGTAGTAACTTGTACTCTTCTTTTTCAACTAGAAGTCTTGACAGAACTGCTTGTGGTCTCAGCCAACCCAGCACTTCACCATAATCTCTCCATTCAGCTAGGATCATCAACCATAACTCCGTCCAGGACAGCCAGGAACCTTGTGATTGATGATCAGCTAAAATTCACTGACCACATTACTGCAACAACCCGGTCCTGCAGATTTGCACTATTCAACATCAGGAAGATTAGACCCTTCCTATCAGATCATGCCACACAACTACTGGTCCAAGCTCTTGTTCTCTCCAGACTGGACTATTGTAATGCTCTTCTAGCGGGTAGGGCTACGGGACACCCATTCACGACCTTTATCAGGCATCATGATAAGCACAGTTGTTATTTATTTAGTTCTTTATTATGGCGAGTTCCCCGCTAATCTTGACCCTGACTGACCCTATGATGTTACTCGTCACCTGGCCAGTGTCTGTCAGACTGTCAGTAGTGACTCCGACATCGACGATGTCTGACAACAAGGAACAAAAATATCTTTTTGGCCATGAAAAACGACAAAAGAAGAGGCCGGAAGAAGAAAAGAAGCAAGAAGAAAAAGGTACGTAAACCTGTAGGGCTTAATTTTCCGATACCTCCCACATGAAAAAATACTATAGTATATTAAAGTAAAACTACTCTAGTAAATACTATAGTATTTTTGAACCAGACTATAGTAAAGATACTACAGTAAATTGTAGTAAATTATAGTATTTACTACACTTTGTTAATTTACTGTAGTATATTTACTATAGTACGGTTCAAAAACACTAGTATTTACTAGAGTAATTTTACTATAATATACTATAGTATTTTTTCATGTGGGCTGTATGGATAATCTGCAGTCTTAAAGTCTTATATTAACATTAGCCTAAATCGTGCTTGTATTAACTTTTATTATGCTACAGTTGTTTACGTAAGGGATAATGTATAGCTCGCTATAGATTATCCCGCTTATTACATGGATACCTACCAAATAAAAAAATAATTTGACACAAAATATGATTTAAAAACGATTGTATTGCTTCCGCTAAAGAAAATAGTCCGTTCCGCGTCCATAGTAACGCTCTGTTTCTCATGGCAACGGTGTGTTATAGCCTAAATAACAGGCCGCATTCTACATTGGGTTTCAACCAAGCCATGTAATAAATGCTAATAACATGCTGCATAAAACTGGTTTAGTATTATACCATTTGCTGTGATGTTAAAGCATTTAACGGAACAAAATAAGCCCAGTTTGGCTTCTAGACTAAAGGGCTAACATTAATTTACTCCTTATGTCCCCTTTCCAGGGGCACTATTAAAGTATATGCTGCCAGTAAGCAAAGCTCCAGCTGTTGGTGAGTATAAAGGGGCTGTAAAATAATAACCTTCTTGGTGAGTATAAAGGGGCATAATTATTGTATATATACATAATGGAGTGTCCTCCAAAGCTGCTAATGTTGAAAAGACATTTTTTTTAAAGAAGATGGCATCAAACTCTTTTTGCATTTTAAGATTCTCTAGGTGTGATGCTAAGAACACAGGTAATTTCAATTCAGTCAATTTATTTCATTATATATATTTTTTTCACTAGCAGGCCCATCAACCTCTACCTCCAGCTCTGGTGTCACCCAAGAAGCTGACAATGCTGGTAAGTTTACTCCTACATCGACAATAAATTAACATTATAAAACTAACATCCAACGTTTGTCAATTTACAAAAATTAAGATTTTTTTGTGTGTTAAACTTCCCCATAAGAAGAATCCTCGAGCTCTCTATGTACCTTGTGCAGCCCACACATTAAAACTGATGGTGGCAGATTCAGCCAAGGGGTCAGTGGATGCCACTAACTTCTTTGGAGTGGTGCAGAAATTGTACACCTTATTTGCAGCTGCGTCCCAGAGGTGGGCCATCTTAAAAGATCATGTGGACCTCACTGTCAAGGCCTGGAGTGAAAAAGGTGGGAAAGCTGAATTAACAGCATTGAGCCTTTACGCTTGCTGTCAATGTTGGGAAGCTTTGCTTGAGGTGAGGGAAAAGACAAATGACCCTATGATTAGAATTGAGGCCCAGTCCTCAGTTATATAAGTATAACTATAGCTATAAATATAGTTATAACTGAGCTATAAATACTTATTTTCCACCATAATTTGCAAATAAACTCTTTAAAAATCAGACTGATAATTCTGGATTTTATTTCTCATTCTGTCTCTCATAGTTGAAGTGTTCCTATGATGAAAATTACAGGCCTCTCTCATCTTTTTAAGTGGGAGAACTTGCACAATTGGTGTCTGTATAACCATAAATCTAAACAAGCTGTATAACCAATTTTAGTTTGATTATCTTTGGGGCGCAGTAACAAACGCTCCCACTAGATGAGATTCGTCTCCCATTCATTTCCAATGTGCAAACAATACAAGTGTGACTATTATTTTCAGGACCATTTAAACTTTTCCAATCATGTCCATGATTTTTGTGCATTTTTTCTGTGTTCACACAGCAAGTGCCAAATCTTTACCAAGTTTTGTGCCATTCAGTTGAAGTAATTGCCTAACTAACAGCTACTGCACGCCATATTAATAATAATAATTATAAGGAAACACTCCTTATAAAAGAAAATGGCTTCGGTTTACTGCAGATCTCAGTTTTCCATTGTCTGCTCTCCATTAATGCAACACGTTCTCCGAGCAAATCTGGCTGAACCCAACCCCAGTTTCTGAAGGAAGACGTGCTTCTGTCGGACCAGACGTACAGTCTTTGAAAAGGCCGATGTATGCGAATCCTAGAGTGTGAATGAGCTGCTGGATCTGAAGGTTCTCGTCCTGGTTCCTCACGCTGACCAGATCGGTGTAAAACTCTCTGCAGTAACTCTGAGCTTCTCTTCATGTGTAAAGGAGGCGGATGTAGACGTATCGCTGATTGATGTCGGCTGCTATAGGTTAGCAGCACTTTCCCTAAAAACGTCTTTACTACAAATAAAATAAAGTTTCACTGAAATATTTCAGCTAAATGCCAAGGCATCTATGACTAAATAATTAAATCCAATAATGACAAAAAAACACTACAAAATCACTAAAACTTTAAGATTTAACATGAAAACAGAAAATATAAAAATAAAAACTAATTTAGAACATTAATAAAAGCTATAATACTATCTCAATCAGTGTTATTTTAGTGTCATTGATTATATTATAGTTTTGTTCTTAATTTTTTATATTTTCTGTTTACATTTTAAATTTAAGTAATTTTGTAATTAGTTAACTTTTTATTAGTTATTATTATTATTATTACTACTATGTCTAAACTACGGGGGAAAGAGGCAAATTCCAAGTCTACAATGCCGACATGACATAGTAGACGTTTACAGACTGCTGACAGACTGGTGGAAAAACCTAGAAAAAAAACTCAAAATATTAGTAATCAATGAAGGGTAAAAATAAAATGGACTGCTGCACACACGCACACTCTCTGTCAAATACAGTCAAGGCTAGTGCTGGGCAATATCGCAATATAATCTTTCTTGATAAAATTATTACAAAAGTTTGATAATGCTGCGAGTGGTCTTCAGGAAGAAGACTGAACATTGACCAACTGCTTTTGCAACAAGTCTGGACGAGAAGTCTGAAGATGACATCTACACACAACAGAAAGCATGTCTTCGTGGACTGTGCCACCTTTGGACTCAATGATTGGGGCCAACGGTGCCAAGGGGGGACTGAAAGAATTGAATAATAATTAAAGATATTTGATATTTGAAATTGAACAAATACGTTTGCTCTAATGTTGTCAGCCCCCATCTGTCTTATCAGAAGAGCCATCTGGAATTCCTAAAGACAAAGAGGCCTGTAGGCCACATGGGTGCCACACCTTTACAGTGGGGGAAGTTTGGTCTGATTGGTCAGTTTGAATGTCTCATGTTTCGGTTTGGTCACATGGTCATGGAATAGATAAAAGAAGATTGTAACTTTTGCTCTCTCTCTTTTTTCTCTGGCTCTCTTGATTCTCTGGCTCTCTCTTCTTAGGGCCTTCTCTTCTCTCTCTATATATCCCTCAGGTAATATTCATGCTGGGTATGATTAATGGTATAAAGTTTCTATCATTTCATACATCGAATTTGTAACCATTTTAGGTGTAACCATAACCAGAAATTTCCATTAAATCCTTTCTATTACAAATGAGGCGCTAACTAGTTTTGATTTGGTATTGACTTTGAAGGGCTCCCTATTGCAATACAATATAGTCACCTTATAGCAACTCTCTCCCACATATTTTGCTATTGTAACTGTGCTTATTTCCGTCATTGGTATAAGTTGCAGTGGGTGGTTATAGACAAGAAATGTGTAGTTTTCTATCATCTGATAACGTTCCTTTAGTCATTCGGCAACCCTGCAGCCTGAACCACTGTGGGGGATCCACCCATACAATATGCACTAATTTACATACATTTACAGAGAATAAACCTGAACATTGGACAAAGCCAGGTTCAAAATTCTTGTTTTGATTTTGTTGACATATTAGAGTTAAAGGTTTTTAGGTAACACTTTACAATAAGGTTTCATTAGTTAACGTTAGTTAATGTATTAACTAACATGAACTAACCATGACATTTGTTACTGTATTTGTTATTCTTTGTTAACGTTAGTTCATAAAAATCCAGCTGTTCATGATTTGTTCATGCTAGTTCACAGTGCATTAACTAATGTTAACAAGATTTTAATAATGCATTAGTAAATGTTGAAATTAACATTAACAAAGATAAACAAATGCTTTATAAGTGCAATTATTAGTTCATGTTAACTATTGTAATTAAAGTAATGAACCTTATTGTAAAGTGTTTTTACAGAGAGGATTTTTAATTTCTCTTTTATCGCTCCATAAATAAAAAAATCTTTCAACTGACAGAAAAAAATAAATAAATAAAATGTAAAGGGCAAATTATATATGAACAAAATCCCTCAGTAAAAAACAGAACTGTAAATGTTGGTGTATGTAAGCCTGGTTGAAATCTCAATTTGAGAACATATGTACTGTAACTGAAATCTACAGACACAAATAGACACACCGAGCAGGCATAACATTATGAGCACTGACAGGTGAAGTGAGTAACACTGATGATCTCTGTTAGTGGGTGGGATATATTAGGCAGCAAGTGAACATTTTGTCCTCAGAGTTGATGTGTTAGAAGCAGGAAAAATGGGCAAGCGTAAGGATTTGAGCGAGTTTGACAAGGGCCAGATTGTGACGGCTAGACGACTGGGTCAGAGCATCTCCAAAACTGCAGCTCTTGTGGGGTGTTCCCGGTCTGCAGTGGTCAGTCTCTATCAAAAGTGGAGGACCAGTGGAGAACCGGCCACAGGGTCATGGGCGGCCAAGGCTCATTGATGCACGTGTGGTCCGATCAAACAGACGAGCTACTGGAGCTCAAACTGCTCAAGAAGTTAATGCTGGTTCTGATAGAAAGGTGTCAGAATACACAGAGCATCTCAGTTTGTTGTGTATGGGGCGGCACAGCTGCTGACCAGTCAGGGTTCCCATGCTGACCCCTGTCCACCGCCCAAAGCACCAACAGTGGCATGTGAGCATCAGATCTGGAGTGGCGTGGCTTACCTGGGGAACACATGGCACCAGGATACACTATGGGAAGAAGGCAAAAATGGTTCAGGAATGGTTTGAGGAGCACAACATCGAGTTTGAGGTGTTGACTTGGCCTCCAAATTCCCCAGATCTCAATCCACACGAGTGTAACGGGTCCCGGCCAGGGGTCCGCTAGCAGATATATATTGATAATCCTGGTCGAAGTTCTCTGGAAATATTTCACAGAGATTAGCGACGCAGGACAACAGTTGCTCTTTCTCCATTCAACCGGATTATGATTTATTAATACAACTTCATTTCAACTTTGTATCTGCAATCATGAATTATTACTCTTATCTTTAGTTGCTCTGTATTGAAACACAGGTTATATCCATAATTGGATAGCATGAAGTCACATATTCTTCAAAGTACATTTTCACATAAATGTATATTCACATATTTCCTCAAAATTCACTTATCACAGTTTTATCTTAAACCATAAACACACATTTTCTCTCTAAACCATATTCTCTGTTATCTCTCATTAAACAAGTATTTCTGTATTCATTATACATTTTTGTAAGTGTTCACTTTTCACAACAGAATAAATCCCATTTGCAGTTCAGTTGAATTATATTTACATTATATGTGTACAGACTTCAACAATAAACATATTTGTCTCATAACTTTAACACTTAATTCCAATGAACCGAAACTGTGTTATAGTCTAATATTACCATGTGCGTTTAATACTACCACGTGCGTTTCACCCAAAGCTACATCTGTAAACTGCCTTTACTCTGTACATTAGCTTCATTTATTACCCGTAATGCATAGTCTTACACACACAGTTACTTTTCACAACGCAGTAATAAACTCAGAAATATCCCCGAGCCATTAGGAATATATAAAGAAAACATTAATACGAGCGTCGGCCGGCATTTCCTCATCTTCACAACGTTATCATTACACTTGACCATTTACACACTTGACATACCTTTAGCTTATCAAACACACATCACCGGGGATTCACATTAGCTTATAAACATTTGTAGTCACATAAAAGATGTAAAACTAACCTGGAAATATTACACAGAAATTAGTGACGCAGGACAACAGTTGCTCTTCTTCTTCTTCTTCTAATGGCTTTTTATGGCGGTTGGCAAACCATCTTGGTTTTGTTGGGCATTACCACCCCCAACTGGACTGGAGTGTGAAGCACTAATAATCAGAAAACTAAATTACCCTGTCTATTCCTATTTCTTTAATATATTTTATAATAGCACCATATATTTGTCCTTGCTCTGCTTGATCTTTCAAAAGGCTTTGCATATTAAATGATTCAATGTCCATTCTTACTTCCTTAATGAGTTTTAACCTTTTTTCATATTTTTTACATTTTATTAAAACATGCTCGCCTGCAAACTCGCCTAACCTTAACCCAATAGAAAATCTATGGGGTATTGTGAAGAGGAAGATAGTGGCCTTCCTCTCTTCTTCCAGACTCTGGGACCCTGATTTCCAAAGGAAATGCAAAATTTACTTTCTTCAGAGAACATAACTTTGGACCACTCAGCAGCAGTCCAGTCCTTTTTGTCTTTAGCACAGGTGAGACGCTTCTGACGCTGTCTGTTGTTCAAGAGTGGCTTGACACAAGGAATGCGACAGCTGAAACCCATGTCTTGCATACGTCTGTGCGTAGTGGTTCTTGAAGCACTGACTCCAGCTGCAGTCCACGCTTTGTGAATCTCCCCCACTTTTTGAAAGTGTTTTGTTTCACAATCCTCTCCAGGGTGCGGTTATCCCTATTGCTTGTGTAGCGCCTCTCTAGCGTGCTTGACTATAATGAGAGGTGGCTATCCTGAATTCTTTAAATACTTATTTAATCAAATAAGTGAGGTTTCACTAATAAACTTATCTGTGTTTTACTTGTGTGTGAATGTAACTAACTTATTACATGAAATGCTTGTTCCCTTTTAAATCACTAATTAAGCACTAATATTTACACTTTTACAGGAAATGACATGTCCTGGAATTACTTTTATTCTAGAAACACTTTCCTATTTAAAATCACAATTTTACTCTTTTCTTAATTAACTTCAAATATCAAAAGAGTCAGTAACCACAACTGTTTTATAAAAAAGTATACCAGATTTACTCAGAAAAAGGTCAGAAATTAAATATATCTGGTTAAACTCACTTTTCAAATCACAAATGCATTCCAATTCACATATCAAACACAAGGGCCCAAGAAAATAAAATAGCCGGCAAAAACCCCTAGCTTAATATGAAATACCCTTTAAATGTTCAGCTGATGCAGGCCTGAATGTAGCTCGGGTGCGTTGTAGCCTTAAACCGAATGGCTGCTTCACCACACAGGCCAAACAAAAAATGGTACCTTTACTCCATGTGAATGTAGCCTCACGTGCACAAGATCAAAGGCGTCAGCAGCAGAAGACAGGACGAGAGGATTCGCATTGAAGAAAAGACAGGAAGAGAAGATTCACATGGCAGACGCTCTCAGCAAAGTCCACCACTCGATACTGCTATCTGGCTCCGTCAGGGTCTTTGATCATCGTCAGTCTCCACACAGGCTTTACTAATCGAGGTCGCTGGCCGCTAGCTTGTCAGCAAAGTCCATGCAAAACGTAACCACTAAATCAGCGGCTAACTTAAACTTATATCTGTCTTGCTGTTATGAGTTTACCACTCACACAGACAGAAGTATCACCATTAACGATTGGTATAAGAGTCCTTATTGAACACTTTCACTCATCTCGTGCGTGCATTGCATTCACCGCAACCATGTGTTTTTTTTTTCGCGCAAAACCCCCGCTTTCATCTCCCGTACTGTGTACCTTGACCTCCGCTGTGATTGGCTCATACACAAACTTTCAGAAATAAAATAAATTCACAAAACATTTGTGTAACTTTTTCTTCCTATTCTTACAGGCATATTTAAAGCATTTTAACATACATTATTCCCCAACAAATAATTAACATTTTAAATGCTGTATTCAGTAAACCATGAACATTACCCAATAGGTTTTTCTCTCATAGAACAAAACTTTTTTTTTTTTTTTACCTTAAATTGTATTTATTAAAATAGGAAAACATGAATCAGGTCAATGTTATTATTGTGATCAGGCAGAAACAAATCAGGTGCTGGTCATATAATTAGAATATCATCAAAAAGTTGATTTATTTCATTAATTGCATTCAAAAAGTTAAACTTGTATATTATATTCATTCACTACACACAGACTGATAACACAGACTGATATATTTCAAATGTTTATTTCTTTTAATTTTGATGATTATAACTGACAACTAAGGAAAATCCCAAATTCAGTATCTCAGAAAATTAGAATATTGTGAAAAGGTTCAATATTGAAGACACACTCTAATCAGCTGATTAACTCAAAACACCTGCAAAGGCCTTTAAATTGTCTCTCGGTCTAGTTCTGTAGGCGACACAATCATGGGGAAGAAGCTGACTTGACAGCTGTCCAAAAGACGACCTTTGACCCCTTGCACAAGGAGGGCAAGACACAAAATGTCATTGCAAAAAAGCCTGGCTGTTCACAGAGCTCTGTGTCCAAGCACATTAATAGAGAGGCGAAGGGAAGGAAAAGATGTGGTAGAAAAAAGTGTACAGGTGTAACCCTGTTGAAATATATTAATTAGTATAAGATATACACGATTGAATAAATAATTTCATAGTTTAACCTGTTAACCTGCACCCCCAGTTTGGGGCTCACAGCTGAAAACAACCTACCTGAATTAAAATAATTATAGCTCCTGAGAACAGTGTGCTACAGGCACAATTAAGGTATCTTTGGAAAGAAGACACTTGGGACTCTACTAAAAAGCAATCAGAGTTGATAATTCTCAAACAGATAAAACATTATAATAGTTGAAATGCCTCAAAAATTATTTGCACTACATAGAATGCTTTATTATTTCATGTAAAAATATATGAAAATAGACCTGCAGGAATCCAGTTCAGTTATGGATTGAAAGCCACACAACTTATCAGTTTATAGTTCAAGTTTGAGGAAGATATAATGAAAAATGTGGTTCCTGCAAGCTTTTTTCCAAGACTATGTCTGTTCCATTTCTCCCTCCGCCTGCTTGAGGCACATCCCCAGAAATGACATCTCCCAACTAAAACAATTGCAGTTGCTGAACAATTTGCACTACATGCACAATTTAGACATCTTTAAAAAGAAGACACTTTAGAGTTTATTACCCAAACATTAAAGTAGAAAAAAACTTAGAAAGACAAACAGTTATAGAAGTTGAAGTGTCTTGAAGATGATTTGTGCTACAATGAACACTTTATTATTTGATGTAAAAATATATGAAAATAAGCCTGGAGGAATCCAGTTAGTTAATGAATTGAAAGGCACAAGTCTCATCAGTTTATATTTAAAATTTGACGACGATATCATGAAAAATGGGGTTCCTGCATGCTTTTTTCTAAGAATATGTCCAGGTGCCAAGAAACCTACAGGAGACTTGATAACCTAATGTTATGAAGTGTACTGCAAGCTGTTTTAGCCATCATATATGATGCTTGAATGCTTTTTCAACTATAAAATAATAGGCAGAACCATAAGACTTTGTATAAGTGATTTATTTGTACAACAGAACTTATAAAAATATAATAAAAAAATGAAATATTAATAAAAAAGAGCTAAACTTCTTTGCAACTGAAAATTCAACAATAAGTAATATAAGTATAATAACTATAAATACAACTAGTAATATAAATATGAAAAACAATAAGTAATATAAATATATAGCTATAAAAACACAAAAAATTTGCAAATGTTTAAAAAAAAAGGCCGTTGTCTCCTGCAAAACGATCCAAAAAGTCCTGTGTAGTCAGTGCTGGTGAACCATGAGCCAAAAATGAAATATTAATAAAAAAGAGCTAAACTTCTTTGAAACAGAAAATTCAACAATAAATAATATAAGTATAATAACTATAAATATAAACTAGTAATATAAATATGAATAACAATAAGTAATATAAATATATAGCTATAAAAACACAAAAAATTTGCAAATGTTTAAAAAAAAGGCCGTTGTCTCCTGCAAAACGATCCAAAAAGTCCTGTGTAGTCAGTGCTGGTGAAATGTACAAATGTTAAAAAAAAAGGCCGTTGTCTCCTTGTTAGAATCTAACTTTTAGGTAGACTATCAATATATCAATATTCTCAATCATCAGTCGATGTCCACCCCTGTGATGTGTGGCAGCAGCTGCAGCGCAAGATCTTGGGAGAATGCTCAAGGAACCACAGACACAGTGCAGTACTATAACATTCTCAAATTTATTAAGGAAGAAAGGTCATATATAAAGGTGTAAGTGAAACATGTATGTGCGCAGAATGTGTGTATGTGTATCTTAATGTTTTGTCTGGGATGTCTGGGTGTGTGCGAATGTGTCCAAGGACTACTGAAGGTTTTGTCTGATTGTGCACACGTACCATGGCAGAAAAGTCAGTGTTATACAAGGAAAGTTAGAAAGTGAAGCCCAAGAAATAAGAAAATATTAACAATGGCCACTTTAAATCATTTATGATTTAGTGCTTCACTTTTAGGAAAATAGCTACGGCTGTTTTTTAAGGGATAGTACCTTTCAAATAAGAGCAAGCAAATGCATATTGGTTATCTGGGAGCCGGGCTGAATGAATAATCACTGTTATTGCACTCCCGACACTAAGTATCGGACCCTCAGTCACTCTCCAGATACCAAATACAAAAGAATATGATTATTAATATGATTATTTTCAGTCTAATATTGCGATCTATAGACCATTCCAATACTCGTCTTAATCATCCCTTGCAAAATTCTCAAAATACATGGCCCCAGACATATCATCAGTAAAATAACCAGTATAGCAGGAAACAACATATTCAAATACGTCACCCAACTAGAGAACCAGTTTCTCATCTCTTTACCCCAGTCGTATGCAACGGGCGGATCAACAATTATGGTTTTCATGTGGTTTACCAAATCATGAATATTGTTGTAGCGATCTGGAATTAAGAAGCAGCATGATAGATTCAGCATTTTACACACTCCCCCTGCTTTGGCTGTTAGAAGGTCTAAATTCAGTCTGTTCTGAATTACAGCACTTCTTATTGCTCTCATTTCGTCATTTATCAGAGTGATTGAATCAGCAGTGTCATTCTTCATTTGTTCTATCATCCAGGCCAGTCCATTTACTTTTTGGAGTGCAGCTACCACTCCCCCGAAGGGGAACATTCCCCAGCCTGCACTTGCCTGTTGCGATGTCCATGGATCTGCCAGGATGTATCCCCTGTAAGTAGGCATAGCTCTCTTTTGTCTGGATAAAGAGTTGGAACTAGGCAGTTCCACAAGATGAATCCCTGGAGCTACTATTCCTGGATAGCAACATCCACTCCAAGAGAAGTCCTTTGGGAAGGTGGTAACTCCTTTACCACCGCACACCCAGTACAACGATGTTTTGTGTGTTGTATAAAGTTCACTAAACGGGCAGTACCCAGAGACGTTCATCTCTCTAATTGAACATTTCAGTCCATTTCTAGTTTGCGTATACAAATATTAGCAAAACGATCCAAAAAGTCCTGTGTAGTCAGTGCTGGTGAAATGTGCAAATGTTTAAAAAAAAAAGGCTGTTGTCTCCTGCAAAACAATCCAAAAAGTCCTGTGTAGTCAGTGCTGGTGAAGCCTGAATAGAAATAGAATAGGGCATATTTTAGAATAATTTCAGAAATGTTCTAGGTATTCAATATAGATGAAATACAAACAAACAAAATTGACATTACTGAATACATTCTACTAACCGGTTGTATTCTGCAACACAGTCTGGATAGTCAGTGCTGTTCGTGCCAAACAGCATAGCAGTCGCGCTTTGGCAGAAAGCACAGTGCCACAGAACATGCCTTACAAAAAACCGGGGTTTTTTGGGAACAAACCCTGCACTGGCGCCTTCCTTTGGTGCTGTCTGTAGCAAAGTTCCCTGGTAAGTGGCGAGTCTCATCTTTGTGGGAGGGAGGGGGTGAAGGAACATCAGCACGCACCAACACAGCAAGTTCCTCAACGAGTTGTTCTCTGAATTGCTTCTGTGTCAGTGGCTTCTGATTCTTCATACCAGCCATTTGACGGTGGAGTATAAAAGCATTTGCAATGGCTATGTCCACAAAGTGGAAGAAGAAGGTACGATACCACTTTCTGGTTTTGTGTGCGATTGTGTAGTAGCCAATGAGTGCATCAGAGACATCTACTCCACCCATGAACCTGAATAGAAATAGAATAGGTCATATTTTAGAATATTTTCATAAATGTTCTTGATATTCAATATAGATGAAATGTAAACAAACAAAAATGACATTACTGAAAATATTCTACAAACCTGTTGTATTCTGCAACACAGTCTGGAACAGGTACATCCAAGGTTTCCCACTGTCCATTTCCACCTTTCACTTTCCTCTGCACAACATTCCCTCCGGTGCCTCTGTGAATGGTGGAGCACATCTGTACAGCTCTTTTTGGAAGCTTGTTCATGGCAGTTTTAGGGTATCCTATCCTGTTGGACCGAATAGTCCCGCACGCCCAGAGGTTTTTTTTCAGGAGATCTGTAAACAGCGCTGGACTGGTGTAGAAGTTGTCAACAAACAGTTTGTAGCCTGTTCCCAACATCTTCTCATCAACCAGTGCCATGACAGACTCATAACTTAGTCCTTTGTTCTGTGGGATGGGAGCTGCAGGTGATTTACCCTCATAGATAAAAAAGTCCCATGTGTATGCAAATAATGAGTCAGCAAGCACGAACAGTTTATATCCCCACTTTGTTGGCTTGGCCTTCATATATTGCTTTAGTCCATTCCTCGCTTTTGTTGCCACCATCCTCTCCTCAATTGCAATGTTCTGGAAAGGATGGAAAAAGTTCTTGCATGCATCTCTCAGTTCTTGATACATTGGCTTTAGCTTACAGAGACGGTCATAGGCAGCTGTTCCTCTTTTGGTGTTGTTTTCAGCATCCACCTTGGGATCACTGAGATGCAGAGCAGAGGAGATGGAAAAAAATTTCCTTGAAGACATAACTTCGGCAGGAAAGGGTGTGCGGAAAATTTTGTGTTTCCTCCAGTAATCAGTCAGTGAAGGCCTTTTCATCTCTCCCATGTATATTATAAGTGACATATAGGCATATATGTCATTCAAAGAAATATCTTGCCACTGTTTTTGGTCCTTTTGATGCATCGCTCCATAGGCATTTGTGTTTTTGACAATGGTCTGCAGCAATGAAGTGGATATGAAGAGCTGGAACAACTGCAACACTGTGTATGATGCTGTGAGGATCAGCTGTGGGCCTGGTGTTCGAAAGGGTCTGAAGACTGCAGGCGGGGGTGTAATGTCCTCGTCAGTTGAACAGTTCCACTTTACTGTAGGGGTGCTTGGGGACACAGCGGGTGTGGACTTGGTTTTTCTGACCCTCTTTTTGCCTCTCCCTTTTACTGGCCGATTCAGGTCTACAGGTGCAGATCTTGAAGAATCTGAAAGCTTTCTTCTTTTTTCTGCTGGTTGGCTGGTGCTTGGCTGCCATTCCTCATCCGAAGACTCAACCTGATGCCTGTAGAATGGCAAGGAAAGGAAAGAGAATTAGCACTGCATTAGCACTTTCTGTAAAGCTGCTTTGAAACAATGTGTATTGTGAAAAGCGCTATACAAATAAATTTGAATTGAATTGAATTAATACTTCTGTATAGTTTGCCCATTCAATCAACAATCACACCGTCATCATTCACTCTAATTACAGGCCATCCCATGAACAATGAAACTGATGGGCAGTCGGTTAGACAGCATTCATATTGACGGCCACCTATACATTCTCACACAGCCCAAGCATCAATCTAACGGCCGGCTATACAGTGAGCATTCATATTGACGGCCACCTGTACATTCTCACAAAGCCCAAACATCAATCTAATGGCCGGCTATACAGTGAGCATTCATATTGACGGCGGCCCATACATTCGCACACAGTCCTACAATCAATCTAATGGCCGGTGATACAGTGAGCATTCATATTGATGGCCAGACATAAAATCAACAATCACACACATGGGGGAAAATTATATATAATTTTTCCCCATGTGTGCTAGGAAAAATGCAAAATATCAGCATATGGATAATGCATACTGGTATATTGCATTTTTTCTAGCACACAGAAAAAATAAAATAAATACATTCTCACACACATTCTCAATATACATAAACAACTACACATAGCAACTCACCGGTATATTATTGGATCAGCTCCGTCAACAAGCATATCACCGTCATCGCTGTCTTCACTCTCCTCAATGTTTTCCACGTCGCTGCTTCGAGTGAGCTCAAATAAAACATCCTCAGCAGAAAAAAACTTCTTTTGACGATCCATTTGATAATAAATTCCGCCCAGTAAGTAAACAGTTACTGCAAATGACAGGGGAGGTGTGTCACAGACTACGTCGCAGCTACTCGTGGAGAGAGAGAGAGAGAGCGCCAGATTCAAATGAATAAATAATCACGCCCATGTGACGAATATATAGAGACAGAGCGTATTTAGGCCACGCCCACACCGGGGGGGGGAACAATCCAACGCTCTCCATTGACTTTGCATTGCGCGAGGCTGCCTCATTGTCATTTCGGACTTATAACAAAAAACAGAACAACGTCTAAAAGCTGATATGTGACAAGGTGTACAGCAAACAAGCTAAAAAACACAGAAATAAGTTTCTATAAGCTGTCGACCCAAAGAAACGAGCGTTTAAGAAGATAAAAGTGGATACAGGCAATACGAAGTGAAGCTTCAGCAGGAAGAATGGGTAAATTTTGGGATCCTGACACTCAGTATGCCTCAATATGTCTATGTGTGCAGTAAACATTTTGTCACTGTTAAGTCAAATATCAAAATGTCAGTTTTATATATTATATTTACTGTCGCTGATTACGTTCCCCTCTAGTCGTCGTAGTTCTCAGTGTAATATGACCCGGGCGCTCTGTCTCAATGGCCTGAATCCACTTTTTTGTACTTAAACGCTCGTTTTTTGGATCAACAGCTTATAAAAACGTCTGGGTTTTTGCTTCTGGGTTTTGTTTAGCTTGTTTGCTGTACACCTTGTCACATATCAGCTTTTATACATTGTTCAGTTTTTTGTTATAAGTCCGAAATGACAAAAAGGCCGCTTCACGCAATGCAAAGTCCATGGAGAGCGTTGGATTGTTTTCCCCCCCGGTGGGCGTGGTCTTCAGATTATGACGCGTGTCGCTCTGTCTCTATACATGTCAGGTATCGTTGGAATCGTGTGCTCATTGGCTACATTTTCTGTCAGTCATGACGATTCAATGCTTTTATTGGCTCCAGATATTCAGACAATATCATTGGATGAGCACATCATTTTTAGTAAGACACAGAACTCATAATGATGGTGACCGTAGTAACTAAAGAGTGGTGGGAAATCAAACAAAGGAAGGCATGAACTGAATAAATACAAAATAATAGTTATTGTGGTGTAAGAGTGTGGCAGCTATGTATTTTCTAGGGCACTTTAAGTGCTAGAAGATTGCTACGGTTCTCTGGTTGATTGCTAGGGCTTTCATTTTGATCCAAATCTATTCTGGGGTCTCATATGAAAATTAGATTTAATTCTACAAATGTGGAAACGGATTGCCTCAAATTTTTTGAGTTTTGCCAACATATTCGGGTTTAAAGTGCAGTTGGCAAAATATAGTTTACATGCACAAAATGGCCCCACTCTTTATTAAGTGTCTTTAACTGATTTGTACTTACATTTAAACATTTGATACAATACTTACCTAGAATACTGTTTAACACATAATGGTTGCTCTGTCAAGTCTTTGTCGTCAGTTAGGAACTTGGGTGTACTCTTTGATATCAATCCTTTATTTGAAAGCATTAAATGGTTTAGCTCCTCAGCACTTGAGCGAGCTCTTAATGCATTATAGTCATTCATGTCAATTGCAATCTCAAAATTCTGGCCAGTTGATAATAGTATATCAAAGCAGGCAGTAGATCCTTTTCCTATTTATCATTTTGGACTAGATCCCGGCTATCTTTGCATGTTTTTGAGTGCGGGTGGTGTTATTATGTTCGTAACATTCTAAGCTATAAACCCATGTCACTTTATGCTACCGGGAGACGGTTTTTGGTGCATTATTTTATTGCATAACAGTCTAGTATGATACTTCGCTCCGAAGAAATGCGATGTAAACAAAGGATTAACCATCAATATTACACCGTTATTGTTTCGTTGGATTAAAAATGCTCTATGGGATGTTATTCAGTGGAGCCTCACCTTTCCATTCATTCTGGAACTTTTAGCAGTGGCTCGTAATTAGGACACTACTGGTATGTGCTCTGTTTTTCTTTATACTTGTTTTGATGTGTATTGCTTACATTAATGCAAAAATACAGCCGTTATAAGCTTTTCATTGAAAAATAGCGCTTCAGGACGGGCACGTCCTCGCAAGGCTTAGACAAAGAGTGATTTAGTCTAGTGTGCCCTATTGTGATGCGAGAAATAATTGTATCTTCTTTCCTATTCCTAAAAACACTTCTTCCATTTTCCACTTGATGCTGAATATTATTATACAAATGTCTGCCCTTACTATCACATTTCCATATTTCTTGCCATTCATTGTTAATAAATTCTTTAATTTTCCCTTTAACCTCTTTTTTCTAAGAGTCACTTGTATTTCGATCTCTGAATGTTTTAGAGCTTGCTTAGCTAGTTTATCAACCACTTCATTAGCCTCCACACCCACATGAGCTGGAACCCATAAAAAAAACTTACTAAGCTTACATTACTTAGTCTTAGCAAACTTGAAAGAATCTCTTATATAATATCTTGCCTTGATGATTTTAGTGCACATGCAAGGCTTGATATTGCTGCATAAGAGTCAGAATATATTACTACTGGTCTAGGTTTTACATCCTCTACCCACTGGAGTGCCACCATCATGGCAATTAATTCTGATGCATACACAGATGCATGATCAGTTATTCTTTTCTTAATCCTGGTTTGTAATTTAGGAATATATACTGCAGCAGCTGTTCTTCCAGAGATGGGGTCTTTAGAACCATGTAACCACGATGAATAAATCTGATCTAAATACTTCTGTGCAATAACGTTCTTAGGGCTTTCTTTCGTATTCTTAATTTCTATTTGTATTTGAAAGTCCACTATTGGCATAGGAAAGATCCATGGAGGTATTCTGGATAATATCACAGTTGGACTAACATCAAAGTCTACTATACCAACTACTTCTGCTTCCCTGTTAGCAATCCATCCAAAGCTTTTAATTGTAAGTTTATACCTACGAATGTATAAAGGAGCTTCCCCAACTTCTACCTGTATAGCTGCAATGGGAGATGTTCTGAACACACCACAACATATTCTTAAAGCTTGATTCTGAATTGCTTCAATCTTTTTGAGTGTGGTTTCAGACGCAAATCCGTAAATTATACTTCCATAATCTAAACTTGATCTAATTAATGTGCAATATATTATTTTCAAAGATAATCTACGAGCTCCCCATTCAACCCCAGATAATCATCATAAAATATTTACTCCTGTTTTACATTTCTTGATAAGTTTTTTAGCATGCATTGCAAAAGTCAGTCTAGATTCCATCCATACACCAAGATATTTAACTACTGGGACTTGCTCCAGCTGATGTTTATATAACTTCAACTTAGCCTCTGGTACTTTTTTCCCTTTTGTAAAACATAACTTGAGTTTTAGCCACAGATAATATGAAACTCCAATAACTTGCCCATTCATCTTCATTTTTTGTAATCTTTGTGATACACTTGGAATATTACGTCCTCTTTTCCATATTGCCCCGTCGTCTGCAAATAATGCCCTTCCTATGTCACCTTTAAGGTTACTAAAAATATAATTTATCATAATTTTAAAAAATACTGGACTACATACACTTCCTTGAGGATGTCTTAAGCCCTATTCGGACGGGATTAGTTTGAAGGGTCAAGGGTCAAGCCAAACATCACTTGTCTCTTCATCAGACACATATCCTTCAAGAATGATATTAAATATTAAATATTTAATCAATATTAAAATAAGAATGAATGATAATCAAGTTATAACCATTTCCTACATTTGATAAATCAGTTCTCTATATTCAAGGAGTGATTTTGGATATTGTAGTGTTTTAGTTGCTCTGTGCTTTTGAATCCAGCTCTGATGTCTGTGTCAAGACGTGCTGACAGGCAAATGTCCTTGGTGTTTGAAGTGAATAGAGCTCAGCATGTGTTAACTGTATGTCTTCCTAAAGTGACCCCCGGGGTCATCTATGTTACAGCTATGTGACTCTTTTGGGGACTCAAAATGTAACAGAAATGTACCTCTCTGATATACTTTTCTTTCTTTATAGAATATAATAAAGTCACTTCTGTACTAAATGTAGTATCAGCATATTTTGGAGAAGTGCTTTGTTGATAGTTAGTTAAGATGTTCCGACCTTGATGGAAACTGGTATTCTCTGGAGTATTGTGTGTGTGTGCATTGTATGATTTGTGCAGATCCAGTATTGGATATGGGCCTTCCTGCAGGCGATGCCAGACCTATAGACGCTTTTCTGTGACCTCCGAGGTCACTGGAGACTAATCTGGGTCTGGGCGACATCAAGTCTACGCATTTTTAGAGATATATGCTCCTATCTGTCTACGTGTGGAAAGTTGCTTACGTTGCATGTTGTTAGAACCAATCAGAATCATTCCACATGGCAGTAATGACGTGTCTAGACCTTGAAAACAGTATAACTGTTCAGAAAATTGTATGTACGTTAGACGGAGGCGGGGAGACTGTTAGAGGGAGCGCGGCCTACGAACTCCTCTTGAGCTGGCTTCTGCTGATGAAACTGCAAACTATTCTTCAGTAAAATTTTCTTTAATTAATCTGACTCCTGGGGCCTCATTTATAAACGTTGCGTACGCACAAAAGAAGGCGTACGCCACTCTCTACGCAATAATTGGTATTTATAAAAAGCAAACTTGACGGGAAAATGTGCGGTCCTTCACGCAAGCTCTGACCCAGGCGTACGCACAAAAACGGGTGAAATGAGAAATGGCGACACCGTCGGCAGATGGAAGAAACACGTGAAACTGTAGACCGTTGTGTAAAAGAAATGGCAATACTGCCTCTCATAAATAACTTGAAGACTTCACAAAGCAAGTATTGCAATTAACAGCCTACACGAACACCCGTTTGATCGATCTGCAGTGTAAAACAAACAAAATCAAACGAAAATTACAACAGAAATGCAAAAAAAAAAAAAAAAAAAAAGTGAAATATTGGCATGTTTTGGCATGTCCTCATAAATAATATGGTAAACAGAACGAAATAATTTACAAAACTGATATTCTCGTCAATGTGTCCGTCTGGCGGAGCAGATATAGGCTAGATGCAATTAGATAGACAGATAGATAGATAATCAGGGAGATGTATAGATAAATAGATAGGCTAGATGTATTAATTGTCCACTGGGGAAAGTTGTTTTCATAGTAAAAATTTCTTCATCAGCTACGGAATCATGGTATTCATGCAAATGCCTTTAGTTTGTTTTATTTTCGATAAAATAACATATGACGTATGTCTCAACCATTCAGAAAGCTGCAAGAAATTACATTTGCACTGAACTATTTCCCATTTCCACGTAGATAATAGGGATAGGGATTAATAGGGATTCCCAAGCCAGTCTCTCATCAAGAGGGGTCAGCTCCGGTGTCCACTCTCCCCCACCCGTGGCAGACACACTCTGGCGATGGAGCGCTAGACGCTTTTTTGCCTCGACTTTGATGTCCGAGCATTTCTTTTTTTTTTCGGCCACGGTCCGAGGTTGTGAGGCTACAGTATTTACGGCGTCTGCAACCTTTTGCCACTCAAGTGCCTTTTTGGCATTAGTAGGCTAATGCCCACACTGTGCCCTCCAAAAAATATTTTTCTCCTCTTTTCCACCTCGCCAACGATAATTTCTACTTCACATTGAGTGAAGTTACGTTTTTTTGATTTCCTCTCTGTATTTGCCATGATTTCGCAATCGATGAATATTCCTTGTGGGCGTTTCACGGACTATTTATGGGCAACTATGGGCGTGACATGAAGCCGCAAAAGCTGCGCTACATTTAGAATTGATTGTGATTTATTAAGGGAAAACTGCGTAGGATGTGCGTGCGCACGGTTTTATAAATCCGAATATTTCTGTGCGTACGCACGTCCTATGTTTCATCCGTACGCCACTTCTGACGCAAATCCTACGCAAAGTTTTATAAATGAGGCCCCTGGTCTTCATTTTTCACTACTGGTCCTGGGTCCTAAGCTGTTACCCCAACAAGTTTTACATGGGGAGGTGGGGTTAAAGTAATTTTACCTCAGGACGTCTGTAATATTAATGGACAATTCGCACGGGATAAGACATCTCAGTAAAACTAGCAGAAGTGGGAGGGATAACTCGCTTTACGCACCACCGTAACCTCCTTGTCGTCATGTGCGTATGACGTTGCTTCCTGTTTTCACGTGAGAAAACACACGTGTGTGTGTCTAATATATATATATATATATATATATATATATATATATATATATATATATATATATATATATATATATATATATATATATCCATCCATCCATCCATCTTCTTCCGCTTTATCCAGGGGGCAGCAGTCTAAGCAGAGATGCCCAGACTTCCCTCTCCCTAGACACTTCCTCTAGCTCTTCCGGGGGGACACCGAGGCGTTCCCAGGCCAGCCGGAAGACATAGTCCCTCCAGCGTGTCCAAGGTCTTCCCCGGGGCCTCCTCCAGGTTGGACATGCCCGAAACACCTTCCCGGGAAGGCGTTCAGGAGGCATCCGGAACAGATGCCCGAGCCACCTCAGCTGACCCCTCTCGATGTGGAGGAGCAGCGGCTCTACTCCGAGTTCCTCCCGAGTGACTGAGCTCCTCACCCTATCTCTAAGGGAGCGCCCAGCCACCCTACGGAGAAAGCTCATGACCATAGGTGAGAGTAGGAACGTATATATATATATATATATATATATATATATATATATATATATATATATATATATATATATATATATATATATATATATTATATATAACAGTTAGGTCCAGTCTAACGATTCTGTTTGGATTGTGTTGGTAATAGACACATACCTAGAGCTAAAAGAAGTGTTGTGCCTCTAATAAGTGCTTTTGGTCTTCTTTTTGCTTTAAATGGTATGTGGAAAATACTGGAGGTTTGCCACAAAGTTGTGCCGCCACTACCATCACGTGCTGCGCATAGGGCACCAAGTGCTCCGGGGAGCACCACAAGAAAATGCTCTCTCTACCCTCCCGCAGGTCAGCTCTGCAAAATTGGGCTTTAGAATACTCTACTCCTACCCTAACTTGTATTGTTCTTTCAAGAAGAAAATCCCTAAATCCAATTAAGTTGAGTCAGAGTTTTGGTCTGCTGCATCCAGCAATTCTCTCAAAGCAATGACAGTGGAGCAGATGATGGGTTAATGGTTAAATTTGTTGTCACTAACAGAGTGGCTTCGTAACCTGAACGACGTTGTGCTGTCATGTGTTGTGTATTAAGATTGTGTAAAATTGCGTTTACCTGGTGTGAGGTGTGCAATGTCAATGGATATGACAGAACTGTTTTTTCAGCACCCCTTACCATCAGAGCAGCAGCAGCCACTGCTCGGAGGCATGTAGGCAGACCTTGTGCAACATTGTCTAAAGTTTTGGATAAATAAGAAACTGGACGATAACTTGTACCATGTTCCTGGGCCAGTATCCCCGCCGCAATGCCCCCGCTCTCATGCACATACAGATTAAAATTATTTTTGTAGTTCGGAAGGCCCAAAGCCGGTGCTGACATGATAGCTTGGTTTAATACCTTAAAGGCCACACCCATTTCATCAGTCCACTTGATTGTTTGTTTTGGTGAAGCTTTGGTGTCAATTGCTTGTCTCAGAGTCTTGTCATACAAAGAACAGTCTGGTATCCAAGCCCTGCAATACTTTATCAGTCCCAGAAAGCTCTGCATTTGTTTGATTGTGTCTGGTTTAGTAAATCTCTTTACCAGCTCCACTCTGTCTGGAGAGATTCTCTTTTGTCCTTCAGAGATAACGTGTCCCAGATAGGAGACTTGTGGTTTCACCCATTGTAGTTTCTTTCTCGAGACTTTAAACCCCACCTCTGCCAACACATTGCAGACAATAATGGAGGCCTGGTCACAGGCCTCTGCCGTCGTGGCAGAGATGAGAAGGTCATCAGCCTACTGTAGTAAGCACGTAGTCAGTGGTGGGAGATTAATGGTGCTGAGGGTTTTGTGCACGATCGCAGAGAACACTGCTAGCGAGTCAACGTAGCCCTGAGGAAGACGTGTCCATGTTAGTTGTTTTTGTTTGTATGTAAACGAAAACAGTGGCTGCAACTCTCTGGATAGCGGTATGCTGAAAAACATAAATCAATTACGCTATAGAACTTGTGTGTAGGTGGTATTGAGTTTATTATAGTTACCACATCTGGTACCACTGGAGAAAGTGGTATGATCAAATCATTGATCTTTCTCAAATCTTGTGTCAGTCGCCAGCTTTGACCATCTGCTTTTAGGACAGGATTAATAGGTGTGTTATATGGCGACTGTATATCTATGATAATGCCTTGTTTCAATAGATTATCTATTACAGGTTCAGTGCCCTTCTCTTTCTCTGGAGAGAGAGGGTATTGTTTTACATAGACTGGTGTTTTTGTTTTTAGCAACGCAGTGTACGGTTTAACATTGATAAAACCTGCTTCGTCCTTGTGCTTAGCCCATAGTTTTGGATTCACCCGTCTTAGTGGCGCTATCTCTCCCTCCCCCTCCACTTCACTCGCCATGTAATCAACATGAAGAGGCTGAGGCTCAGTGGACACCATCAGCACAGAAGGGAAGAAGAGAGACACGTTAGTTTCAGTAAACACAATTTCCATCCCCAATTTGTGCATTATATCCCTTCCGAGCAAGTTCAGAGGTGACTGGAATAATAGTAAAATTGTGCATTAAATGTTGACCATCACTTGTGACCACAGGCAAAGGATGTGTCACTGGGCAGGAGATCGGAACCCCATCTATACCCACGGAGCGTGTAATTCTTGCTGAAACTGGGCCCTCGTATATTAAACCAGAAATAGAGCAACAACTAGCACCAGTATCAATAAGAAAAAAATATTTCTTCCCATCTACACTCAATTCCAAATTTGGCAAATAAATTTTGTTGTTATCATATTTTACAGTGAGCATAGATGTATTTGGGGTTCTATCACTCCGTAGGCCTCCCTATTGGGGAGTCCATTCTGTTTGATATTGGTTGTCAGTCGACTTCTCCTTTTTTTCTGCCCCTCCCCTTCTCTTTCTCTCCTCATCATATCTCTGTTTTCTACAATCTCTTAACCAGTGGCCCATTTTTCCACAATAGTAACACTTCCCCGGCCTGTGCCCACCCCCTTCTCTCTGTACTGCTGTTGTCTGCATGAATGCAGGTTCAGTTTTAACCGTCACCCCGCTGCTATCTGAAAATCCTCCAGCAGCATCTAATTCCCTCACTCGTGCACACAATTCTTCCACAGACAACTCAGTAATTATTGAGGTGGTTACTCTTATCAGCTGGGCCTGTGTTGGATTCATGTTGTTTAAACATGTGTTAATAAACAGTATGATATGATCTTGTGTGGTTGGCAGTTTATAGTCGTCCTGCCACGCTTTTTTGAATCTATTTACGAAAGCTGCGGCTGATTCTTTCGGCTCCTGTTTAGTGTTCGCAGCATATGAAATGTCTCTTTTAGAAATCACCTTTCTTTCTAACATTTTTTGCAGCTCCTCATAAAAAGTCTCTAAATGCTCTTCCTCTTCCCAAAGCAGCTTATTAGGATTATCTGCGGTACCTTTACCAGTCATTTTATCGTTTTCTGTTCTCAGAGAAGGACACCCGTCAATTATATCTGTCTCTGTCACGTCCTCCCCCAGAGTTCTGAGTAATATTACTTTAAAATCTGGACCTGTGGGGGGCGCACGTGACCTCGACGAAGATGGCTGCATAGTGTGAGAGCTCTCTACAACTTCGCACATAAACCCCTAATTTTTACAAACCTGATCTTCTAACTCGGTCTCGATTATGTCTAAGCCCCTCTCAGTTAAAGAGTGCGACATCTTTTCGAAATCACGTAAAACAAGTACTCGAAGTGCGAAAACAGTATCGTCTACTGAGAGCGTGGATGCTAGCAGCATGACGGAGATGGCCGAGGTGCTAACCGAGCTAAAAGCGCTGCGCTCAGAATTCGGATCAAAGCTAGACGGCATAAACAACCGTCTGGGCGTAATGGCAAGCTCCATTTCAGCTTTGGAGAGAAACTTAACTGATATTAAGCAAGATGTGTCAGCTAATGGAAAACGCATAGACGAAACCGAGACCCGTATCGCTGCAATGGAAGACAAGATTGACAGAACGGAATCCGCACTAGTTTCGGCGGCAAAACGGATTGCACAGCTGGAAAGCAAGACGGACGATCTAGAAAATCGTGGGAGAAGAAAGAATATCCGGGTGTTCGGTCTCAAAGAGGGAGCCGAAGGCAGGCGCTCCTTACTGGACTTTATACATGATATGCTTCCTCAATGGTTGGAACTCGGACCTGAGAAAACTTTCACCTTGGAAAGGGTTCACCGCACGCTGGCACCTGCAAACCCTAACCAGAACAGAGCGGTGCTCATTCGTTTTCTCAAGTTCCAAGATAAGGAGCTTGTTTTGCGCTCCGCGAGACAGCGAGATATCATCCACAACGGATCCAAACTATTCTTCGCCCAGGATCTTTCAGCAGAAACGATTCGACTGAGACGTGAGTTCAATGATGTTAAGAAGCTGTTTATTGAGAGGGGGACTTTCCGTGGCTTTCATCACTATCCGTGCAAGCTAAGGGTGCTACACAACGAGAAGATCAAGCTGCTCTCATCGCCGCGCGAGGCTGAGGAATTCTACCGTGACACCGGTGCCGGATAAATTATGGTCGATCAGGTTCGATTTAACTTAACTGCTGTCAAAACAGGGGAAATATGATTGTTAACGTTACATGCAAACACTTATCTTCCCAAACTTTTATTTCATACTCCTAAGTGAACTGTTCATCTGTGACGAAAATACGTTTAACAACACACAGAGACAGTTTGGACGTTCATTTCATTTTTATTTTATTTTTTTTCCCCCCTATTATAAGCATGTTAACACGCATACAATGGGAGTTACACAAATTCTTATTTAATTTTTATTCTGTGTAAAGTATACAGACTTTTCTTTTTCTTTTTTAAGTACATACATGTACTCCTGAACTCGACGTGCGTTGTTGGGAGGGTATTTACTATCAGCTGTACTAGTTAAGGGCTCAAAGTATTCCTGCTGTTATAGGGATGTCCGGTCATTTGGGGACCAGGCTGTTCTCGGGGAGGGAATGGGGGTTGTTTTTGTATGTTCTCATATATTTAATATCCTTTTTTTTTCTTTTTTTCTGTTCTTTTTTGTTTTACTTTGCATTCTCCTGTCTAAACAACTTATGGTCTACATTTACATTTGTTACAAACATTATACTCATAAATGGTCAGCGCACTTAATATGATATCATTTAATGTCAGAGGCTTAGGCCATCCAATTAAACGTAAGAGAATCCTTACTTTTCTGAAAAAAGAAAAGGTTGATGTAGCACTACTTCAGGAAACTCATTTGTCCAGTGAGGAGCATAGAAAACTTAAGAGGGATTGGGTTGGACAGGTTTACTTTTCAAGTTTTTCAAGTAACAAAAGGGGGACAGCAATACTTATCCATAAAAATCTTCCTTTTATATTTAAAGAGCAGCACAACGACCGTGAGGGTAGGTACGTATTAATTTGTGGAACTCTTTATGGTCAAGACTTAGTACTACTTAATGTCTACGCACCAAATGCAGATTGTCCCAAATTTATGACACAAATTATCACCCTATTCACTCAATATAACACACATCTTGGGATAATCGCTGGAGACTTCAATTGCTGCATGAATAGCTGCTTAGATAAATCCTCACCCTCTGTATCCAATCCCAATGCATCAAAGGCATTAAAGACAGCCTCCAGAGATGCAGGCCTTGTTGATGTATGGAGGGAGTTTAACCAATCAGTTAAGGACTATACATTTTATTCTGCGAGACACAAGACATACTCTCGATTAGACTTCTTCCTCTTACCCCAGGCTTATCTTTCCTCTGTCGCCTCCTGCAGTATAGGTTCGATTCTTATATCAGACCATGCGCCAATTTATCTCAAGCTATTTCTACATCAACAGATATACCCAACCAGGTACTGGAAATTTAACTCTTCGCTCCTTACAGATAGCGATGCCTGCAAAAATATCAGACAATGGCTGGAACAATATAGGCAGGACAATGCCGCCTCCCCTGTTTCCCCTGCAGTGATATGGGATGCGGCCAAAGCGGTGATCAGGGGGCAGCTGATCTCATATACATCTAAAAGGAAAAAATCTATGATTGAACGGACTGAGCAACTGAAAAAGGAGCTTGTTAATTTAGAAAAACTACACAAACAATCACCCACAGAGGCAAATTTAAAGAAGCTCAATACTGTCAGAAACAATCTTAATTTGCTTCAGATTGAGCACACCAAAAAACTTCTATCTTTCACCAGACAACACTACCATGAATATGGTAACAAACCAAGCAAGCTTTTAGCCTATCAGCTTAAAAGAGAGCAGGCGGAGCGCACAATAAAATGCATACGTAACCCATCAGGGCAACTTAAATATGACATGCAATCTATTAAGTCCTCTTTTCATAGCTTTTATACACAGTTGTACACATCAGAGAATCCTTCTCTGGCAGACATTAACTCATTTCTAAAAAATATATCTCTACCCTCATTATCAGATGAAGACAGGGTGCAGCTGAATTCTTCTTTTACTCCAGAGGAGGTGCTTCAAGCAATTTTGTCACTCCCTTCTGGAAAATCGCCAGGCCTAGACGGATACTCTGTCGAATTCTATAAGACCTTCTGGCCTCAAATTGAGCCTTTGTTTATGCCCATGATTGCAGATTTTGTGCAAAATGGAACTCTTCCGGAAACAATGAAAACAGCTGTAATTTCACTGATACACAAGAAAAATAAGGATGCTGCTGAATGTGCCTCTTTCCGTCCAATTTCACTACTCCCTGTCGACTTTAAGATAATATCTAAATTAATCGCTCGTAGACTAGAAGATTTAATGCCTCATCTTATCAATCCAGATCAATCCGGTTTTATTAAGGCCAGAAATGCTTCTGACAACATTCGGAGGTTATTGAATGTGATTGACCACTCGGCCCTGCACAAACGTCCAGCGTTAATAATATCTCTGGACGCAGAAAAAGCGTTTGACAGGGTCGAATGGCCATACCTATTCTCAGTATTGAAGAAACTTAACTTTGGTGATAGATGCATTGGGTGGATAAAATCCATGTATAGTGACCCACAGGCACAAATATGTGTAAATGGTAATCTTTCTGAGAAACTTAGCCTACATCGGGGCTGTCGCCAGGGATGCCCTCTGTCCCCCTTTTTATTTAATCTAGCTATCGAGCCGCTGGCAGAAGCCATACGAATCAGTAAAGAGATTACGGGAGTCAACACTGGAAAGATAAAAAATAAAATTTCTTTGTACGCGGACGATATAATTTTGTATTTATCAAACCCGGAAAACACAGTCCCAATAGTGCTCGACTTAATAAATAAATTTGGGAAGTTATCAGGATATAGGATTAATTTAACCAAGTCTAATGCCTTTTCTCTGAATATGTCAGTTTCCAGTAAGTTAAAGAACATTTCACCTTTTACTTGGGCTCAGAATGGATTGAAATACCTTGGGGTGAATGTATCTCCCAAGCTCAAAGATTTATTCCACCTAAATTACCCCCCACTTCTTAAAAAGATTAAGGAAGATCTGGAACACTGGAACCTGCTTCCTATCTCTCTTCTTGGAAGAATTAACGTGATAAAAATGAATATACTCCCACGGCTCAGCTTTTTATTTCAATCACTACCCTGCTACCTTAATAAAGAATTTTTTAAGCCTGTAAATAAATTAATAAGCTCCTTTATTTGGAAGAACTCAGCACCCAGAATATCTTTCAAAACATTAACTAGAACCAAAGAAAAAGGCGGACTGGGTCTCCCTGACTTTCAGCTGTACTATTGGGCCGCTCAGATAAAGGGTATGATTAGCTGGATAAATGAACGCAGAACTGCTCACTGGACAGATATTGAAGAAGACCTTTGCGCTCCTACACCTCTGACCTCTTTGCCTTTTATTAACAACATAAACAAATTACATTCAGTGGCAAGAACTTATGTTGTTTATAATATGCTTAGGGCCTGGCAAGATGCAAAAAGGTTTTGTGGATCCTCCGCTAAAATTTCTAGTTTAGCTCCCCTGTCCTCCAATCCAGACCTGCCACCCGCTTTTGGAAAATCTCTATTTAGAAAGTGGAAAGAACACGGTATACACCAGTTTCAACATTTATTTACTAATTGCTCCCTTAAGTCCTTTTCAGATTTAGTCTCAGAGTATAAGATTCCAAGACAAGAGTTTTACAAATATTTGCAAATCCGGCATTTGATAATCACATCTGAAAAGACAGGACGTCTATCACTGGAGCGGTCTGGGATAGAGGAGATTCTGATGAATTCAACAACATTAAAAGGGAAAATCTCTGTCATATATTGTGCATTGTCAGACCACCATGACTCCTCTCTGGCCTCACTCAAAAGTGTGTGGCAGAGGGACCTTGGGTGCAGCTTTGATGAAGACCAGTGGGGGACTATATGTAATAATGTCTTTACTTCATTATCCTGCAACAAAATCACAGAACAGAACTATAAGTTTATGCATAGGATGTACCTCACCCCACTACGCTTGAGCAAAATGTATCCTAATGTATCACCTAGATGTCGGCGATGCAAAACGTATATAGGATCAATTATGCACACCTTCTGGGAATGTAGAAAACTTAAATATTTTTGGAAAGAGGTACATGATT
Organism: Gobio gobio; assembly: GCF_949357685.1. Lineage (NCBI taxonomy): Eukaryota > Metazoa > Chordata > Actinopteri > Cypriniformes > Gobionidae > Gobio > Gobio gobio. The sequence goes on from NC_137097.1 coordinate 2,856,849, forward strand.
TGACAGCTAAAGTTTTGGAAACTTCTTTAGACAATACGCCTATACGATATCTTTTTGGTACAGAATTAGACAAGACACTTGATCCTATATCTGTAAAAAGAATTGGCATAATATCATACATAGCAAAAAAATGCATCCTGCTTAACTGGAACCAGCAAAGGCCTCCAACATTTGATTTGTTTAAACGACTTCTGAACGATACATTACAAATGGAACAATGCACCTACTTCTTGAGAGACAAGGCTGATGTCTTCCGGAGAATATGGGTGCCTCTCATGGACCTCTGACCTTCTGGCCACCACAGATGGAAACTCTTTAAAAACTGTAGACCACGCATCTGACCACAGTTGGAACTGTACTCTTCTCTGTTTTTTTTATTCAATTTTTTAATTATTATTATTTATTTTATCTTTTTATTCATATATCTTTCTTATTTTATTTTATGTAATTTCCACAGTTAGTGTTTATTTGCATATCTTTGTTGGTAAGACTTCAATTATTCTATCATTTATTACTGATTGTATCTGTTGTTGTTGCTTGTTTTTTTTTAATTTTTTATTTCATTTTATTTTCTATTATGTTAAACACAAAAACCAATAAAAACATAATAATAAATAAAAAAAAAAAATCTGGACCTGTCAATTTTGCATATTGTGTATGACTTTTTAGGATCTGGACATATTTCACCGGATGAGAGGGAGAAGGCAGATTGTTACATATACTTTCAATATCACTCGCCTTAGCAGGGCGTATGGAAATTTGATTTCCCCTTCTCACAAACATAAATGCAGGCTCTGTTTTCTGTTCATCAGCTGTGGCCCCCCCTGCTACACACAGTTCAGTCTCACTCTCTACTCCGTCTCTACTCTCTGTCAGGGTGTGGTATAGTTTTGTTTCAGGGATGGATTGTTTCAATTCTTCTAATTTAGGAACATTATGTTTAGGAACATTATGTTGGTAAGTGCTCGATTTGAATTCTACCGCCGGGACATGTGTCACCACAGCTGACTTGTATTCTACTGGTGTGACATGGGGTATTACCGCTGGCTGGTATGGGGGTGACTGGTTTTTCTTTTTTGAGTTCGGCCTCTCTGGACCCTTATCCCAGTATTTTTTCATTTCTTTCCATTTATTGTATGCCTCTTTCATGTACTTATAATTCCATTCTGGATTTCCCCATCTCCCATTAATCATCGAATCTGCACTATCCATATCCCCTGGATTAAAAGAACCATCTTCAGGGCAATGATCCAATTGTATTTTTCCCTGAGTCCACCCTTTCAAATTTGATAAATACAGTTCGGTCCAGTATCCGCAACTATTTCTAAACATCCAGTCTCGGGGTGTTTCCCCTTGTTCTGGTCTTGATATTTTTTGACCCATCCTCCACTTAATCAATTGTGATTTGATTATTTTGTTAGTTTACCACACCACATCACAGGGGTCTCTTTATCAATTTGTCAAATATTTGGTGTCAATCAAATCACTTTGTCAATTATTAATTGTCTAAACGGAATATTCCCATCAACACTTGTTTGACCGTCAGAGCGGATCTACACGGTCCTTCCTCCTACTGGAGGGCTATCTCAGAATGTTTTACCCGTCAGAGCAGATCTAAACGGGTCTTCCTCGCACTGGAGGGAGTACTCAAAAAATATTTGTCAGGTAACTGTGTGTCACAGACACGTCAGGTTCCACCCTCCACCAATCACAGCGCACTCCATCCCCAGAGTACTGATCACTATCACCTGCACCTCATCACCAGCACTATAAGAAGCACACGCACACAGCACTCCACGTCCGGTCTCGTTCGCATATACTGCTACCTATGCTTACCTCAAGGACTCTCCTATCGATACTACCTGTCTCCAGCGTGTATCCCTCCTTCCGTGTTTCCTGTCTGCTGTGTGGGTGTGTTCCTGTTCGTCCCTCTGACCTCCAGCGATCTCCAGTCTCCAGCGATCTCCAGTCTCCAGCAATCTCCAGGCTCCAGCGTCATTCCACCTTCTATGCAAAAGACAGTAACTCTCTCACTCATATCACCTTCCTATCTACCATCAACCGATTTACTCACCTGCTCCACTTCCCATGCTCTACTGTGGTCAATAAACTACCATTCCTGTTAACATCTGTGTCTGCCTCCTGTCTACTTGTAACACACTGCATTTAAACATTACCCTTACAGACAAATCTTCCTGGACAGGAACACCAGGGCTATCTCTACCTTCTATGGGATCAATCAATCAATCCTACCACCACAGGAAATCATACAAAGATAACTTACCTGTGATGGAGGATGACTTCTCGGCAGTCCCGTGTTTCTTGGGAATATCCCGGACTGAGCCCCCAGCTGTTAGAATCTAACTTTTAGGTAGACTATCAATATATCAATATTCTCAATCATCAGTCGATGTCCACCCCTGTGATGTGCAGCTGCAGCGCAAGATCTTGGGAGAATGCTCAAGGAACCACAGACACAGTGCAGTACTATAACATTCTCAAATTTATTAAGGAAGAAAGGTCATATATAAAGGTGTAAGTGAAACATGTATGTGCGCAAAATGTGTGTATGTGTATCTTAATGTTTTGTCTGGGATGTCTGGGTGTGTGCGAATGTGTCCAAGGACTACTGAATGTTTTGTCTGATTGTGCACACGTACCATGGCAGAAAAGTCAGTGTTATACAAGGAAAGTTAGAAAGTGAAGCCCAAGAAATAAGAAAATATTAACAATGGCCACTTTAAATAATTTATGATTTAGTGCTTCACTTTTAGGAAAATAGCTAAGGCTGTTTTTTAAGGGATAGTACCTTTCAAATAAGAGCAAGCAAATGCATATTGGTTATCTGGGAGCCGGGCTGAATGAATAATCACTGTTATTGCACTCCCGACACTAAGTATCGGACCCTCAGTCACTCTCCAGATACCAAATACAAAAGAATATGATTATAAATATGATTATTTTCAGTCTAATATTGCAATCTATAGACCATTCCAATACTCGTCTTAATCATCCCTTGCAAAATTCTCAAAATACATGGCCCCAGACATATCATCAGTAAAATAATCAGTATAGCAGGAAACAACATATTCAAATACGTCACCCAACTAGAGAACCAGTTTCTCATCTCTTTACCCCAGTCGTATGCAACGGGCGGATCAACAATTATGGTTTTCATGTGGTTTACCAAATCATGAATATTGTTGTAGCGATCTGGAATTGAGAAGCAGCATGATAGATTCAGCATTTTACACACTCCCCCTGCTTTGGCTGTTAGAAGGTCTAAAGTCAGTCTGTTCTGAATTACAGCACTTCTTATTGCTCTCATTTCCTCATTTATCAGAGTGATTGAATCAGCAGTGTCATTCTTCATTTGTTCTATCATTCAGGCCAGTCCATTTACTTTTTGGAGTGCAGCTACCACTCCCCCGAAGGGGAACATTCCCCAGCCTGCACTTGCCTGTTGCGATGTCCATGGATCTGCCAGGATGTATCCCCTGTAAGTAGGCATAGCTCTCTTTTGTCTGGATAAAGAGTTGGAACTAGGCAGTTCCACAAGATGAATCCCTGGAGCTACTATTCCTGGATAGCAACATCCACTCCAAGAGAAGTCCTTTGGGAAGGTGGTAACTCCTTTACCACCGCACACCCAGTACAACAATGTTTTGTGTGTTGTATAAAGTTCACTAAACGGGCAGTACCCAGAGACGTTCATCTCTCTAATTGAACATTTCAGTCCATTTCTAGTTTGCGTATACAAATATTAGCAAAACGATCCAAAAAGTCCTGTGTAGTCAGTGCTGGTGAAATGTGCAAATGTTTAAAAAAAAGGCCGTTGTCTCCTGCAAAACAATCCAAAAAGTCCTGTGTAGTCAGTGCTGGTGAAGCCTGAATAGAAATAGAATAGGGCATATTTTAGAATAATTTCAGAAATGTTCTAGATATTCAATATAGATGAAATACAAACAAACAAAATTGACATTACTGAATACATTCTACTAACCGGTTGTATTCTGCAACACAGTCTGGATAGTCAGTGCTGTTCGTGCCAAACAGCATAGCAGTCGCGCTTTGGCAGAAAGCACAGTGCCACAGAACATGCCTTACAAAAAACCGGGGTTTTTTGGGAACAAACCCTGCACTGGCGCCTTCCTTTGGTGCTGTCTGTAGCAAAGTTCCCTGGTAAGTGGCGAGTCTCATCTTTGTGGGAGGGAGGGGGTGAAGGAACATCAGCACGCACCAACACAGCAAGTTCCTCAACGAGTTGTTCTCTGAATTGCTTCTGTGTCAGTGGCTTCTGATTCTTCATACCAGCCATTTGACGGTGGAGTATAAAAGCATTTGCAATGGCTATGTCCACAAAGTGGAAGAAGAAGGTACGATACCACTTTCTGGTTTTGTGTGCGCTTGTGTAGTAGCCAGTGAGTGCATCAGAGACATCTACTCCACCCATGAACCTGAATAGAAATAGAATAGGTCATATTTTAGAATATTTTCATAAATGTTCTTGATATTCAATATAGATGAAATGTAAACAAACAAAAATGACATTACTGAAAATATTCTACAAACCTGTTGTATTCTGCAACACAGTCTGGAACAGGTACATCCAAGGTTTCCCACTGTCCATTTCCACCTTTCACTTCCCTCTGCACAACATTCCCTCCGGTGCCTCTGTGAATGGTGGAGCACATCTGTACAGCTCTTTTTGGAAGCTTGTTCATGGCAGTTTTAGGGTATCCTATCCTGTTGGACCGAATAGTCCCGCACGCCCAGATGTTTTTTTTTCAGGAGATCTGTAAACAGCGCTGGACTGGTGTAGAAGTTGTCAACAAACAGTTTGTAGCCTGTTCCCAACATCTTCTCATCAACCAGTGCCATGACAGACTCATAACTTAGTCCTTTGTTCTGTGGGATGGGAGCTGCAGGTGATTTACCCTCATAGATAAAAAAGTCCCATGTGTATGCAAATAATGAGTCAGCAAGCACGAACAGTTTATATCCCCACTTTGTTGGCTTGGCCTTCATATATTGCTTTAGTCCATTCCTCGCTTTTGTTGCCACCATCCTCTCCTCAATTGCAATGTTCTGGAAAGGATGGAAAAAGTTCTTGCATGCATCTCTCAGTTCTTGATACATTGGCTTTAGCTTACAGAGACGGTCATAGGCAGCTGTTCCTCTTTTGGTGTTGTTTTCAGCATCCACCTTGGGATCACTGAGATGCAGAGCAGAGGAGATGGAAAAAAATTTCCTTGAAGACATAACTTCGGCAGGAAAGGGTGTGCGGAAAATTTTGTGTTTCCTCCAGTAATCAGTCAGTGAAGGCCTTTTCATCTCTCCCATGTATATTATAAGTGACATATAGGCATATATGTCATTCAAAGAAATATCTTGCCACTGTTTTTGGTCCTTTTGATGCATCGCTCCATAGGCATTTGTGTTTTTGACAATGGTCTGCAGCAATGAAGTGGATATGAAGAGCTGGAACAACTGCAACACTGTGTATGATGCTGTGAGGATCAGCTGTGGGCCTGGTGTTCGAAAGGGTCTGAAGACTGCAGGCGGGGGTGTAATGTCCTCGTCAGTTGACCAATTCCACTTTACTGTAGGGGTGCTTGGGGACACAGCGGGTGTGGACTTGGTTTTTCTGACCCTCTTTTTGCCTCTCCCTTTTACTGGCCGATTCAGGTCTACAGGTGCAGATCTTGAAGAATCTGAAAGCTTTCTTCTTTTTTCTGCTGGTTGGCTGGTGCTTGGCTGCCATTCCTCATCCGAAGACTCAACCTGATGCCTGTAGAATGGCAAGGAAAGGAAAGAGAATTAGCACTGCATTAGCACTTTCTGTAAAGCTGCTTTGAAACAATGTGTATTGTGAAAAGCGCTATACAAATAAATTTGAATTGAATTGAATTAATACTTCTGTATAGTTTGCCCATTCAATCAACAATCACACCGTCATCATTCACTCTAATTACAGGCCATCCCATGAACAATGAAACTGATGGGCAGTCGGTTAGACAGCATTCATATTGACGGCCACCTATACATTCTCACACAGCCCAAGCATCAATCTAACGGCCGGCTATACAGTGAGCATTCATATTGACGGCCACCTATACATTCTCACAAAGCCCAAGCATCAATCTAACGGCCGGCTATACAGTGAGCATTCATATTGACGGCCACCTGTACATTCTCACAAAGCCCAAACATCAATCTAATGGCCGGCTATACAGTGAGCATTCATATTGACGGCGGCCCATACATTCGCACACAGTCCTACAATCAATCTAATGGCCGGTGATACAGTGAGCATTCATATTGATGGCCAGACATAAAATCAACAATCACACACATGGGGGAAAATTATATATAATTTTTCCCCATGTGTGCTAGGAAAAATGCAAAATATCAGCATATGGATAATGCATACTGGTATATTGCATTTTTTCTAGCACACAGAAAAAATAAAATAAATACATTCTCACACACATTCTCAATATACATAAACAACTACACATAGCAACTCACCGGTATATTATTGGATCAGCTCCGTCAACAAGCATATCACCGTCATCGCTGTCTTCACTCTCCTCAATGTTTTCCACGTCGCTGCTTCGAGTGAGCTCAAATAAAACATCCTCAGCAGAAAAAAACTTCTTTTGACGATCCATTTGATAATAAATTCCGCCCAGTAAGTAAACAGTTACTGCAAATGACAGGGGAGGTGTGTCACAGACTACGTCGCAGCTACTCGTGGAGAGAGAGAGAGAGAGCGCCAGATTCAAATGAATAAATAATCACGCCCATGTGACGAATATATAGAGACAGAGCGTATTTAGGCCACGCCCACACCGGGGGGGGGAACAATCCAACGCTCTCCATTGACTTTGCATTGCGCGAGGCTGCCTCATTGTCATTTCGGACTTATAACAAAAAACAGAACAACGTCTAAAAGCTGATATGTGACAAGGTGTACAGCAAACAAGCTAAAAAACACAGAAATAAGTTTCTATAAGCTGTCGACCCAAAGAAACGAGCGTTTAAGAAGATAAAAGTGGATACAGGCAATACGAAGTGAAGCTTCAGCAGGAAGAATGGGTAAATTTTGGGATCCTGACACTCAGTATGCCTCAATATGTCTATGTGTGCAGTAAACATTTTGTCACTGTTAAGTCAAATATCAAAATGTCAGTTTTATATATTATATTTACTGTCGCTGATTACGTTCCCCTCTAGTCGTCGTAGTTCTCAGTGTAATATGACCCGGGCGCTCTGTCTCAATGGCCTGAATCCACTTTTTTGTACTTAAACGCTCGTTTTTTGGATCAACAGCTTATAAAAACGTCTGGGTTTTTGCTTCTGGGTTTTGTTTAGCTTGTTTGCTGTACACCTTGTCACATATCAGCTTTTATACATTGTTCAGTTTTTTGTTATAAGTCCGAAATGACAAAAAGGCCGCTTCACGCAATGCAAAGTCCATGGAGAGCGTTGGATTGTTTTCCCCCCCGGTGGGCGTGGTCTTCAGATTATGACGCGTGTCGCTCTGTCTCTATACATGTCAGGTATCGTTGGAATCGTGTGCTCATTGGCTACATTTTCTGTCAGTCATGACGATTCAATGCTTTTATTGGCTCCAGATATTCAGACAATATCATTGGATGAGCACATCATTTTTAGTAAGACACAGAACTCATAATGATGGTGACCGTAGTAACTAAAGAGTGGTGGGAAATCAAACAAAGGAAGGCATGAACTGAATAAATACAAAATAATAGTTATTGTGGTGTAAGAGTGTGGCAGCTATGTATTTTCTAGGGCACTTTAAGTGCTAGAAGATTGCTACGGTTCTCTGGTTGATTGCTAGGGCTTTCATTTTGATCCAAATCTATTCTGGGGTCTCATATGAAAATTAGATTTAATTCTACAAATGTGGAAACGGATTGCCTCAAATTTTTTGAGTTTTGCCAACATATTCGGGTTTAAAGTGCAGTTGGCAAAATATAGTTTACATGCACAAAATGGCCCCACTCTTTATTAAGTGTCTTTAACTGATTTGTACTTACATTTAAACATTTGATACAATACTTACCTAGAATACTGTTTAACACATAATGGTTGCTCTGTCAAGTCTTTGTCGTCAGTTAGGAACTTGGGTGTACTCTTTGATATCAATCCTTTATTTGAAAGCATTAAATGGTTTAGCTCCTCAGCACTTGAGCGAGCTCTTAATGCATTATAGTCATTCATGTCAATTGCAATCTCAAAATTCTGGCCAGTTGATAATAGTATATCAAAGCAGGCAGTAGATCCTTTTCCTATTTATCATTTTGGACTAGATCCCGGCTATCTTTGCATGTTTTTGAGTGCGGGTGGTGTTATTATGTTCGTAACATTCTAAGCTATAAACCCATGTCACTTTATGCTACCGGGAGACGGTTTTTGGTGCATTATTTTATTGCATAACAGTCTAGTATGATACTTCGCTCCGAAGAAATGCGATGTAAACAAAGGATTAACCATCAATATTACACCGTTATTGTTTCGTTGGATTAAAAATGCTCTATGGGATGTTATTCAGTGGAGCCTCACCTTTCCATTCATTCTGGAACTTTTAGCAGTGGCTCGTAATTAGGACACTACTGGTATGTGCTCTGTTTTTCTTTATACTTGTTTTGATGTGTATTGCTTACATTAATGCAAAAATACAGCCGTTATAAGCTTTTCATTGAAAAATAGCGCTTCAGGACGGGCACGTCCTCGCAAGGCTTAGACAAAGAGTGATTTAGTCTAGTGTGCCCTATTGTGATGCGAGAAATAATTGTATCTTCTTTCCTATTCCTAAAAACACTTCTTCCATTTTCCACTTGATGCTGAATATTATTATACAAATGTCTGCCCTTACTATCACATTTCCATATTTCTTGCCATTCATTGTTAATAAATTCTTTAATTTTCCCTTTAACCTCTTTTTTCTAAGAGTCACTTGTATTTCGATCTCTGAATGTTTTAGAGCTTGCTTAGCTAGTTTATCAACCACTTCATTAGCCTCCACACCCACATGAGCTGGAACCCATAAAAAAAAACTTACTAAGCTTACATTACTTAGTCTTAGCAAACTTGAAAGAATCTCTTATATAATATCTTGCCTTGATGATTTTAGTGCACATGCAAGGCTTGATATTGCTGCATAAGAGTCAGAATATATTACTACTGGTCTAGGTTTTACATCCTCTACCCACTGGAGTGCCACCATCATGGCAATTAATTCTGATGCATACACAGATGCATGATCAGTTATTCTTTTCTTAATCCTGGTTTGTAATTTAGGAATATATACTGCAGCAGCTGTTCTTCCAGAGATGGGGTCTTTAGAACCATGTAACCACGATGAATAAATCTGATCTAAATACTTCTGTGCAATAACGTTCTTAGGGCTTTCTTTCGTATTCTTAATTTCTATTTGTATTTGAAAGTCCACTATTGGCATAGGAAAGATCCATGGAGGTATTCTGGATAATATCACAGTTGGACTAACATCAAAGTCTACTATACCAACTACTTCTGCTTCCCTGTTAGCAATCCATCCAAAGCTTTTAATTGTAAGTTTATACCTACGAATGTATAAAGGAGCTTCCCCAACTTCTACCTGTATAGCTGCAATGGGAGATGTTCTGAACACACCACAACATATTCTTAAAGCTTGATTCTGAATTGCTTCAATCTTTTTGAGTGTGGTTTCAGACGCAAATCCGTAAATTATACTTCCATAATCTAAACTTGATCTAATTAATGTGCAATATATTCTTTTCAAAGATAATCTACGAGCTCCCCATTCAACCCCAGATAATCATCATAAAATATTTACTCCTGTTTTACATTTCTTGATAAGTTTTTTAGCATGCATTGCAAAAGTCAGTCTAGATTCCATCCATACACCAAGATATTTAACTACTGGGACTTGCTCCAGCTGATGTTTATATAACTTCAACTTAGCCTCTGGTACTTTTTTCCCTTTTGTAAAACATAACTTGAGTTTTAGCCACAGATAATATGAAACTCCAATAACTTGCCCATTCATCTTCATTTTTTGTAATCTTTGTGATACACTTGGAATATTACGTCCTCTTTTCCATATTGCCCCGTCGTCTGCAAATAATGCCCTTCCTATGTCACCTTTAAGGTTACTAAAAATATAATTTATCATAATTTTAAAAAATACTGGACTACATACACTTCCTTGAGGATGTCTTAAGCCCTATTCGGACGGGATTAGTTTGAAGGGTCAAGGGTCAAGCCAAACATCACTTGTCTCTTCATCAGACACATATCCTTCAAGAATGATATTAAATATTAAATATTTAATCAATATTAAAATAAGAATGAATGATAATCAAGTTATAACCATTTCCTACATTTGATAAATCAGTTCTCTATATTCAAGGAGTGATTTTGGATATTGTAGTGTTTTAGTTGCTCTGTGCTTTTGAATCCAGCTCTGATGTCTGTGTCAAGACGTGCTGACAGGCAAATGTCCTTGGTGTTTGAAGTGAATAGAGCTCAGCATGTGTTAACTGTATGTCTTCCTACAGTGACCCCCGGGGTCATCTATGTTACAGCTATGTGACTCTTTTGGGGACTCAAAATGTAACAGAAATGTACCTCTCTGATATACTTTTCTTTCTTTATAGAATATAATAAAGTCACTTCTGTACTAAATGTAGTATCAGCATATTTTGGAGAAGTGCTTTGTTGATAGTTAGTTAAGATGTTCCGACCTTGATGGAAACTGGTATTCTCTGGAGTATTGTGTGTGTGTGCATTGTATGATTTGTGCAGATCCAGTATTGGATATGGGCCTTCCTGCAGGCGATGCCAGACCTATAGACGCTTTTCTGTGACCTCCGAGGTCACTGGAGACTAATCTGGGTCTGGGCGACATCAAGTCTACGCATTTTTAGAGATATATGCTCCTATCTGTCTACGTGTGGAAAGTTGCTTACGTTGCATGTTGTTAGAACCAATCAGAATCATTCCACATGGCAGTAATGACGTGTCTAGACCTTGAAAACAGTATAACTGTTCAGAAAATTGTATGTACGTTAGACGGAGGCGGGGAGACTGTTAGAGGGAGCGCGGCCTACGAACTCCTCTTGAGCTGGCTTCTGCTGATGAAACTGCAAACTATTCTTCAGTAAAATTTTCTTTAATTAATCTGACTCCTGGGGCCTCATTTATAAACGTTGCGTACGCACAAAAGAAGGCGTACGCCACTCTCTACGCAATAATTGGTATTTATAAAAAGCAAACTTGACGGGAAAATGTGCGGTCCTTCACGCAAGCTCTGACCCAGGCGTACGCACAAAAACGGGTGAAATGAGAAATGGCGACACCGTCGGCAGATGGAAGAAACACGTGAAACTGTAGACCGTTGTGTAAAAGAAATGGCAATACTGCCTCTCATAAATAACTTGAAGACTTCACAAAGCAAGTATTGCAATTAACAGCCTACACGAACACCCGTTTGATCGATCTGCAGTGTAAAACAAACAAAATCAAACGAAAATTACAACAGAAATGCAAAAAAAAAAAAAAAAAAAAAAAGTGAAATATTGGCATGTTTTGGCATGTCCTCATAAATAATATGGTAAACAGAACGAAATAATTTACAAAACTGATATTCTCGTCAATGTGTCCGTCTGGCGGAGCAGATATAGGCTAGATGCAATTAGATAGACAGATAGATAGATAATCAGGGAGATGTATAGATAAATAGATAGGCTAGATGTATTAATTGTCCACTGGGGAAAGTTGTTTTCATAGTAAAAATTTCTTCATCAGCTACGGAATCATGGTATTCATGCAAATGCCTTTAGTTTGTTTTATTTTCGATAAAATAACATATGACGTATGTCTCAACCATTCAGAAAGCTGCAAGAAATTACATTTGCACTGAACTATTTCCCATTTCCACGTAGATAATAGGGATAGGGATTAATAGGGATTCCCAAGCCAGTCTCTCATCAAGAGGGGTCAGCTCCGGTGTCCACTCTCCCCCACCCGTGGCAGACACACTCTGGCGATGGAGCGCTAGACGCTTTTTTGCCTCGACTTTGATGTCCGAGCATTTCTTTTTTTTTTCGGCCACGGTCCGAGGTTGTGAGGCTACAGTATTTACGGCGTCTGCAACCTTTTGCCACTCAAGTGCCTTTTTGGCATTAGTAGGCTAATGCCCACACTGTGCCCTCCAAAAAATATTTTTCTCCTCTTTTCCACCTCGCCAACGATAATTTCTACTTCACATTGAGTGAAGTTACGTTTTTTTGATTTCCTCTCTGTATTTGCCATGATTTCGCAATCGATGAATATTCCTTGTGGGCGTTTCACGGACTATTTATGGGCAACTATGGGCGTGACATGAAGCCGCAAAAGCTGCGCTACATTTAGAATTGATTGTGATTTATTAAGGGAAAACTGCGTAGGATGTGCGTGCGCACGGTTTTATAAATCCGAATATTTCTGTGCGTACGCACGTCCTATGTTTCATCCGTACGCCACTTCTGACGCAAATCCTACGCAAAGTTTTATAAATGAGGCCCCTGGTCTTCATTTTTCACTACTGGTCCTGGGTCCTAAGCTGTTACCCCAACAAGTTTTACATGGGGAGGTGGGGTTAAAGTAATTTTACCTCAGGACGTCTGTAATATTAATGGACAATTCGCACGGGATAAGACATCTCAGTAAAACTAGCAGAAGTGGGAGGGATAACTCGCTTTACGCACCACCGTAACCTCCTTGTCGTCATGTGCGTATGACGTTGCTTCCTGTTTTCACGTGAGAAAACACACGTGTGTGTGTCTAATATATATATATATATATATATATATATATATATATATATATATATATATATATATATATATATATATATCCATCCATCCATCCATCTTCTTCCGCTTTATCCAGGGGGCAGCAGTCTAAGCAGAGATGCCCAGACTTCCCTCTCCCTAGACACTTCCTCTAGCTCTTCCGGGGGGACACCGAGGCGTTCCCAGGCCAGCCGGAAGACATAGTCCCTCCAGCGTGTCCAAGGTCTTCCCCGGGGCCTCCTCCAGGTTGGACATGCCCGAAACACCTTCCCGGGAAGGCGTTCAGGAGGCATCCGGAACAGATGCCCGAGCCACCTCAGCTGACCCCTCTCGATGTGGAGGAGCAGCGGCTCTACTCCGAGTTCCTCCCGAGTGACTGAGCTCCTCACCCTATCTCTAAGGGAGCGCCCAGCCACCCTACGGAGAAAGCTCATGACCATAGGTGAGAGTAGGAACGTATATATATATATATATATATATATATATATATATATATATATATATATATATATATATATATATATATATATATATATATATTATATATATATATATATATAACAGTTAGGTCCAGTCTAACGATTCTGTTTGGATTGTGTTGGTAATAGACACATACCTAGAGCTAAAAGAAGTGTTGTGCCTCTAATAAGTGCTTTTGGTCTTCTTTTTGCTTTAAATGGTATGTGGAAAATACTGGAGGTTTGCCACAAAGTTGTGCCGCCACTACCATCACGTGCTGCGCGTAGGGCACCAAGTGCTCCGGGGAGCACCACAAGAAAATGCTCTCTCTACCCTCCCGCAGGTCAGCTCTGCAAAATTGGGCTTTAGAATACTCTACTCCTACCCTAACTTGTATTGTTCTTTCAAGAAGAAAATCCCTAAATCCAATTAAGTTGAGTCAGAGTTTTGGTCTGCTGCATCCAGCAATTCTCTCAAAGCAATGACAGCAATGTGTGGAGCAGATGATGGGTTAATGGTTAAATTTGTTGTCGCTAACAGAGTGGCTTCGTAACCTGAACGACGTTGTGCTGTCATGTGTTGTGTATTAAGATTGTGTAAAATTGCGTTTACCTGGTGTGAGGTGTGCAATGTCAATGGATATGACAGAACTGTTTTTTCAGCACCCCTTACCATCAGAGCAGCAGCAGCCACTGCTCGGAGGCATGTAGGCAGACCTTGTGCAACATTGTCTAAAGTTTTGGATAAATAAGAAACTGGACGATAACTTGTACCATGTTCCTGGGCCAGTATCCCCGCCGCAATGCCCCCGCTCTCATGCACATACAGATTAAAATTATTTTTGTAGTTCGGAAGGCCCAAAGCCGGTGCTGACATGATAGCTTGGTTTAATACCTTAAAGGCCACATCCATTTCATCAGTCCACTTGATTGTTTGTTTTGGTGAAGCTTTGGTGTCAATTGCTTGTCTCAGAGTCTTGTCATACAAAGAACAGTCTGGTATCCAAGCCCTGCAATACTTTATCAGTCCCAGAAAGCTCTGCATTTGTTTGATTGTGTCTGGTTTAGTAAATCTCTTTACCAGCTCCACTCTGTCTGGAGAGATTCTCTTTTGTCCTTCAGAGATAACGTGTCCCAGATAGGAGACTTGTGGTTTCACCCATTGTAGTTTCTTTCTCGAGACTTTAAACCCCACCTCTGCCAACACATTGCAGACAATAATGGAGGCCTGCTCACAGGCCTCTGCCGTCGTGGCAGAGATGAGAAGGTCATCAGCCTACTGTAGTAAGCACGTAGTCAGTGGTGGGAGATTAATGGTGCTGAGGGTTTTGTGCACGATCGCAGAGAACACTGCTAGCGAGTCAACGTAGCCCTGAGGAAGACGTGTCCATGTTAGTTGTTTTTGTTTGTATGTAAACGAAAACAGTGGCTGCAACTCTCTGGATAGCGGTATGCTGAAAAACATAAATCAATTACGCTATAGAACTTGTGTGTAGGTGGTATTGAGTTTATTATAGTTACCACATCTGGTACCACTGGAGAAAGTGGTATGATCAAATCATTGATCTTTCTCAAATCTTGTGTCAGTCGCCAGCTTTGACCATCTGCTTTTAGGACAGGATTAATAGGTGTGTTATATGGCGACTGTATATCTATGATAATGCCTTGTTTCAATAGATTATCTATTACAGGTTCAGTGCCCTTCTCTTTCTCTGGAGAGAGAGGGTATTGTTTTACATAGACTGGTGTTTTTGTTTTTAGCAATGCAGTGTACGGTTTAACATTGATAAAACCTGCTTCGTCCTTGTGCTTAGCCCATAGTTTTGGATTCACCCGTCTTAGTGGCGCTATCTCTCCCTCCCCCTCCACTTCACTCGCCATGTAATCAACATGAAGAGGGTGAGGCTCAGTGGACACCATCAGCACAGAAGGGAAGAAGAGAGACACGTTAGTTTCAGTAAACACAATTTCCATCCCCAATTTGTGCATTATATCCCTTCCGAGCAAGTTCAGAGGTGACTGGAATAATAGTAAAATTGTGCATTAAATGTTGACCATCACTTGTGACCACAGGCAAAGGATGTGTCACTGGGCAGGAGATCGGAACCCCATCTATACCCACGGAGCGTGTAATTCTTGCTGAAACTGGGCCCTCGTATATTAAACCAGAAATAGAGCAACAACTAGCACCAGTATCAATAAGAAAAAAATATTTCTTCCCATCTACACTCAATTCCAAATTTGGCAAATAAATTTTGTTGTTATCATATTTTACAGTGAGCATAGATGTATTTGGGGTTCTATCACTCCGTAGGCCTCCCTATTGGGGAGTCCATTCTGTTTGATATTGGTTGTCAGTCGACTTCTCCTTTTTTTCTGCCCCTCCCCTTCTCTTTCTCTCCTCATCATATCTCTGTTTTCTACAATCTCTTAACCAGTGGCCCATTTTTCCACAATAGTGACACTTCCCCGGCCTGTGCCCACCCCCTTCTCTCTGTACTGCTGTTGTCTGCATGAATGCAGGTTCAGTTTTAACCGTCACCCCGCTGCTATCTGAAAATCCTCCAGCAGCATCTAATTCCCTCACTCGTGCACACAATTCTTCCACAGACAACTCAGTAATTATTGAGGTGGTTACTCTTATCAGCTGGGCCTGTGTTGGATTCATGTTGTTTAAACATGTGTTAATAAACAGTATGATATGATCTTGTGTGGTTGGCAGTTTAGAGTCGTCCTGCCACGCTTTTTTGAATCTATTTACGAAAGCTGCGGCTGATTCTTTCGGCTCCTGTTTAGTGTTCGCAGCATATGAAATGTCTCTTTTAGAAATCACCTTTCTTTCTAACATTTTTTGCAGCTTCTCATAAAAAGTCTCTAAATGCTCTTCCTCTTCCCAAAGCAGCTTATTAGGATTATCTGCGGTACCTTTACCAGTCATTTTATCGTTTTCTGTTCTCAGAGAAGGACACCCGTCAATTATATCTGTCTCTGTCACGTCCTCCCCCAGAGTTCTGAGTAATATTACTTTAAAATCTGGACCTGTCAATTTTGCATATTGTGTATGACTTTTTAGGATCTGGACATATTTCACCGGATGAGAGGGAGAAGGCAGATTGTTACATATACTTTCAATATCACTCGCCTTAGCAGGGTGTATGGAAATTTGATTTCCCCTTCTCACAAACATAAATGCAGGCTCTGTTTTCTGTTCATCAGCTGTGGCCCCCCTGCTACACACAGTTCAGTCTCACTCTCTACTCCGTCTCTACTCTCTGTCAGGGTGTGGTATAGTTTTGTTTCAGGGATGGATTGTTTCAATTCTTCTAATTTAGGAACATTATGTTTAGGAACATTATGTTGGTAAGTGCTCGATTTGAATTCTACCGCCGGGACATGTGTCACCACAGCTGACTTGTATTCTACTGGTGTGACATGGGGTATTACCGCTGGCTGGTATGGGGGTGACTGGTTTTTCTTTTTTGAGTTCGGCCTCTCTGGACCCTTATCCCAGTATTTTTTCATTTCTTTCCATTTATTGTATGCCTCTTTCATGTACTTATAATTCCATTCTGGATTTCCCCATCTCCCATTAATCATCGAATCTGCACTATCCATATCCCCTGGATTAAAAGAACCATCTTCAGGGCAATGATCCAATTGTATTTTTCCCTGAGTCCACCCTTTCAAATTTGATAAATACAGTTCGGTCCAGTATCCGCAACTATTTCTAAACATCCAGTCTCGGGGTGTTTCCCCTTGTTCTGGTCTTGATATTTTTTGACCCATCCTTCACTTAATCAATTGTGATTTGATTATTTTGTTAGTTTACCACACCACATCACAGGGGTCTCTTTATCAATTTGTCAAATATTTGGTGTCAATCAAATCACTTTGTCAATTATTAATTGTCTAAACGGAATATTCCCATCAACACTTGTTTGACCGTCAGAGCGGATCTACACGGTCCTTCCTCCTACTGGAGGGCTATCTCAGAATGTTTTACCCGTCAGAGCAGATCTAAACGGGTCTTCCTCGCACTGGAGGGAGTACTCAAAAAATATTTGTCAGGTAACTGTGTGTCACAGACACGTCAGGTTCCACCCTCCACCAATCACAGCGCACTCCATCCCCAGAGTACTGATCACTATCACCTGCACCTCATCACCAGCACTATAAGAAGCACACGCACACAGCACTCCACGTCCGGTCTCGTTCGCATATACTGCTACCTATGCTTACCTCAAGGACTCTCCTATCGATACTACCTGTCTCCAGCGTGTATCCCTCCTTCCGTGTTTCCTGTCTGCTGTGTGGGTGTGTTCCTGTTCGTCCCTCTGACCTCCAGCGATCTCCAGTCTCCAGCGATCTCCAGTCTCCAGCAATCTCCAGGCTCCAGCGTCATTCCACCTTCTATGCAAAAGACAGTAACTCTCTCACTCATATCACCTTCCTATCTACCATCAACCGATTTACTCACCTGCTCCACTTCCCATGCTCTACTGTGGTCAATAAACTACCATTCCTGTTAACATCTGTGTCTGCCTCCTGTCTACTTGTAACACTGTGCATTTAAACATTACCCTTACAGACAAATCTTCCTGGACAGGAACACCAGGGCTATCTCTACCTTCTATGGGATCAATCAATCAATCCTACCACCACAGGAAATCATACAAAGATAACTTACCTGTGATGGAGGATGACTTCTCGGCAGTCCCGTGTTTCTTGGGAATATCCCGGACTGAGCCCCCAGCTGTTAGAATCTAACTTTTAGGTAGACTATCAATATATCAATATTCTCAATCATCAGTCGATGTCCACCCCTGTGATGTGCAGCTGCAGCGCAAGATCTTGGGAGAATGCTCAAGGAACCACAGACACAGTCCAGTACTATAACATTCTCAAATTTATTAAGGAAGAAAGGTCATATATAAAGGTGTAAGTGAAACATGTATGTGCGCAAAATGTGTGTATGTGTATCTTAATGTTTTGTCTGGGATGTCTGGGTGTGTGCGAATGTGTCCAAGGACTACTGAAGGTTTTGTCTGATTGTGCACACGTACCATGGCAGAAAAGTCAGTGTTATACAAGGAAAGTTAGAAAGTGAAGCCCAAGAAATAAGAAAATATTAACAATGGCCACTTTAAATCATTTATGATTTAGTGCTTCACTTTTAGGAAAATAGCTAAGGCTGTTTTTTAAGGGATAGTACCTTTCAAATAAGAGCAAGCAAATGCATATTGGTTATCTGGGAGCCGGGCTGAATGAATAATCACTGTTATTGCACTCCCGACACTAAGTATCGGACCCTCAGTCACTCTCCAGATACCAAATACAAAAGAATATGATTATTAATATGATTATTTTCAGTCTAATATTGCGCTCTATAGACCATTCCAATACTCGTCTTAATCATCCCTTGCAAAATTCTCAAAATACATGGCCCCAGACATATCATCAGTAAAATAACCAGTATAGCAGGAAACAACATATTCAAATACGTCACCCAACTAGAGAACCAGTTTCTCATCTCTTTACCCCAGTCGTATGCAACGGGCGGATCAACAATTATGGTTTTCATGTGGTTTACCAAATCATGAATATTGTTGTAGCGATCTGGAATTGAGAAGCAGCATGATAGATTCAGCATTTTACACACTCCCCCTGCTTTGGCTGTTAGAAGGTCTAAAGTCAGTCTGTTCTGAATTACAGCACTTCTTATTGCTCTCATTTCGTCATTTATCAGAGTGATTGAATCAGCAGTGTCATTCTTCATTTGTTCTATCATCCAGGCCAGTCCATTTACTTTTTGGAGTGCAGCTACCACTCCCCCGAAGGGGAACATTCCCCAGCCTGCACTTGCCTGTTGCGATGTCCATGGATCTGCCAGGATGTATCCCCTGTAAGTAGGCATAGCTCTCTTTTGTCTGGATAAAGAGTTGGAACTAGGCAGTTCCACAAGATGAATCCCTGGAGCTACTATTCCTGGATAGCAACATCCACTCCAAGAGAAGTCCTTTGGGAAGGTGGTAACTCCTTTACCACCGCACACCCAGTACAACGATGTTTTGTGTGTTGTATAAAGTTCACTAAACGGGCAGTACCCAGAGACGTTCATCTCTCTAATTGAACATTTCAGTCCATTTCTAGTTTGCGTATACAAATATTAGCAAAACGATCCAAAAAGTCCTGTGTAGTCAGTGCTGGTGAAATGTGCAAATGTTTAAAAAAAAAAGGCCGTTGTCTCCTGCAAAACAATCCAAAAAGTCCTGTGTAGTCAGTGCTGGTGCGGCCTGAATAGAAATAGAATAGGGCATATTTTAGAATAATTTCAGAAATGTTCTAGGTATTCAATATAGATGAAATACAAACAAACAAAATTGACATTACTGAATACATTCTACTAACCGGTTGTATTCTGCAACACAGTCTGGATAGTCAGTGCTGTTCGTGCCAAACAGCATAGCAGTCGCGCTTTGGCAGAAAGCACAGTGCCACAGAACAAGCCTTACAAAAAACCGGGGTTTTTTGGGAACAAACCCTGCACTGGCGCCTTCCTTTGGTGCTGTCTGTAGCAAAGTTCCCTGGTAAGTGGCGAGTCTCATCTTTGTGGGAGGGAGGGGGTGAAGGAACATCAGCACGCACCAACACAGCAAGTTCCTCAACGAGTTGTTCTCTGAATTGCTTCTGTGTCAGTGGCTTCTGATTCTTCATACCAGCCATTTGACGGTGGAGTATAAAAGCATTTGCAATGGCTATGTCCACAAAGTGGAAGAAGAAGGTACGATACCACTTTCTGGTTTTGTGTGCGATTGTGTAGTAGCCAATGAGTGCATCAGAGACATCTACTCCACCCATGAACCTGAATAGAAATAGAATAGGTCATATTTTAGAATATTTTCATAAATGTTCTTGATATTCAATATAGATGAAATGTAAACAAACAAAAATGACATTACTGAAAATATTCTACAAACCTGTTGTATTCTGCAACACAGTCTGGAACAGGTACATCCAAGGGTTCCCACTGTCCATTTCCACCTTTCACTTTCCTCTGCACAACATTCCCTCCGGTGCCTCTGTGAATGGTGGAGCACATCTGTACAGCTCTTTTTGGAAGCTTGTTCATGGCAGTTTTAGGGTATCCTATCCTGTTGGACCGAATAGTCCCGCACGCCCAGATGTTTTTTTTCAGGAGATCTGTAAACAGCGCTGGACTGGTGTAGAAGTTGTCAACAAACAGTTTGTAGCCTGTTCCCAACATCTTCTCATCAACCAGTGCCATGACAGACTCATAACTTAGTCCTTTGTTCTGTGGGATGGGAGCTGCAGGTGATTTACTCTCATAGATAAAAAAGTCCCATGTGTATGCAAATAATGAGTCAGCAAGCACGAACAGTTTATATCCCCACTTTGTTGACTTGGCCTTCATATATTGCTTTAGTCCATTCCTCGCTTTTGTTGCCACCATCCTCTCCTCAATTGCAATGTTCTGGAAAGGATGGAAAAAGTTCTTGCATGCATCTCTCAGTTCTTGATACATTGGCTTTAGCTTACAGAGACGGTCATAGGCAGCTGTTCCTCTTTTGGTGTTGTTTTCAGCATCCACCTTGGGATCACTGAGATGCAGAGCAGAGGAGATGGAAAAAAATTTCCTTGAAGACATAACTTCGGCAGGAAAGGGTGTGCGGAAAATTTTGTGTTTCCTCCAGTAATCAGTCAGTGAAGGCCTTTTCATCTCTCCCATGTATATTATAAGTGACATATAGGCATATATGTCATTCAAAGAAATATCTTGCCACTGTTTTTGGTCCTTTTGATGCATCGCCCCATAGGCATTTGTGTTTTTGACAATGGTCTGCAGCAATGAAGTGGATATGAAGAGCTGGAACAACTGCAACACCGTGTATGATGCTGTGGGGATCAGCTGTGGGCCTGGTGTTCGAAAGGGTCTGAAGACTGCAGGCGGGGGTGTAATGTCCTCGTCAGTTGAACAGTTCCACTTTACTGTAGGGGTGCTTGGGGACACAGCGGGTGTGGACTTGGTTTTTCTGACCCTCTTTTTGCCTCTCCCTTTTACTGGCCGATTCAGGTCTACAGGTGCAGATCTTGAAGAATCTGAAAGCTTCCTTCTCTTTTCTGCTGGTTGGCTGGTGCTTGGCTGCCATTCCTCATCCGAAGACTCAACCTGATGCCTGTAGAATGGCAAGGAAAGGAAAGAGAATTAGCACTACATGTAATAAAAAAAAATGTTGCACATTGTTGATATTGTTGCCCTTGGACTGCTCTAGCTGCTTCTATTGCCCTCATTTGTAAGTCGCTTTGGATAAAAGCGTCTGCTAAATGACTAAATGTAAATGTAATACTTCTGTATAGTTTGCCAATTCAATCAACAATCACACTGTCATCATTCACTCTAATTACAGGCCATCCCATGAACAATGAAACTGATGGGCAGTCGGTTAGACAGCATTCATATTGACGGCCACCTATACATTCTCACACAGCCCAAGCATCAATCTAACGGCCGGTGATACAGTGAGCATTCATATTGACGGCGGCCCATACATTCACACACAGTCCTACAATCAATCTAATGGCCTGTGATACAGTGAGCATTCATATTGATGGCCAGACATAAAATCAACAATCACACAGATGGGGGAAAATTATATATAATCTTTCCCCATGTGTGCTAGGAAAAATGCAAAATATCAGCATATGGATAATGCATACTGGTATAGTGCATTTTTTCTAGCACACAGAAAAAATTAAATACAGTCTCAATATATATATATATATTTTGTAAAAAACATACAATTACATGTGTTATATACGTGTGTGTTAAAAATATTCACAAATTGCACAGATATGAACCAGAATTATGCATCAAGTGCCTTTTTAAGTTACTGTTTAAACATATGATTTTATAATGAACTGATAACATTTTATCACATTTTCAGAGCAGATAAGTTTTAAAGTCTGGGTTGGGGACAAGGCCTGAGTAGCCAAATATTAGGGATGAAAACATTTTTAAAAATGGAAATCAAACTGATTTTAGTGTATAACATTTTTGGTGGTGCAATAAACATTATTTGAAATAACTAAACTATTTATTTTAAAATATAGTATTTTTAACATGAATGTATAACCTGGGGAAATAAAAGTTCCCCTAATTGAAGAATCACCCATATATATAATTTTTCCCCATGTGTGCTAGAAAAAAATGCAAAATATCAGCATATGTATAATGCATACTGGTATATTGCATTTTTTCTAGCACACAGAAAAAATAAAATAAATACATTCTCACACACATTCTCAATATACATAAACAACTACACATAGCAACTCACCGGTATATTATTGGATCAGCTCCGTCAACAAGCATATCACCGTCATCGCTGTCTTCACTCTCCTCAATGTTTTCCACGTCGCTGCTTCGAGTGAGCTCAAATAAAACATCCTCAGCAGAAAAAAACTTCTTTTGACGATCCATTTGATAATAAATTCCGCCCAGTAAGTAAACAGTTACTGCAAATGACAGGGGAGGTGTGTCACAGACTACGTCGCAGCTACTCGTGGAGAGAGAGAGAGAGCGCCAGCGCCAGATTCAAATGAATAAATAATCACGCCCATGTGACGAATATATAGAGACAGAGCGTATATAGGCCACGCCCACACCGGGGGGGAAACAATCCAACGCTCTCCATTGACTTTGCATTGCGTGAGGCTGCATCTCTGTCATTTCGGACTTATAACAAAAAACAGAACAATGTCTAAAAGCTGGTATGTGACAAAGTGTACAGCAAACAAGCTAAAAAACACAGAAATACGTTTTTATAAGCTGTCGACCCAAAAAAACGAGAGTTTAAGGAGACAAAAGTGGATAAAGGCAGTAAAACGTGACGCTTCAGCAGGAAGAATGGGTACATTTTGGGATCCTGACACTCAGTATGCCTCAGTATGCCTATGTGACTTATGTTAAGTCAAATATCCAAATGTCAGGTTTATATGTTATATTTACTGTCGCTGATTACGTTCCCCTCTAGCGGACGTAGTTCTCAGTGTAATATAACGTGTCGCGCTCTGTCTCAATGGCCTGTATCCACTTTTTTTGTCCTTAAACGCTCGTTTTTTGGTTCAATAGCTTAAAAAAACTTCTGGGTTTTTGGTTGTGGGTTTTGTTTAGCTTGTTTGCTGTACACTTTGTCACATATCCGCTTTTAGACATTGTTCTGTTTTTTGTTATAAGTCCGAAATGACAAGGATGCAGCCTCACGCAATGCAAAGTCAATGGAGAGCGTTCGATTGTTTTCCCCCCGGTGGGCGTGGCCTTCAGATTATGACGCGTGGCGCTCTGTCTCTATACATGCCAGGTATCATTGGAATCGTGTGCTCATTGGCTACATTTTCTGTCAGTCATGACGATTCAATGCTTTTATTGGCTCCAGATATTCAGACAATATCATTGGATGAGCACATCATGACATCAGCTAAACAGAGTGCTATGGTTGGACATTTTGGACTAGATCCCGGCTATCTTTGCATGTTTTTGAGTGCGGGTGGTGTTATTATGTTCGTAACATTCTAAGCTATAAACCCATGTCACTTTATGCTACCGGGAGACTGTTTTTGGTGCATTATTTTATTGCATAACAGTCTAGTATGATAGAATGATATATAGTTTGTCAAGATGAATGATGTTTTTTTACGTTAAATCTATTAACAAACATTACACTCGTGCTAAAAATAGCGCTTCAGGACGAGCACGTCCTCGCAAGGCTTAGACAAAGAGTGATTTAGTCTAGTGTGCCCTATTCTGATGCGAAAAATAATTGTATCTTCTTTCCTATTCCTAAAAACACTTCTTCCATTTTCTACTTGCTGCTGAATATTATTATACAAATGTCTGCCCTTACTATCACATTTCCATATTTCTTGCCATTCCTTGTTAATAAATTCTTTTAAATTTTTAATTTTAAATTCTGTAAAATTTTCCCTTTAACCTCTTTTTTGCTAAGAGTCACTTGTATTTCGATCTCTGAATGTTTTAGAGCTTGCTTAGCTAGTTTATCAACCACTTCATTAGCCTCCACACCCACATGAGCTGGAACCCATAAAAAAAACTTACTAAGCTTACATTACTTAGTCTTAGCAAACTTGAAAGAATCTCTTATATAATATCTTGCCTTGATGATTTTAGTCCACATGCAAGGCTTGATATTACTGCATAAGAGTCAGAACATATTACTACTGGTCTAGGTTTTACATCCTCTACCCACTGGAGTGCCACCATCATGGCAATTAATTCTGATGCATACACAGATGCATGATCAGTTATTCTTTTCTTAATCCTGGTTTGTAATTTAGGAATATATACTGCAGCAGCTGTTCTTCCAGAGATGGGGTCTTTAGAACCATGTAACCACGATAAATAAATCTGATCTAAATACTTCTGTGCAATAACGTTCTTAGGGCTCTCTTTCGTATTCTTAATTTCTATTTGTATTTGAAAGTCCACTATTGGCATAGGAAAGATCCATGGAGGTATTCTGGATAATATCACAGTTGGACTAACATCAAAGTCTACTATACCAACTACTTCTGCTTCCCTGTTAGCAATCCATCTAAAGCTTTTAATGTTTTTGTTCCAGTGTTCCCAGCTTTCTTCTATCACTCCCTTTACTAGATGACTCTCTTTATGACCTTTTATATTAACCCAATAATTAATTGTAAGTTTATACCTACGAATGTATAAAGGAGCTTCCCCAACTTCTACCTGTATAGCTGCAATGGGAGATGTTCTGAACACACCACAACATATTCTTAAAGCTTGATTCTGAATTGCTTCAATCTTTTTGAGTGTGGTTTCAGACGCAAATCCGTAAATTATACTTCCATAATCTAAACTTGATCTAATTAATGTGCAATATATTCTTTTCAAAGATAATCTACGAGCTCCCCATTCAACCCCAGATAATCATCATAAAATATTTACTCCTGTTTTACATTTCTTGATAAGTTTTTTAGCATGCATTGCAAAAGTCAGTCTAGATTCCATCCATACACCAAGATATTTAACTACTGGGACTTGCTCCAGCTGATGTTTATATAACTTCAACTTAGCCTCTGGTACTTTTTTCCCTTTTGTAAAACATAACTTGAGTTTTAGCCACAGATAATATGAAACTCCAATAATTTGCCCATTCATCTTCATTTTTTGTAATCTTTGTGATACACTTGGAATATTACGTCCTCTTTTCCATATTGCCCCGTCGTCTGCAAATAATGCCCTTCCTATGTCACCTTTAAGGTTACTAAAAATATAATTTATCATAATTTTAAAAAATACTGGACTACATACACTTCCTTGAGGATGTCTTAAGCCCTATTCGGACGGGATTAGTTTGAAGGGTCAAGGGTCAAGCCAAACATCACTTGTCTCTTCATCAGACACATATCCTTCAAGAATGATATTAAATATTAAATATTTAATCAATATTAAAATAAGAATGAATGATAATCAAGTTATAACCATTTCCTACATTTGATAAATCAGTTCTCTATATTCAAGGAGTGATTTTGGATATTGTAGTGTTTTAGTTGCTCTGTGCTTTTGAATCCAGCTCTGATGTCTGTGTCAAGACGTGCTGACAGGCAAATGTCCTTGGTGTTTGAAGGGAGAAGAGCTCAGCATGTGTTAACTGTATGTCTTCCTAAAGTGACCCCCGGGGTCATCTATGTTACAGCTATGTGACTCTTTTGGGGACTCAAAATGTAACAGAAATGTACCTCTCTGATATACTTTTCTTTCTTTATAGAATAGAATAAAGTCACTTCTGTACTAAATGTAGTATCAGCATGTTTTGGAGAAGTGCTTTGTTGATAGTTAGTTAAGATGTTCCGACCTTGATGGAAACTGGTATTCTCTGGAGTATTGTGTGTGTGTGCATTGTATGATTTGTGCAGATCCAGTATTGGATATGGGCCTTCCTGCAGGCGATGCCAGACCTATAGACGCTTTTCTGTGACCTCCGAGGTCACTGGAGACTAATCGGGGCCTGGGCGACATCAAGTCTACGCATTTTTAGAGATATATGCTCCTATCTGTCTACGTGTGGAAAGTTGCTTACGTTGCATGTTGTTAGAACCAATCAGAATCATTCCACATGGCAGTAATGACGTGTCTAGACCTTGAAAACAGTATAACTGTTCAGAAAATTGTATGTACGTTAGACGGAGGCGGGGAGACTGTTAGAGGGAGCGCGGCCTACGAACTCCTCTTGAGCTGGCTTCTGCTGAAGAAACTGCAAACTATTCTTCAGTAAAATTTTCTTTAATTAATCTGACTCCTGGTCTTCATTTTTCACTACTGGTCCTGGGTCCTCAGCTGTTACCCCAACAAGTTTTACATGGGGAGGTGGGGTTAAAGTAATTTTACCTCAGGACGTCTGTAATATTAATGGACAATTCGCACGGGATAAGACATCTCAGTAAAACTAGCAGAAGTGGGAGGGATAACTCGCTTTACGCACCACCGTAACCTCCTTGTCGTCATGTGCGTATGACGTTGCTTCCTGTTTTCACGTGAGAAAACACACGTGTGTGTGTGTCTAATATATATATATATATATATATATATATATATATATATATATATATATATATATATATATATATATATATATATGTATATATATATATATGTATATATATATATATATATATGTATATATATATATATGTATATATATATATATGTATATATATATATATATATATATGTATATATATATATATATATGTATATGTATATATATATATATGTATATATATATATATATATATATATATATGTATATATATATATATATATATATATATATATATATATATATATATGTATATATATATATATATATATATATATATATACATACATATATATATATATATACATATACATACATATATATATATATATACATATATATATATATATATATATATATATATATATATATATATATATATATATATATATATGGGTGATTCTCACGAAACCATTAAAACACCACGGCACTAATGATTTTAAATATAAAATGTGTAATATAGTAATATTAAAAAGCATCAGAATAAAGACAATACCTTTCTCTACCTTGCACAATGTGTGATTTCAACATAAGAATTTATTATTTTTCAATTTTATTGCCTTTTCTGCTGAAATTCTCATTACCGCAATGTGTCCGACTGTGTTTGAATGTGTGTTATGTTGTAATTTAAACAAATTAACATAAAAATATTTCGAAAAAAATAAATAGATGTTTTACTAGATTATTTCAGATGACAGAAAAATAATTTACTGAATATTCATGTATAATAATAATGAAAAAAAATTAGGAAAATGATGTGTCCATGCCAAATGTTCTCATCCTCCGCAACACATTTTGAGGACTGTTTAAGCGCACATACAGAATTTAAATAAAGTTTGATTTTGAGTGACCGAGCACATGGAGCAGTTACTTCAAGATGGCTACCAGGTAAGATCATATCTTTATATCTCTCCAGTTAAAATGTTCAATATTGTCTTGTCTGAATGTTTACACGACATTTTGATTATCATTACCGAAACAGGTAGTTTTCTACATTTTTTAAAT
Organism: Gobio gobio; assembly: GCF_949357685.1. Lineage (NCBI taxonomy): Eukaryota > Metazoa > Chordata > Actinopteri > Cypriniformes > Gobionidae > Gobio > Gobio gobio. Next base: position 2,884,836 of record NC_137097.1, read on the forward strand.
TGTTAGATTTACAATTTTTTATGAAAATGTGCTTTATTAAAGTCTAATTATATTCACTGAGTAAAAAATTAGCAAAGCCTTCATAGCTTCTCTATTATTAGCAAAACATACCGAGGTACCTCATCCTCCGCAACACCATTCTCATATACCGCAACCATTTAATGGCAGTTGCGGTAAAGAGAACTTCTGTTTCGGAAATGAGAATTCAAGCATATTGTTTATTACTTTTAAATATCTTTTATGAATTTAATATAATTTTAAAATGTAATAACTGTTGATATTTTGCTTTATGATTTTTTCTTTGTAGACAGTCTGCAAGTGAGAAAAAAAAAGCTTTAGCAAAGGCCAGGTTGACAAAGTTCAGGGAGAAATTATACAGCAACCCAGAACTGCTCGAAGGGTACAGAAGGAAGGAGAGAGAGAGGTTAGGTTTGGAGATGTTTCAGCAAGTGTAATTAGCAAAAAACACCCAAAAGTGTTAGGAAATGTACATGAGAGTACACACACACCTTCAGCCTATAACAGGTGCTGGATTGAGTGTACTGTTCATACTGTAGGAAATTCCCACCACACTTGCAGGTTGTGTGACTGTTAAAGTGACAGCAACCTAATCATTTTATTAGTCATTAATATTATTTAAAAACAAACTTCAGTAAATTGTTAATAATTTTGTTATAACTTAGTTATAATTTAAATAAATAATAAATAGTAATTTGTGCTTCTGTTTGTAATTTGTTTTATTTTTTATTGTTTACTTATTTTTTTCAATCAATTTAAATTAATTTCATATAGTATAAGTCTATACTATATGAAGATGTGTACATACATCCCCCCCCCCCCATGTTGTGAGACAAGCTAATTTAATGCTATGCTTTCTTTCCTCTTCCAGGTATCAAAAACTAAAACAAACTAGCAAAATAAATAAAACTGAAGAGCTGACTAAGAAGCAACATGAAACAATAAAAAGACAGTGGCGGGAAAGCTCAAAACGTTATTATAAAAGAAAGAAACAGCTTAAAGCTGTACTAGACACAACACCATCTAGTGAGGAAGATGATTCTCTTCAGCTTATCCAAGTTATTGAAGAAGCAAATGAAGTTCAAGAGAATCTTCAAGAAGCTGCCCCAAAAGAACAGCCATTCTTGTCTCAGCAGGTAAATGTATGTATTAATGTAAGATTACTGAATTTAAACATTATTTTTAAAGCCAAACAACAGTTAAAAGATAAAATAACTGTATAATTATAATTTTACAACCCTCTAAGCACAACAAAGATTATTATTTACATTAGCGCGTCGATTCTGCGTAGTATTTAAGACTCTCTCTCTTTGCTTGCATGTGTGTGTGTGTGTGCGCTTGTTTATGTGATTTATGAGGACACAAATTTGTATAATGACATGGGTATTACACTGGTATTACAACATAAAAGTGGTTTATGAGGACATTTAATTTGTCCCCGTAAATCAAATAGCTTTAAAAACATACTAAACAATGTTTTATTGAAAATGTAAAAATGCAGCATGTCTCCAGTGACGGGTAGGTTTAGGGGCAGGGGCAGTGTGTGTGTGTGTGTGTGTGTGTGTGTGTGTGTGTGTGTGTGTGTGTGTGTGTGTGTGTGTGTGTGTGTGTGTGTGTGTGTGTGTACTTGTCTACCTATCTAACAGGGGACCTTGGTGTCGTAACACACTCACTAACAGGGGACCTCTGAGCCAAGAGGGGACATTTTTCAGGTCCCCTGTTGGTCATGCTTTAAATCATGTTAAAATCAAGTAAAAACACTAAAAAAACACTCTGGTGATTTTTTTTACTTTTGACCAAGTGGGGACCTACAAGTGTGTGTGTTTAAATCATGTGAAAATTAAGTAAAAACACTCTGGTAATTTTTTTAAAACTTATGACCAAGTGGGGACCTTAGTGTGTGTGTGTGTTTAAGGTCATACTCAGCAGCTCCCCTGTAGGCTGGAGCAGGAACTGTAAGGGCTCTTAAACACACGTCGTTCACACACACTCCTCTATTGTTTGAATGGCCTGCTGTCCCAGAGAGACTCTGCTGTTTAACAGGCTGCTTACTAAAGGAACAAGCATTACATCTCTTTACTAGATACCCTGACTAGTTTCAAACTTTGCATTACATTACAATTAAATTCTACACAGAATCCAAGAAAAAAGGATTTAAAAATCTAAACAACCAGAATGTAATTAGAAGTTTTGTTTTTGTATTTTTTATTTTAACATATTTTAATGACAGTAGCCTATATTCATTGAATATTATTGTATTTATCAAAATAAACAGAAAATAGTACAAACTTTACTATTCTTTTAAACAAGTGTTAAGACATTATTAAAAAAAAAAACATTTTAGCTCAAGTATTTGTATAAATAATGTGTGACTTTTGCCCCATGTAAAATGGGGTGTAAAACGCCCACCTTACCACCTTATACATTTATGAGTTTTTTTAAACAAACCACTTTTGATTTATTTATGATTTACACAATGACTCGGTCCCCTGTTAGATAGTAAATCACGACACCAGTGTGTTTGCGTTGTCATTTCTTGCCATCATAAACACACTGTGGAGATTTAGAGTTTTTATAGCAATAACTGAGTTTTAAGAGTTAAATCAAGCAGAAATAGTTCTCTAATGTATTAATTGCAGATCATCTTTGAATAATGATTATGTTAAACACAATGACTCGGTCCCCTGTTAGATAGTAAATCACGACACCAGTGTGTTTGCGTTGTCATTTCTTGCCATAAACACACTGTGGAGATTTAGAGTTTTTATAGCAATAACTGAGTTTTAAGAGTTAAATCAAGCAGAAATAGTTCTCTAATGTATAAATTTCAGATCCTCTTTGAATAATGATTATGTTAAACACAATGACTCGGTCCCCTGTTAGATAGTAAATCACGACACCAGTGTGTTTGCGTTGTCATTTCTTGCCATAAACACACTGTGGAGATTTAGAGTTTTTATAGCAATAACTGAGTTTTAAGAGTTAAATCAAGCAGAAATAGTTCTCTAATGTATAAATTTCAGATCCTCTTTGAATAATGATTATGTTAAACACAATGACTCGGTCCCCTGTTAGATAGTAAATCACGACACAGTGTGTTTGCGTTGTCATTTCTTCATCTCAAACACACTGTAGATATTTAGAGTTTTTATAGCAATAACTGAGTTTTAAGAGTTAAATCAAGCAGAAATATTTCTCTAATGTATTAATTGCAGATCCTCTTTGAATAATGATTATGTTAAACACAATGACTCGGTCCCCTGTTAGATAGTAAATCACGACACCAGTGTGTTTGCGTTGTCATTTCTTGCCATAAACACACTGTAGAGATTTAGAGTTTTTATAGCAATAACTGAGTTTTAAGAGTTAAATCAAGCAGAAATAGTTCTCTAATGTAAAAATTTCAGATCCTCTTTGAATAATGATTATGTTAAACACAATGACTCGGTCCCCTGTTAGATAGTAAATCACGACACCAGTGTGTTTGCGTTGTCATTTCTTGCCATAAACACACTGTGGAGATTTAGAGTTTTTATAGCAATAACTGAGTTTTAAGAGTTAAATCAAGCAGAAATATTTCTATAATGTATTAATTGCAGATCCTCTTTGAATAATGATTATGTTAAACACAATGACTCGGTCCCCTGTTAGATAGTAAATCACGACACCAGTGTGTTTAATTTGTCATTTCTTGCCATAAACACACTGTAGATATTTAGAGTTTTTATAGCAATAACTGAGTTTTAAGAGTTAAATCAAGCAGAAATATTTCTCTAATGTATAAATTGCAGATCATCTTTGAATAATGATTATGTTAAACACAATGACTCTGTCCCCTGTTAGATAGTAAATCACGACACCAGTGTGTTTGCTTTGTCATTTCTTGCCATCATAAACACACTGTGGAGATTTAGAGTTGTTATAGCAATAACTGAGTTTTAAGAGTTAAATCAAGCAGAAATATTTCTCTAATGTATTAATTGCAGATCCTCTTTGAATAATGATTATGTTAAACACAATGACTCGGTCCACTGTTAGATAGTAAATCACGACACCAGTGTGTTTGCGTTGTCATTTCTTCATCTCAAACACACTGTAGAGATTTAGAGTTTTTATAGCAATAACTGAGTTTTAAGAGTTAAATCAAGCAGAAATATTTCTCTAATGTATTAATTGCAGATCCTCTTTGAATAATGATTATGTTAAACACAATGACTCGGTCCCCTGTTAGATAGTAAATCACGACACCAGTGTGTTTAATTTGTCATTTCTTCATCTCAAACACACTGTAGATATTCACTGTATAGATTGAGATAACTCAATTTTATGGTGACTTGCATTAAAATGTTTATCCGTCTCAATTAAATTATGTGAACTGAATGACTTTTAACATTGACACTTTAGTTATTTAACCAACTGATGATTTTCAAGTCAGCAATCAACACACAACTGAGTTTTGACCTCCAAAATCTTATTATAGTGTATTTTTATGGTAAGTATTGGTGTTTTATGTTTTAAATCAAGCAGAAATCACTCTTTAAGGAAACAATTGCAGGTCACACTTTATACAGTGAACATGATTTCCTTAAATTGACTTAAGTCCCCTGTTGGATGGTAAAACACGACACCTGTTTGATTGCTTTGCCATTTCTTGCCATCACAAACACACTGTAGAGATTTTGAAGGTCAGAACTAAATTTTTTGGTGACTTGCATGAAAATCTTCATCCGTCTCAATTAAATTATGTGAACTGAATGTCTTTTAACATGGACACTTTAGTCGAAGATTTTCAACTCAACAATCAACACACAACTGAGTTTTGACCTCCAAAATCATTATACAGTGTATATTAAATTTAAATAAAAAATAAAAATTTCCTTACAAAACAGTTTGACTCAAGTTTGACTCTCTACTGCTTATTCATTATTGTTTATGTTACATGGTCCATGTTTACATTACAGTATAAAATTGTTCCTAAGTTTTCCCCTTTTATATAGATGGTAATGACTAAATATCCTCGCACACCGAAATTTTCACACGTTAAAAAAAAGATCAAGCACGTTTACACACAGCCTCTGAAACTTTCCTTCCTTCATCATAAAAAAAAATCTGATCAGGTTCAGTTTTCTGCAATTTTCGCATCCATAGCAAGCATTTAAAGAGGGGTTTCAAATTTCTGTGTTATTCATTTTTGTGTTAAAATTTTGAACATAAGTTGAACAGTTTAAAAAAGAAAGTGTGAACCTTCAAATTAGCCATTATAGTTCATAAAGTTTTGCTGGCGTTTGTATCTAATTGAGAAAAGAATGAATGTAAATTGAAAGATGTCGTCATTGAACGCATTTTGTGCCAAAGCAAATAAATGATCCACAGTTTAGCCACATAGGCTGATGTGATCCCTGAGTGAAGAGTTTTGAAAAAGTGATGAGTATTCAGAAATGTGTCCTAGCAGATGTTTAAAAAACCCTGTAATATCACTATTAGTAAGGGATCACTGTATAATATCAGTCTTTAAATGTGAGATATTTAAAGTGAACCTAAAGTATACTTGCAATAGTGGGATTTTATCACAATTAAATATACTTAATGGATGTTTCGCAAAAGCGTTGTTTAGTGATATTGCGTCCTTGTGTTTCTGCTGTACGTCATCAGCAACTGTCTAAGTTCAATTACAATACTCAAGAACACATGTACAGAGGATGCACAAAAGTACCCGGATGTTATAAGATATATGAGTATAAATAACTCCATACAGATCTATTGTTTTACAAAAATAATCTATTGTTTACAAAAGGAGAAAACGTGTGTACTTTAATGAAAACTTGGACCATGTGACATAAACTGAAGTTAACAGCAAAAAAATATACTATAATGCTGACTGTTGTTAGTGTTTTTTGTTGTATGAGTTAAAAGTGTATATGTTGGGTGAATCCTCATTGTGTTCTGGAAGAATGAGTTGATTTAAGACATCAATGAAGTGTTTTGGTAGTTTTAGCACATTTTGAACGTGAAATTAACTGCTTTGCTTTGAAAGGTGTCCTAGCGATTGTAGCTGAGAGATAGACGTCAAACAGACTCAAACAAAGACCCAGAATTCTGTGGTGTTACAGCACTGTGGCTGCTGTAAATGGCTGCTGTACGGTTTCTTTATGAAATAACAGGCACAATGGCAAAGATATTTCTGCAAAAACTCCAAAGTAATGTTCGGTTGCAGTGAGAAAGTCACAAGAGACAACTAAAAAAACTCATGCGTGTATTTAGCCTAGTGTAGATCTGTTTGCTTACACATCCCCCAAACTCCATTTACATATGAATACAGGAAAGGCCAAAGCCATTGTCTCACAGGTGAGGAACAGGCCTAACAGAGCTGTTACACCCATGTCACAGACACAAACTTCTCATCCAAACTAGAGAAAACGCTGGGATTTACCTGGGAAAATTAAATCAATGTACACTTTTTCCAATCCCTACGACACATTTTTCAATACTTGGGTCACTTTTTTAAAACTCTTCTCACACTTTTTCACACAAATTCACACAACTGAATTTCAGCTTGGCACAGCAGTTATTTTAGTGTTCAAAATGCACTAAAACTACCAAAAAGGACCCAACAAACACACTTTTTCAATCATAAAACACAGACCTAAAACACATGATCATTACACAATGTTTTCTTCTGTAAAATTTTCTTTTCAAAAAAAGACTTACACTATAATTCACTGCAGTTTATGTTACATGGTCCTTGGTCCAGTACAGTATAACATTATTCCTAAATTTTTCCCTTTTGAATGGATGGCAATGCAATTTAAAAACTAACACCAGCTAAATCTATTTGTTTTGATAGTATTTTAGATTCAAAATATATTTCAATATGGTATTACTGTCGAAATGTAGCAAATGTCTATTTTTTTTTAACATAAGTTTAGCAGTTTTGAAAAGAGAATGTAAAAATGTTCAAATTGGCCTGTATAGTACATAATGTTTTGGTGGTGTTTGTGTCAAAGTCAGAAAAGAATGAATGTAAATTGAAAGATGTCGTCATTGAACACATTTTGTGCCCAAAGCAATGATAAATGATCCAGAGTTTAGCCACATAGACTGATGTGATCACTGAGTGAAGACAAAAAGTGAACAGTGAAAAAGTGATGAGGATTGAGAAATGTGTCCCAGCAAATGTAAAAAAAATAAATAAAAATAAAACTGTTGACATGTTTTAAATTGTTTTAAAAATTAAATTAAATATATTTTCATCTTATTAGAAGTGATATTTTCTTGGTGTTTAGCCCCACAGCTTTCTGCATATCGCTTTACGTTTTTTTTTTTTATTGCATTGGCCAATACTAAATTGATATGTTAAAAACTGTGAATCATTTTTCATTGCTTTCACACAAAATGCATTCAATGACCACATTTTCCAAAATCCACGAACACTTTTGTTATTCGTACCTAACTATCTGCAAAACTATATATTTTTTAGCACATTCTTTGAATGCTAACACACTGCTTTCAGAACTGATCAAACACATTCAAGTCAGAACGATGATCAACTCATTTCTGCAGGAATTATACTGAAATATAAAATCTTAAAATCCAAAGGGACCCACTTTATATTAGGTGGCCTTAACTACTATGTACTAACATTTTAATTATCCATTTGATACAATGCACTTATTGTGTACATACATGTCTTTACATTGTACTTACATTTTTAAATATACCTGCATGTAATTACATCTGTAATTAATTTCTGTAGTTACATTTGTAATTACACTGTTGACACTTCCCTTACATCTAACCCTACCTTTAAACTTACCAATACAACCACACCTGACCCTACCCGTATCCCACCTCAATATCAGCAAAAGTGTTTTGCAATACAATATGAACACAATAAGTACATTGTACCTATTTAAGTACATAGTAGTTAAGGCCCCCTAATATAAAGTGGGGCCATCTAAAGTCATAATTTATCATTGATTTGGCATAAAATACATTCAATGGCGACATCTTTCGATTTATAAGAATTATTTTCTTACTTCAACACAAACACCACCAAAACATTATGAACTGTATAGGCCAATTTGAAAAAATTTTGATTCTCTTTTCAAAACTCCCTAACTTATGTTCAAAACTTAACTAAAATTAATTAAAAAAAACAAAACAATTTGCTACATTTCGGCAGTATTACTATATTGAAATATTGGGTGATTCTTTTGAATCCTCAGAATCCTTTTTGGTAGTTTTAGTGCATTTTGAACACTAAAATAACTGCTGTGCCAAGCTGAAATTCAGTTGTGTGAATTTGTGTGAAAAAGTGTGAGAAGAGTTTTAAAAAAGTGACCCAAGTATTGAAAAATGTGTCGTAGGGATTGGAAAAAGTGTACATTGATTTAATTTTCCCAGGTAAATCCCAGCGTTTTCTCTAGTTTGGATGAGAAGTTTGTGTCTGTGACATGGGTGTAACAGCTCTGTTAGGCCTGTTCCTCACCTGTGAGACAATGGCTTTGGCCTTTCCTGTATTCATATGTAAATGGAGTTTGGGGGATGTGTAAGCAAACAGATCTACACTAGGCTAAATACACGCATGAGTTTTTTTAGTTGTCTCTTGTGACTTTCTCACTGCAACCGAACATTACTTTGGAGTTTTTGCAGAAATATCTTTGCCATTGTGCCTGTTATTTCATAAAGAAACCGTACAGCAGCCATTTACAGCAGCCACAGTGCTGTAACACCACAGAATTCTGGGTCTTTGTTTGAGTCTGTTTGACGTCTATCTCTCAGCTACAATCGCTAGGACACCTTTCAAAGCAAAGCAGTTAATTTCACGTTCAAAATGTGCTAAAACTACCAAAACACTTCATTGATGTCTTAAATCAACTCATTCTTCCAGAACACAATGAGGATTCACCCAACATATACACTTTTAACTCATACAACAAAAAACACTAACAACAGTCAGCATTATAGTATATTTTTTTGCTGTTAACTTCAGTTTATGTCACATGGTCCAAGTTTTCATTAAAGTACACACGTTTTCTCCTTTTGTAAACAATAGATTATTTTTGTAAAACAATAGATCTGTATGGAGTTATTTATACTCATATATCTTATAACATCCGGGTACTTTTGTGCATCCTCTGTACATGTGTTCTTGAGTATTGTAATTGAACTTAGACAGTTGCTGATGACGTACAGCAGAAACACAAGGACGCAATATCACTAAACAACGCTTTTGCGAAACATCCATTAAGTATATTTAATTGTGATAAAATCCCACTATTGCAAGTATACTTTAGGTTCACTTTAAATATCTCACATTTAAAGACTGATATTATACAGTGATCCCTTACTAATAGTGATATTACAGGGTTTTTTAAACATCTGCTAGGACACATTTCTGAATACTCATCACTTTTTCAAAACTCTTCACTCAGGGATCACATCAGCCTATGTGGCTAAACTGTGGATCATTTATTTGCTTTGGCACAAAATGCGTTCAATGACGACATCTTTCAATTTACATTCATTCTTTTCTCAATTAGATACAAACGCCAGCAAAACTTTATGAACTATAATGGCTAATTTGAAGGTTCACACTTTCTTTTTTAAACTGTTCAACTTATGTTCAAAATTTTAACACAAAAATGAATAACACAGAAATTTGAAACCCCTCTTTAAATGCTTGCTATGGATGCGAAAAATGCAGAAAACTGAACCTGATCAGATTTTTTTTTATGATGAAGGAAGGAAAGTTTCAGAGGCTGTGTGTAAACGTGCTTGATCTTTTTTTTAACGTGTGAAAATTTCGGTGTGCGAGGATATTTAGTCATTACCATCTATATAAAAGGGGAAAACTTAGGAACAATTTTATACTGTAATGTAAACATGGACCATGTAACATAAACAATAATGAATAAGCAGTAGAGAGTCAAACTTGAGTCAAACTGTTTTGTAAGGAAATTTTTATTTTTTATTTAAATTTAATATACACTGTATAATGATTTTGGAGGTCAAAACTCAGTTGTGTGTTGATTGTTGAGTTGAAAATCTTCGACTAAAGTGTCCATGTTAAAAGACATTCAGTTCACATAATTTAATTGAGACGGATGAAGATTTTCATGCAAGTCACCAAAAAATTTAGTTCTGACCTTCAAAATCTCTACAGTGTGTTTGTGATGGCAAGAAATGGCAAAGCAATCAAACAGGTGTCGTGTTTTACCATCCAACAGGGGACTTAAGTCAATTTAAGGAAATCATGTTCACTGTATAAAGTGTGACCTGCAATTGTTTCCTTAAAGAGTGATTTCTGCTTGATTTAAAACATAAAACACCAATACTTACCATAAAAATACACTATAATAAGATTTTGGAGGTCAAAACTCAGTTGTGTGTTGATTGCTGACTTGAAAATCATCAGTTGGTTAAATAACTAAAGTGTCAATGTTAACAGTCATTCAGTTCACATAATTTAATTGAGACGGATAAACATTTTAATGCAAGTCACCATAAAATTGAGTTATCTCAATCTATACAGTGAATATCTACAGTGTGTTTGAGATGAAGAAATGACAAATTAAACACACTGGTGTCGTGATTTACTATCTAACAGGGGACCGAGTCATTGTGTTTGACATAATCATTATTCAAAGATGATCTGCAATTAATACATTAGAGAAATATTTCTGCTTGATTTAACTCTTAAAACTCAGTTATTGCTATAAAAACTCTAAATCTCTACAGTGTGTTTATGATGGCAATAAATGACAAATTAAACACACTGGTGTCGTGATTTACTATCTAACAGGGGACCGAGTCATTGTGTTTAACATAATCATTATTCAAAGAGGATCTGCAATTAATACATTAGAGAAATATTTCTGCTTGATTTAACTCTTAAAACTCAGTTATTGCTATAAAAACTCTAAATATCTACAGTGTGTTTGAGATGAAGAAATGACAACGCAAACACACTGTGTCGTGATTTACTATCTAACAGGGGACCGAGTCATTGTGTTTAACATAATCATTATTCAAAGAGGATCTGCAATTAAAACATTAGAGAAATATTTCTGCTTGATTTAACTCTTAAAACTCAGTTATTGCTATAAAAACTCTAAATCTCCACAGTGTGTTTGAGATGAAGAAATGACAACGCAAACACACTGGTGTCGTGATTTACTATCTAACAGGGGACCGAGTCATTGTGTTTAACATAATCATTATTCAAAGAGGATCTGCAATTAATACATTATAGAAATATTTCTGCTTGATTTAACTCTTAAAACTCAGTTATTGCTATAAAAACTCTAAATCTCTACAGTGTGTTTATGGCAAGAAATGACAACGCAAACACACTGGTGTCGTGATTTACTATCTAACAGGGGACCGAGTCATTGTGTTTAACATAATCATTATTCAAAGAGGATCTGAAATTTATACATTAGAGAACTATTTCTGCTTGATTTAACTCTTAAAACTCAGTTATTGCTATAAAAACTCTAAATCTCCACAGTGTGTTTATGGCAAGAAATGACAACGCAAACACACTGGTGTCGTGATTTACTATCTAACAGGGGACCGAGTCATTGTGTTTAACATAATCATTATTCAAAGATGATCTGCAATTAATACATTATAGAAATATTTCTGCTTGATTTAACTCTTAAAACTCAGTTATTGCTATAAAAACTCTAAATCTCCACAGTGTGTTTGAGATGAAGAAATGACAACGCAAACACACTGGTGTCGTGATTTACTATCTAACAGGGGACCGAGTCATTGTGTTTAACATAATCATTATTCAAAGAGGATCTGCAATTAATACATTAGAGAAATATTTCTGCTTGATTTAACTCTTAAAACTCAGTTATTGCTATAAAAACTCTAAATCTCCACAGTGTGTTTATGGCAAGAAATGACAACGCAAACACACTGGTGTCGTGATTTACTATCTAACAGGGGACAGAGTCATTGTGTTTAACATAATCATTATTCAAAGATGATCTGCAATTTATACATTAGAGAAATATTTCTGCTTGATTTAACTCTTAAAACTCAGTTATTGCTATAAAAACTCTAAATATCTACAGTGTGTTTATGGCAAGAAATGACAAATTAAACACACTGGTGTCGTGATTTACTATCTAACAGGGGACCGAGTCATTGTGTTTAACATAATCATTATTCAAAGAGGATCTGCAATTAATACATTAGAGAACTATTTCTGCTTGATTTAACTCTTAAAACTCAGTTATTGCTATAAAAACTCTAAATCTCCACAGTGTGTTTATGGCAAGAAATGACAACGCAAACACACTGGTGTCGTGATTTACTATCTAACAGGGGACCGAGTCATTGTGTTTAACATAATCATTATTCAAAGATGATCTGCAATTTATACATTATAGAAATATTTCTGCTTGATTTAACTCTTAAAACTCAGTTATTGCTATAAAAACTCTTAAATATCTACAGTGTGTTTATGGCAAGAAATGACAAATTAAACACACTGGTGTCGTGATTTACTATCTAACAGGGGACCGAGTCATTGTGTTTAACATAATCATTATTCAAAGATGATCTGCAATTAATACATTAGAGAAATATTTCTGCTTGATTTAACTCTTAAAACTCAGTTATTGCTATAAAAACTCTAAATATCTACAGTGTGTTTATGGCAAGAAATGAAAAATTAAACACACTGGTGTCGTGATTTACTATCTAACAGGGGACCGAGTCATTGTGTTTAACATAATCATTATTTACTATATAAAGTGATGACCTGTGATTATTACCTTAAAGAACAATTTCTGCTTGTCCAGTCCTATATATATATTTTTTTTGACTAATCAAATCTCACTCTAAAAATCTCAAAAACAAAGGACATTATTTGGGATTTTAGAGAGCAGAAACTATGTTTTATTCAAAAATAAGTCACACATTGAAATACCTTTACTGTAAAAAAAATGTGGGTCTCCAATTGAAAATTTTCTGTAAATTGATGCACTTTAATTCAATTAAAATTCAAGAAATTCAATTTGGCCAACTAAAAAATTTAGATGTGATCGGTCACTAGAAAATTTTCAATTGGAGACCTAATTTTTTTTACAGTGTTGGTGTTCTTGAAAATAAGCTTAAATGAGAGATGTGGACGGATCATATACTGTAAGTATGAAGACACAACAGAGAATGAATTTCTTAAAGATAACTCTTAATTTTAAGAATTTTTTTATTTCTTAAATTCTTTTCTGTAATGTCCACAACATGGCTTTTTCTCCGTTGTGTGCTCATTGTGTTCCCTGATGCCTGTGTGAACATTATATAATTATAATTATATATATATATATTAAATAATGAAGACAGACTTGACTGCCAGCTCTCTTCCCTTTCACACACACAGCTCCATTGCAGGCTATGGAGGTCCCCAGTTGGATAGGTAGACATCGGTCAGGTCCCCTCTTGGCATGTTTAAAAATAAAAAAAATAAATGCTTATTTGAAGTTATATTATGAAAAAAGACCTTAAAACAAAATTTTGTATCTAAGTTTTGTTTCTTCAAAATGACTAGAAACACAGGTCCCCTCTTGGTCAGTGTGGAGTGATGGTCCCCTGTTGGTAATATAGACGTGTATGTGTGTGTGTGTGTGTGTGTGTGTGTGTGTGTGTGTGTGTGTGTGTGATGGGTAGGTTTAGGGGCAGGGGCAGTGTAGGGGGATAGAATATTCGGTTTGTACAGTATAAAAACCATTACGCCTATGGAGAGTCCTCATAATGCTGTTGCACCAACGTGTGTGTGTGTGTGTGTGTGTGTGTGTGTGTGTGTGTGTGTGTGTGTGTGTGTGTGTGTGTGTGTGTGTGTGTGTGTGTGTGTGTGTGTGTGTGTGTGTGTGAGCGAGAGAAACACAGCGCTCTCTGCAAAGCGACGTCGAGCTGTGCGCCTTCACACTAGAGTTTACGGTATGTCAGATACAGGTATGCTCGTATCCGTTGAGCTGAACAGAAATAGACATATCGCTTGACGGAGAGCGAAACTGTTTTTCTGAGTGTTCAGCGAGTGAAAATATATCTATGCTAAACTTATTCTTAACCTCTAACACACAATGGCGAGTAAAATCTAAGCATTTATTAGCCAATGGCTGATGATAGATATTATTTAGTCGCCCAGAGTGAAATATACTCGCATATGCAAGTGTTTTACTCTCATTGTAGAGGGTTGTTTTAATGTAATTATGTTCAACAAACACAACATGCACTATTCTCAAAAGTTCTAAAGCTCTTTTTTTGTTTTGTTTTTGTTTCCAACTTGTATAAATATCTCTTTTTTTTACAGCAAAATGACATCAACTTAATTCCCCCCAAAAATGAGATACAGACAGCAAGAGATATAAAAACATCGACCCCAAAAGAATCACCCAAAACGAAGAAAAGAAAAAAAAAACACTATCAAAATTGAGGGCAAAGTTGCGTAACACAGAAGAGAAGCTTTTAGACAGGACTAAAGAGATGTTAAACCTAAGGAAAAGACTGAGAAGAGAGAGAGAAAGCAGGGACTTATTAACTTGGTAGGCAGAGAGGCCAAACAAAAAGCTAGACAGAGAGATCAGAGAATATTACCCAACAGCCAGAGAAGATTAATGCGCAGAATTGTTAGCCGCTTCTTTCACCAAGATTAAGTTTCTACTGTAATTAATGGCAAATCTGGTGAAATCCGAAAAAAGGGCCAGGTTAGGGCCAAAGGGCCAAAAATCAGTGAGTCGATTCAGCGGTTTGAATCGCCAAATTTCAGCAGTTTGGCGGTTTGACACGCGATCCGGATCATCATTCGGCTCACTGATTCATAACGCTTCGAAGCTTCATGATGCCGTGTTTTGAAATCGTCATCACTATGCAAGTCGTTATTTAGGGTTTTTTTGCACACAAAAACTATTGTCGCGATTCATAAAGTTATTGTAGAACCACTGTAGTGAGATGGACTTTGTAACGACGTCTTTAGTACCTTTTAAGGGTCTTGAGAGTGTAAAGTGCATTGAGCCAATGGAGGCCTTTCAGAGCATCAGATTTACACTAAAATATCTTCATTTGTGTCTGAAGATGAACGGAGGTCTGACGGGTGTCCAACGACATGAGGGTCAGTCATTAATGACAGAATTTTCATTTTTGGGTGAACTAACCCTTTAACTGATTGTCTTCTATTAAATGTTCCTGTGTGCAGTTAATTAAATACCATGCCAATGTAATTAATTCATATTTGTTTTAATGAATACTAAATACTTTCACTAATCTACATTGGAAGAAAAATGTTTTAAGGCACACGTTGATATGTTGCCCTGTTTATTCCTGTTCTAATGTTTTTCTTTCTTTCGTTTTTTTTTGCCGTATGTATTTTTCAAACACTACACAATAAAACTGTTTTGAACTTGAATGAATGGTTGTGCAAATATTATCTGTTTTTTCTACTTTACAATTAGTTTTTTAACAAAATCTCACACTAGTATATGTATTATCATTACCGAAATAATTAACCTCATTTCCGAAACCTATGTATCATTACCGCAACAGGCGTTCATTAAATGTTAATTTAATTAATAGAAACATGGTACTTTGATTTTAAATGCATGCGCAGTATCTACAAATTATGTTCTTTCAGGTTTGTCATGTCATTTTGAAAATATGTCAGCTTTCATGAAAATATATGAAAAAAATGGTTGTAAATTGTGGAAGGTGTTGCGGTAATGAGAGAAATTAATCAATAAAAAAAAAACTGTTAAATTAAAAATAAATATTATTTCTGAATTTCAAGTAACTGTGCATGTGTATTAATAAATGATTTTTAAAAATGTGAAAATATATTAGCTTTTCTAACAGTGTTGATGTTTTCAGACTGTTGCGGTAATGAGATTTTTTAGGACTTATTTTCGAAATTATGTAAAAAAAAGTGTTAAATGATAAGTAAAAGTTTTAAAATTAATTTCCAAAAATACTCCAGACTTTGTTTCTAATGTCTGGGGGGGAAAAAAGTTAATTTAAGCATCTTTTACATTTTCATGTTTGACATTTTTAAAACCAAGTTTTCGTGAGAATCACCCATATATATATATATATCCATCCATCCATCCATCTTCTTCCGCTTTATCCAGGGCCGGGTCGCGGGGGCAGCAGTCTAAGCAGAGATGCCCAGACTTCCCTCTCCCTAGACACTTCCTCTAGCTCTGCCGGGGGTACACCGAGGCGTTCCCAGGCCAGCCGGAGGACATAGTCCCTCCAGCATGTCCTAGGTCTTCCCCGGGGCCTTCAGGAGGCGTTCAGGAGGCATCCGGAACAGATGCCCGAGCCACCTCAGCTGACCCCTCTCGATGTGGAGGAGCAGCGGCTCTACTCCGAGTTCCTCCCGAGTGACTGAGCTCCTCACCCTATCTCTAAGGGAGCGCCCAGCCACCCTACGGAGAAAGCTCATGACCATAGGTGAGAGTAGGAACGTATATATATATATATATAACAGTTAGGTCCAGTCTAACGATTCTGTTTGGATTGTGTTGGTAATAGACACATACCTAGAGCTAAAAGAAGTGTTGTGCCTCTAATAAGTGCTTTTGGTCTTCTTTTTGCTTTAAATGGTATGTGGAAAATACTGGAGGTTTGCCACAAAGTTGTGCCGCCACTACCATCACGTGCTGCGCGTAGGGCACCAAGTGCTCCGGGGAGCACCACAAGAAAATGCTCTCTCTACCCTCCCGCAGGTCAGCTCTGCAAAATTGGGCTTTAGAATACTCTACTCCTACCCTAACTTGTATTGTTCTTTCAAGAAGAAAATCCCTAAATCCAATTAAGTTGAGTCAGAGTTTTGGTCTGCTGCATCCAGCAATTCTCTCAAAGCAATGACAGCAATGTGTGGAGCAGATGATGGGTTAATGGTAAATTTGTTGTCGCTAACAGAGTGGCTTCGTAACCTGAACGACGTTGTGCTGTCATGTGTTGTGTATTAAGATTGTGTAAAATTGCGTTTACCTGGTGTGAGGTGTGCAATGTCAATGGATATGACAGAACTGTTTTTTCAGCACCCCTTACCATCAGAGCAGCAGCAGCCACTGCTCGGAGGCATGTAGGCAGACCTTGTGCAACATTGTCTAAAGTTTTGGATAAATAAGAAACTGGACGATAACTTGTACCATGTTCCTGGGCCAGTATCCCCGCCGCAATGCCCCCGCTCTCATGCACATACAGATGAAAATTCTTTTTGTAGTTCGGAAGGCCCAAAGCCGGTGCTGACATGATAGCTTGTTTTAATACCTTAAAGGCCACATCCATTTCATCAGTCCACTTGATTGTTTGTTTTGGTGAAGCTTTGGTGTCAATTGCTTGTCTCAGAGTCTTGTCATACAAAGAACAGTCTGGTATCCAAGCCCTGCAATACTTTATCAGTCCCAGAAAGCTCTGCATTTGTTTGATTGTGTCTGGTTTAGTAAATCTCTTTACCAGCTCCACTCTGTCTGGAGAGATTCTCTTTTGTCCTTCAGAGATAACGTGTCCCAGATAGGAGACTTGTGGTTCCACCCATTGTAGTTTCTTTCTCAAGACTTTAAACCCCGCCTCTGCCAACACATTGCAGACAATAATGGAGGCCTGCTCACAGGCCTCTGCCGTCGTGGCAGAGATGAGAAGGTCATCAGCCTACTGTAGTAAGCACGTAGTCAGTGGTGGGAGATTAATGGTGCTGAGGGTTTTGTGCACGATCGCAGAGAACACTGCTAGCGAGTCAACGTAGCCCTGAGGAAGACGTGTCCATGTTAGTTGTTTTTGTTTGTATGTAAACGAAAACAGTGGCTGCACCTCTCTGGATAGCGGTATTCTGAAAAACATAAATCAATTACGCTATAGAACTTGTGTGTAGGTGGTATTGAGTTTATTATAGTTACCACATCTGGTACCACTGGAGAAAGTGGTATGATCAAATCATTGATCTTTCTCAAATCTTGTGTCAGTCGCCAGCTTTGACCATCTGCTTTTAGGACAGGATTAATAGGTGTGTTATATGGCGAATGTATATCTATGATAATGCCTTGTTTCAATAGATTATCTATTACAGGTTCAATACCCTTCTCTTTCTCTGGAGAGAGAGGGTATTGTTTACATAGACTGGTGTTTTTGTTTTTAGCAACGCAGTGTACGGTTTAACATTGATAAAACCTGCTTCATCCTTGTGCTTAGCCCATAGTTTTGGATTCACCCGTCTTAGTGGCGCTATCTCTCCCTCCCCCTCCACTTCACTCGCCATGTAATCAACATGAAGAGGGTGAGGCTCAGTGGACATCAGCACAGAAGGGAAGAAGAGAGACACGTTAGTTTCAGTAAACACAATTTCCATCCCCAATTTGTGCATTATATCCCTTCCGAGCAAGTTCAGAGGTGACTGGAATAATAGTAAAATTGTGCATTAAATGTTGACCATCACTTGTGACCACAGGCAAAGGATGTGTCACTGGGCAGGAGATCGGAACCCCATCTATACCCACGGAGCGTGTAATTCTTGCTGAAACTGGGCCCTCGTATATTAAACCAGAAATAGAGGAACAACTAGCACCAGTATCAATAAGAAAACAATATTTCTTCCCATCTACACTCAATTCCAAATTTGGCAAATAAATTTTGTTGTTATCATATTTTACAGTGAGCATAGATGTATTTGGGGTTCTATCACTCCGTAGGCCTCCCTATTGGGGAGTCCATTCTGTTTGATATTGGTTGTCAGTCGACTTCTCCTTTTTTTCTGCCCCTCCCCTTCTCTTTCTCTCCTCATCATATCTCCGTTTTCTACAATCTCTTAACCAGTGGCCCATTTTTCCACAATAGTGACACTTCCCTGGCCTGTGCCCACCCCCTTCTCTCTGTACTGCTGTTGTCAGCATGAATGCAGGTTCAGTTTTAACCGTCACCCCGCTGCTATCTGAAAATCCTCCAGCAGCATCTAATTCCCTCACTCGTGCACACAATTCTTCCACAGACAACTCAGTAATTCTTGAGGTGGTTACTCTTATCAGCTGGGCCTGTGTTGGATTCATGTTGTTCAAACATCTGTTAATAAACAGTATGATATGATCTTGTGTGGTTGGCAGTTTAGAGTCGTCCTGCCACGCTTTTTTGAATCTATTTACGAAAGCTGCGGCTGATTCTTACGGCTCCTGTTTAGTGTTCGCAGCATATGAAATGTCTCTTTTAGAAATCACCTTTCTTTCTAACATTTTTTGCAGCTCCTCATAAAAAGTCTCTAAATGCTCTTCCTCTTCCCAAAGCAGCTTATTAGGATTATCTGCGGTACCTTTACAAGTCATTTTATCGTTTTCTGTTCTCAGAGAAGGACACCCGTCAATTATATCTGTCTCTGTCACGTCCTCCCCCAGAGTTCTGAGTAATATTACTTTAAAATCTGGACCTGTCAATTGTGCATATCGTGTATGACTTTTTAGGATCTGGACATATTTCACCGGATGAGAGGGAGAAGGCAGATTGTTACATATACTTTCAATATCCCTCGCCTTAGCGGGGCGTATGGAAATTTGATTTCCCCTTCTCACAAACATAAATGCAGGCTCTGTTTTCTGTTCATCAGCTGTGGCCCCCCCTGCTACACACAGTTCAGTCTCACTCTCTACTCCGTCTCTACTCTCTGTTAGGGTGTGGTATAGTTTTGTTTCAGGGATGGATTGTTTCAATTCTTCTAATTTAGGAACATTATGTTTAGGAACATTATGTTTAGGAACATTATGTTTAGGAACATTATGTTGGTAAGTGCTCGATTTGAATTCTACCGCCGGGACATGTGTCACCACAGCTGACTTGTATTCTACTGGTGTGACATGGGGTATTACCGCTGGCTGGTATGGGGGTGACTGGTTTTTCTTTTTTGAGTTCGGCCTCTCTGGACCCTTATCCCAGTATTTTTTCATTTCTTTCCATTTATTGTATGCCTCTTTCATGTACTTATAATTCCATTCTGGATTTCCCCATCCCCCATGAATCATCGAATCTGCACTATCCATATCCCCTGGATTAAAAGAACCATCTTCAGGGCAATGATCCAATTGTATTTTTCCCTGAGTCCACCCTTTCAAATTTGATAAATACAGTTCGGTCCAGTATCCGCAACTATTTCTAAACATCCAGTCTCGGGGTGTTTCCCCTTGTTCTGGTCTTGATATTTTTTGACCCATCCTTCACTTAATCAATTGTGATTTGATTATTTTGTCAGTTTACCACACCACATCACAGGGGTCTCTTTATCAATTTGTCAAATATTTGGTGTCAATCAAATCAGTTTGTCAATTATTAATTGTCTAAACGGAATATTCCCATCAACACTTGTTTGACCGTCAGAGCGGATCTACACGGTCCTTCCTCCTACTGGAGGGCTATCTCAGAATGTTTTACCTGTCAGAGCAGATCTAAACGGGTCTTCCTCGCACTGGAGGGAGTACTCAAAAAATATTTGTCAGGTAACTGTGCATTTAAACATTACCCTTACAGACAAATCTTCCTGGACAGGAACACCAGGGCTATCTCTACCTTCTATGAGATCAATCAATCAATCAATCCTACCACCACAGGAAATCATACAAAGATAACTTACCTGTGATGGAGGATGACTTCTCAGCAGTCCTGTGTTTCTTGGGAATATCCCGGACTGAGCCCCCAGCTGTTAGAATCTAACTTTTAGGTAGACTATCAATATATCAATATTCTCAATCATCAGTCGATGTCCACCCCCGTGATGTGTGGCAGCAGCTGCAGCGCAAGATCTTGGGAGAATGCTCAAGGAACCACAGACACAGTGCAGTACTATAACATTCTCAAATTTATTAAGGAAGAAAGGTCATATATAAAGGTGTAAGTGAAACATGTATGTGCGCAAAATGTGTGTATGTGTATCTTAATGTTTTGTCTGGGATGTCTGGGTGTGTGCGAATGTGTCCAAGGACTACTGAATGTATTGTCTGATTGTGCACACGTACCATGGCAGAAAAGTCAGTGTTATACAAGGAAAGTTAGAAAGTGAAGCCCAAGAAATAAGAAAATATTAACAATGGCCACTTTAAATAATTTATGATTTAGTGCTTCACTTTTAGGAAAATAGCTAAGGCTGTTTTTTAAGGGATAGTACCTTTCAAATAAGAGCAAGCAAATGCATATTGGTTATCTGGGAGCCGGGCTGAATGAATAATCACTGTTATTGCACTCCCGACACTAAGTATCGGACCCTCAGTCACTCTCCAGATACCAAATACAAAAGAATATGATTATTAATATGATTATTTTCAGTCTAATATTGCGATCTATAGACCATTCCAATACTCGTCTTAATCATCCCTTGCAAAATTCTCAAAATACATGGCCCCAGACATATCATCAGTAAAATAATCAGTATAGCAGGAAACAACATATTCAAATACGTCACCCAACTAGAGAACCAGTTTCTCATCTCTTTACCCCAGTCGTATGCAACGGGCGGATCCACAATTATGGTTTTCATGTGGTTTACCAAATCGTGAATATTGTTGTAGCGATCTGGAATTAAGAAGCAGCATGATAGATTCAGCATTTTACACACTCCCCCTGCTTTGGCTGTTAGAAGGTCTAAATTCAGTCTGTTCTGAATTACAGCACTTCTTATTGCTCTCATTTCGTCATTTATCAGAGTGATTGAATCAGCAGTGTCATTCTTCATTTGTTCTATCATCCAGGCCAGTCCATTTACTTTTTGGAGTGCAGCTACCACTCCCCCGAAGGGGAACATAAGATGAATCCCTGGAGCTACTATTCCTGGATAGCAACATCCACTCCAAGAGAAGTCCTTTGGGAAGGTGGTAACTCCTTTACCACCGCACACCCAGTACAACGATGTTTTGTGTGTTGTATAAAGTTCACTAAACGGGCAGTACCCAGAGACGTTCATCTCTCTAATTGAACATTTCAGTCCATTTCTAGTTTGCGTATACAAATATTAGCAAAACGATCCAAAAAGTCCTGTGTAGTCAGTGCTGGTGAAATGTGCAAATGTTTAAAAAAAAGGCCGTTGTCTCCTGCAAAACAATCCAAAAAGTCCTGTGTAGTCAGTGCTGGTGAAGCCTGAATAGAAATAGAATAGGGCATATTTTAGAATAATTTCAGAAATGTTTTAGATATTCAATATAGATGAAATACAAACAAACAAAATTGACATTACTGAATACATTCTACTAACCGGTTGTATTCTGCAACACAGTCTGGATAGTCAGTGCTGTTCGTGCCAAACAGCATAGCAGTCGCGCTTTGGCAGAAAGCACAGTGCCACAGAACATGCCTTACAAAAAACCGGGGTTTTTTGGGAACAAACCCTGCACTGGCGCCTTCCTTTGGTGCTGTCTGTAGCAAAGTTCCCTGGTAAGTGGCGAGTCTCATCTTTGTGGGAGGGAGGGGGTGAAGGAACATCAGCACGCACCAACACAGCAAGTTCCTCAACGAGTTGTTCTCTGAATTGCTTCTGTGTCAGTGGCTTCTGATTCTTCATACCAGCCATTTGACGGTGGAGTATAAAAGCATTTGCAATGGCTATGTCCACAAAGTGGAAGAAGAAGGTACGATACCACTTTCTGGTTTTGTGTGCGCTTGTGTAGTAGCCAATGAGTGCATCAGAGACATCTACTCCACCCATGAACCTGAATAGAAATAGAATAGGTCATATTTTAGAATATTTTCATAAATGTTCTTGATATTCAATATAGATGAAAATGTAAACAAACAAAAATTACATTACTGAAAATATTCTACAAACCTGTTGTATTCTGCAAAACAGTCTGGAACAGGTACATCCAAGGTTTCCCACTGTCCATTTCCACCTTTCACTTTCCTCTGCACAACATTCCCTCCGGTGCCTCTGTGAATGGTGGAGCACATCTGTACAGCTCTTTTTGGAAGCTTGTTCATGGCAGTTTTAGGGTATCCTATCCTGTTGGACCGAATAGTCCCGCACGCCCAGATGTTTTTTTTCAGGAGATCTGTAAACAGCGCTGGACTGGTGTAGAAGTTGTCAACAAACAGTTTGTAGCCTGTTCCCAACATCTTCTCATCAACCAGTGCCATGACAGACTCATAACTTAGTCCTTTGTTTTGTGGGATGGGAGCTGCAGGTGATTTACCCTCATAGATAAAAAAGTCCCATGTGTATGCAAATAATGAGTCAGCAAGCACGAACAGTTTATATCCCCACTTTGTTGGCTTGGCCTTCATATATTGCTTTAGTCCATTCCTCGCTTTTGTTGCCACCATCCTCTCCTCAATTGCAATGTTCTGGAAAGGATGGAAAAAGTTCTTGCATGCATCTCTCAGTTCTTGATACATTGGCTTTAGCTTACAGAGACGGTCATAGGCAGCTGTTCCTCTTTTGGTGTTGTTTTCAGCATCCACCTTGGGATCACTGAGATGCAGAGCAGAGGAGATGGAAAAAAATTTCCTTGAAGACATAACTTCGGCAGGAAAGGGTGTGCGGAAAATTTTGTGTTTCCTCCAGTAATCAGTCAGTGAAGGCCTTTTCATCTCTCCCATGTATATTATAAGTGACATATAGGCATATATGTCATTCAAAGAAATATCTTGCCACTGTTTTTGGTCCTTTTGATGCATCGCTCCATAGGCATTTGTGTTTTTGACAATGGTCTGCAGCAATGAAGTGGATATGAAGAGCTGGAACAACTGCAACACTGTGTATGATGCTGTGAGGATCAGCTGTGGGCCTGGTGTTCGAAAGGGTCTGAAGACTGCAGGCGGGGGTGTAATGTCCTCGTCAGTTGAACAGTTCCACTTTACTGTAGGGGTGCTTGGGGACACAGCGGGTGTGGACTTGGTTTTTCTGACCCTCTTTTTGCCTCTCCCTTTTACTGGCCGATTCAGGTCTACAGGTGCAGATCTTGAAGAATCTGAAAGCTTTCTTCTTTTTTCTGCTGGTTGGCTGGTGCTTGGCTGCCATTCCTCATCCGAAGACTCAACCTGATGCCTGTAGAATGGCAAGGAAAGGAAAGAGAATTAGCACTGCATTAGCACTTTCTGTAAAGCTGCTTTGAAACAATGTGTATTGTGAAAAGCGCTATACAAATAAATTTGAATTGAATTGAATTAATACTTCTGTATAGTTTGCCCATTCAATCAACAATCACACCGTCATCATTCACTCTAATTACAGGCCATCCCATGAACAATGAAACTGATGGGCAGTCGGTTAGACAGCATTCATATTGACGGCCACCTATACATTCTCACACAGCCCAAGCATCAATCTAACGGCCGGCTATACAGTGAGCATTCATATTGACGGCCACCTATACATTCTCACAAAGCCCAAGCATCAATCTAACGGCCGGCTATACAGTGAGCATTCATATTGACGGCCACCTGTACATTCTCACAAAGCCCAAACATCAATCTAATGGCCGGCTATACAGTGAGCATTCATATTGACGGCGGCCCATACATTCGCACACAGTCCTACAATCAATCTAATGGCCGGTGATACAGTGAGCATTCATATTGATGGCCAGACATAAAATCAACAATCACACACATGGGGGAAAATTATATATAATTTTTCCCCATGTGTGCTAGGAAAAATGCAAAATATCAGCATATGGATAATGCATACTGGTATATTGCATTTTTTCTAGCACACAGAAAAAATAAAATAAATACATTCTCACACACATTCTCAATATACATAAACAACTACACATAGCAACTCACCGGTATATTATTGGATCAGCTCCGTCAACAAGCATATCACCGTCATCGCTGTCTTCACTCTCCTCAATGTTTTCCACGTCGCTGCTTCGAGTGAGCTCAAATAAAACATCCTCAGCAGAAAAAAACTTCTTTTGACGATCCATTTGATAATAAATTCCGCCCAGTAAGTAAACAGTTACTGCAAATGACAGGGGAGGTGTGTCACAGACTACGTCGCAGCTACTCGTGGAGAGAGAGAGAGAGAGCGCCAGATTCAAATGAATAAATAATCACGCCCATGTGACGAATATATAGAGACAGAGCGTATTTAGGCCACGCCCACACCGGGGGGGGGAACAATCCAACGCTCTCCATTGACTTTGCATTGCGCGAGGCTGCCTCATTGTCATTTCGGACTTATAACAAAAAACAGAACAACGTCTAAAAGCTGATATGTGACAAGGTGTACAGCAAACAAGCTAAAAAACACAGAAATAAGTTTCTATAAGCTGTCGACCCAAAGAAACGAGCGTTTAAGAAGATAAAAGTGGATACAGGCAATACGAAGTGAAGCTTCAGCAGGAAGAATGGGTAAATTTTGGGATCCTGACACTCAGTATGCCTCAATATGTCTATGTGTGCAGTAAACATTTTGTCACTGTTAAGTCAAATATCAAAATGTCAGTTTTATATATTATATTTACTGTCGCTGATTACGTTCCCCTCTAGTCGTCGTAGTTCTCAGTGTAATATGACCCGGGCGCTCTGTCTCAATGGCCTGAATCCACTTTTTTGTACTTAAACGCTCGTTTTTTGGATCAACAGCTTATAAAAACGTCTGGGTTTTTGCTTCTGGGTTTTGTTTAGCTTGTTTGCTGTACACCTTGTCACATATCAGCTTTTATACATTGTTCAGTTTTTTGTTATAAGTCCGAAATGACAAAAAGGCCGCTTCACGCAATGCAAAGTCCATGGAGAGCGTTGGATTGTTTTCCCCCCCGGTGGGCGTGGTCTTCAGATTATGACGCGTGTCGCTCTGTCTCTATACATGTCAGGTATCGTTGGAATCGTGTGCTCATTGGCTACATTTTCTGTCAGTCATGACGATTCAATGCTTTTATTGGCTCCAGATATTCAGACAATATCATTGGATGAGCACATCATTTTTAGTAAGACACAGAACTCATAATGATGGTGACCGTAGTAACTAAAGAGTGGTGGGAAATCAAACAAAGGAAGGCATGAACTGAATAAATACAAAATAATAGTTATTGTGGTGTAAGAGTGTGGCAGCTATGTATTTTCTAGGGCACTTTAAGTGCTAGAAGATTGCTACGGTTCTCTGGTTGATTGCTAGGGCTTTCATTTTGATCCAAATCTATTCTGGGGTCTCATATGAAAATTAGATTTAATTCTACAAATGTGGAAACGGATTGCCTCAAATTTTTTGAGTTTTGCCAACATATTCGGGTTTAAAGTGCAGTTGGCAAAATATAGTTTACATGCACAAAATGGCCCCACTCTTTATTAAGTGTCTTTAACTGATTTGTACTTACATTTAAACATTTGATACAATACTTACCTAGAATACTGTTTAACACATAATGGTTGCTCTGTCAAGTCTTTGTCGTCAGTTAGGAACTTGGGTGTACTCTTTGATATCAATCCTTTATTTGAAAGCATTAAATGGTTTAGCTCCTCAGCACTTGAGCGAGCTCTTAATGCATTATAGTCATTCATGTCAATTGCAATCTCAAAATTCTGGCCAGTTGATAATAGTATATCAAAGCAGGCAGTAGATCCTTTTCCTATTTATCATTTTGGACTAGATCCCGGCTATCTTTGCATGTTTTTGAGTGCGGGTGGTGTTATTATGTTCGTAACATTCTAAGCTATAAACCCATGTCACTTTATGCTACCGGGAGACGGTTTTTGGTGCATTATTTTATTGCATAACAGTCTAGTATGATACTTCGCTCCGAAGAAATGCGATGTAAACAAAGGATTAACCATCAATATTACACCGTTATTGTTTCGTTGGATTAAAAATGCTCTATGGGATGTTATTCAGTGGAGCCTCACCTTTCCATTCATTCTGGAACTTTTAGCAGTGGCTCGTAATTAGGACACTACTGGTATGTGCTCTGTTTTTCTTTATACTTGTTTTGATGTGTATTGCTTACATTAATGCAAAAATACAGCCGTTATAAGCTTTTCATTGAAAAATAGCGCTTCAGGACGGGCACGTCCTCGCAAGGCTTAGACAAAGAGTGATTTAGTCTAGTGTGCCCTATTGTGATGCGAGAAATAATTGTATCTTCTTTCCTATTCCTAAAAACACTTCTTCCATTTTCCACTTGATGCTGAATATTATTATACAAATGTCTGCCCTTACTATCACATTTCC
Organism: Gobio gobio; assembly: GCF_949357685.1. NCBI lineage: Eukaryota > Metazoa > Chordata > Actinopteri > Cypriniformes > Gobionidae > Gobio > Gobio gobio. The sequence continues at coordinate 2,911,999 of NC_137097.1, forward strand.
ATATTTCTTGCCATTCATTGTTAATAAATTCTTTAATTTTCCCTTTAACCTCTTTTTTCTAAGAGTCACTTGTATTTCGATCTCTGAATGTTTTAGAGCTTGCTTAGCTAGTTTATCAACCACTTCATTAGCCTCCACACCCACATGAGCTGGAACCCATAAAAAAAAACTTACTAAGCTTACATTACTTAGTCTTAGCAAACTTGAAAGAATCTCTTATATAATATCTTGCCTTGATGATTTTAGTGCACATGCAAGGCTTGATATTGCTGCATAAGAGTCAGAATATATTACTACTGGTCTAGGTTTTACATCCTCTACCCACTGGAGTGCCACCATCATGGCAATTAATTCTGATGCATACACAGATGCATGATCAGTTATTCTTTTCTTAATCCTGGTTTGTAATTTAGGAATATATACTGCAGCAGCTGTTCTTCCAGAGATGGGGTCTTTAGAACCATGTAACCACGATGAATAAATCTGATCTAAATACTTCTGTGCAATAACGTTCTTAGGGCTTTCTTTCGTATTCTTAATTTCTATTTGTATTTGAAAGTCCACTATTGGCATAGGAAAGATCCATGGAGGTATTCTGGATAATATCACAGTTGGACTAACATCAAAGTCTACTATACCAACTACTTCTGCTTCCCTGTTAGCAATCCATCCAAAGCTTTTAATTGTAAGTTTATACCTACGAATGTATAAAGGAGCTTCCCCAACTTCTACCTGTATAGCTGCAATGGGAGATGTTCTGAACACACCACAACATATTCTTAAAGCTTGATTCTGAATTGCTTCAATCTTTTTGAGTGTGGTTTCAGACGCAAATCCGTAAATTATACTTCCATAATCTAAACTTGATCTAATTAATGTGCAATATATTCTTTTCAAAGATAATCTACGAGCTCCCCATTCAACCCCAGATAATCATCATAAAATATTTACTCCTGTTTTACATTTCTTGATAAGTTTTTTAGCATGCATTGCAAAAGTCAGTCTAGATTCCATCCATACACCAAGATATTTAACTACTGGGACTTGCTCCAGCTGATGTTTATATAACTTCAACTTAGCCTCTGGTACTTTTTTCCCTTTTGTAAAACATAACTTGAGTTTTAGCCACAGATAATATGAAACTCCAATAACTTGCCCATTCATCTTCATTTTTTGTAATCTTTGTGATACACTTGGAATATTACGTCCTCTTTTCCATATTGCCCCGTCGTCTGCAAATAATGCCCTTCCTATGTCACCTTTAAGGTTACTAAAAATATAATTTATCATAATTTTAAAAAATACTGGACTACATACACTTCCTTGAGGATGTCTTAAGCCCTATTCGGACGGGATTAGTTTGAAGGGTCAAGGGTCAAGCCAAACATCACTTGTCTCTTCATCAGACACATATCCTTCAAGAATGATATTAAATATTAAATATTTAATCAATATTAAAATAAGAATGAATGATAATCAAGTTATAACCATTTCCTACATTTGATAAATCAGTTCTCTATATTCAAGGAGTGATTTTGGATATTGTAGTGTTTTAGTTGCTCTGTGCTTTTGAATCCAGCTCTGATGTCTGTGTCAAGACGTGCTGACAGGCAAATGTCCTTGGTGTTTGAAGTGAATAGAGCTCAGCATGTGTTAACTGTATGTCTTCCTAAAGTGACCCCCGGGGTCATCTATGTTACAGCTATGTGACTCTTTTGGGGACTCAAAATGTAACAGAAATGTACCTCTCTGATATACTTTTCTTTCTTTATAGAATATAATAAAGTCACTTCTGTACTAAATGTAGTATCAGCATATTTTGGAGAAGTGCTTTGTTGATAGTTAGTTAAGATGTTCCGACCTTGATGGAAACTGGTATTCTCTGGAGTATTGTGTGTGTGTGCATTGTATGATTTGTGCAGATCCAGTATTGGATATGGGCCTTCCTGCAGGCGATGCCAGACCTATAGACGCTTTTCTGTGACCTCCGAGGTCACTGGAGACTAATCTGGGTCTGGGCGACATCAAGTCTACGCATTTTTAGAGATATATGCTCCTATCTGTCTACGTGTGGAAAGTTGCTTACGTTGCATGTTGTTAGAACCAATCAGAATCATTCCACATGGCAGTAATGACGTGTCTAGACCTTGAAAACAGTATAACTGTTCAGAAAATTGTATGTACGTTAGACGGAGGCGGGGAGACTGTTAGAGGGAGCGCGGCCTACGAACTCCTCTTGAGCTGGCTTCTGCTGATGAAACTGCAAACTATTCTTCAGTAAAATTTTCTTTAATTAATCTGACTCCTGGGGCCTCATTTATAAACGTTGCGTACGCACAAAAGAAGGCGTACGCCACTCTCTACGCAATAATTGGTATTTATAAAAAGCAAACTTGACGGGAAAATGTGCGGTCCTTCACGCAAGCTCTGACCCAGGCGTACGCACAAAAACGGGTGAAATGAGAAATGGCGACACCGTCGGCAGATGGAAGAAACACGTGAAACTGTAGACCGTTGTGTAAAAGAAATGGCAATACTGCCTCTCATAAATAACTTGAAGACTTCACAAAGCAAGTATTGCAATTAACAGCCTACACGAACACCCGTTTGATCGATCTGCAGTGTAAAACAAACAAAATCAAACGAAAATTACAACAGAAATGCAAAAAAAAAAAAAAAAAAAAAAAGTGAAATATTGGCATGTTTTGGCATGTCCTCATAAATAATATGGTAAACAGAACGAAATAATTTACAAAACTGATATTCTCGTCAATGTGTCCGTCTGGCGGAGCAGATATAGGCTAGATGCAATTAGATAGACAGATAGATAGATAATCAGGGAGATGTATAGATAAATAGATAGGCTAGATGTATTAATTGTCCACTGGGGAAAGTTGTTTTCATAGTAAAAATTTCTTCATCAGCTACGGAATCATGGTATTCATGCAAATGCCTTTAGTTTGTTTTATTTTCGATAAAATAACATATGACGTATGTCTCAACCATTCAGAAAGCTGCAAGAAATTACATTTGCACTGAACTATTTCCCATTTCCACGTAGATAATAGGGATAGGGATTAATAGGGATTCCCAAGCCAGTCTCTCATCAAGAGGGGTCAGCTCCGGTGTCCACTCTCCCCCACCCGTGGCAGACACACTCTGGCGATGGAGCGCTAGACGCTTTTTTGCCTCGACTTTGATGTCCGAGCATTTCTTTTTTTTTTCGGCCACGGTCCGAGGTTGTGAGGCTACAGTATTTACGGCGTCTGCAACCTTTTGCCACTCAAGTGCCTTTTTGGCATTAGTAGGCTAATGCCCACACTGTGCCCTCCAAAAAATATTTTTCTCCTCTTTTCCACCTCGCCAACGATAATTTCTACTTCACATTGAGTGAAGTTACGTTTTTTTGATTTCCTCTCTGTATTTGCCATGATTTCGCAATCGATGAATATTCCTTGTGGGCGTTTCACGGACTATTTATGGGCAACTATGGGCGTGACATGAAGCCGCAAAAGCTGCGCTACATTTAGAATTGATTGTGATTTATTAAGGGAAAACTGCGTAGGATGTGCGTGCGCACGGTTTTATAAATCCGAATATTTCTGTGCGTACGCACGTCCTATGTTTCATCCGTACGCCACTTCTGACGCAAATCCTACGCAAAGTTTTATAAATGAGGCCCCTGGTCTTCATTTTTCACTACTGGTCCTGGGTCCTAAGCTGTTACCCCAACAAGTTTTACATGGGGAGGTGGGGTTAAAGTAATTTTACCTCAGGACGTCTGTAATATTAATGGACAATTCGCACGGGATAAGACATCTCAGTAAAACTAGCAGAAGTGGGAGGGATAACTCGCTTTACGCACCACCGTAACCTCCTTGTCGTCATGTGCGTATGACGTTGCTTCCTGTTTTCACGTGAGAAAACACACGTGTGTGTGTCTAATATATATATATATATATATATATATATATATATATATATATATTTATATATATATATATATATATATATATATATATATATATATATCCATCCATCCATCCATCTTCTTCCGCTTTATCCAGGGGGCAGCAGTCTAAGCAGAGATGCCCAGACTTCCCTCTCCCTAGACACTTCCTCTAGCTCTTCCGGGGGGACACCGAGGCGTTCCCAGGCCAGCCGGAAGACATAGTCCCTCCAGCGTGTCCAAGGTCTTCCCCGGGGCCTCCTCCAGGTTGGACATGCCCGAAACACCTTCCCGGGAAGGCGTTCAGGAGGCATCCGGAACAGATGCCCGAGCCACCTCAGCTGACCCCTCTCGATGTGGAGGAGCAGCGGCTCTACTCCGAGTTCCTCCCGAGTGACTGAGCTCCTCACCCTATCTCTAAGGGAGCGCCCAGCCACCCTACGGAGAAAGCTCATGACCATAGGTGAGAGTAGGAACGTATATATATATATATATATATATATATATATATATATATATATATATATATATATATATATATATATATAACAGTTAGGTCCAGTCTAACGATTCTGTTTGGATTGTGTTGGTAATAGACACATACCTAGAGCTAAAAGAAGTGTTGTGCCTCTAATAAGTGCTTTTGGTCTTCTTTTTGCTTTAAATGGTATGTGGAAAATACTGGAGGTTTGCCACAAAGTTGTGCCGCCACTACCATCACGTGCTGCGCGTAGGGCACCAAGTGCTCCGGGGAGCACCACAAGAAAATGCTCTCTCTACCCTCCCGCAGGTCAGCTCTGCAAAATTGGGCTTTAGAATACTCTACTCCTACCCTAACTTGTATTGTTCTTTCAAGAAGAAAATCCCTAAATCCAATTAAGTTGAGTCAGAGTTTTGGTCTGCTGCATCCAGCAATTCTCTCAAAGCAATGACAGCAATGTGTGGAGCAGATGATGGGTTAATGGTTAAATTTGTTGTCGCTAACAGAGTGGCTTCGTAACCTGAACGACGTTGTGCTGTCATGTGTTGTGTATTAAGATTGTGTAAAATTGCGTTTACCTGGTGTGAGGTGTGCAATGTCAATGGATATGACAGAACTGTTTTTTCAGCACCCCTTACCATCAGAGCAGCAGCAGCCACTGCTCGGAGGCATGTAGGCAGACCTTGTGCAACATTGTCTAAAGTTTTGGATAAATAAGAAACTGGACGATAACTTGTACCATGTTCCTGGGCCAGTATCCCCGCCGCAATGCCCCCGCTCTCATGCACATACAGATTAAAATTATTTTTGTAGTTCGGAAGGCCCAAAGCCGGTGCTGACATGATAGCTTGGTTTAATACCTTAAAGGCCACATCCATTTCATCAGTCCACTTGATTGTTTGTTTTGGTGAAGCTTTGGTGTCAATTGCTTGTCTCAGAGTCTTGTCATACAAAGAACAGTCTGGTATCCAAGCCCTGCAATACTTTATCAGTCCCAGAAAGCTCTGCATTTGTTTGATTGTGTCTGGTTTAGTAAATCTCTTTACCAGCTCCACTCTGTCTGGAGAGATTCTCTTTTGTCCTTCAGAGATAACGTGTCCCAGATAGGAGACTTGTGGTTTCACCCATTGTAGTTTCTTTCTCGAGACTTTAAACCCCACCTCTGCCAACACATTGCAGACAATAATGGAGGCCTGCTCACAGGCCTCTGCCGTCGTGGCAGAGATGAGAAGGTCATCAGCCTACTGTAGTAAGCACGTAGTCAGTGGTGGGAGATTAATGGTGCTGAGGGTTTTGTGCACGATCGCAGAGAACACTGCTAGCGAGTCAACGTAGCCCTGAGGAAGACGTGTCCATGTTAGTTGTTTTTGTTTGTATGTAAACGAAAACAGTGGCTGCAACTCTCTGGATAGCGGTATGCTGAAAAACATAAATCAATTACGCTATAGAACTTGTGTGTAGGTGGTATTGAGTTTATTATAGTTACCACATCTGGTACCACTGGAGAAAGTGGTATGATCAAATCATTGATCTTTCTCAAATCTTGTGTCAGTCGCCAGCTTTGACCATCTGCTTTTAGGACAGGATTAATAGGTGTGTTATATGGCGACTGTATATCTATGATAATGCCTTGTTTCAATAGATTATCTATTACAGGTTCAGTGCCCTTCTCTTTCTCTGGAGAGAGAGGGTATTGTTTTACATAGACTGGTGTTTTTGTTTTTAGCAATGCAGTGTACGGTTTAACATTGATAAAACCTGCTTCGTCCTTGTGCTTAGCCCATAGTTTTGGATTCACCCGTCTTAGTGGCGCTATCTCTCCCTCCCCCTCCACTTCACTCGCCATGTAATCAACATGAAGAGGGTGAGGCTCAGTGGACACCATCAGCACAGAAGGGAAGAAGAGAGACACGTTAGTTTCAGTAAACACAATTTCCATCCCCAATTTGTGCATTATATCCCTTCCGAGCAAGTTCAGAGGTGACTGGAATAATAGTAAAATTGTGCATTAAATGTTGACCATCACTTGTGACCACAGGCAAAGGATGTGTCACTGGGCAGGAGATCGGAACCCCATCTATACCCACGGAGCGTGTAATTCTTGCTGAAACTGGGCCCTCGTATATTAAACCAGAAATAGAGCAACAACTAGCACCAGTATCAATAAGAAAAAAATATTTCTTCCCATCTACACTCAATTCCAAATTTGGCAAATAAATTTTGTTGTTATCATATTTTACAGTGAGCATAGATGTATTTGGGGTTCTATCACTCCGTAGGCCTCCCTATTGGGGAGTCCATTCTGTTTGATATTGGTTGTCAGTCGACTTCTCCTTTTTTTCTGCCCCTCCCCTTCTCTTTCTCTCCTCATCATATCTCTGTTTTCTACAATCTCTTAACCAGTGGCCCATTTTTCCACAATAGTGACACTTCCCCGGCCTGTGCCCACCCCCTTCTCTCTGTACTGCTGTTGTCTGCATGAATGCAGGTTCAGTTTTAACCGTCACCCCGCTGCTATCTGAAAATCCTCCAGCAGCATCTAATTCCCTCACTCGTGCACACAATTCTTCCACAGACAACTCAGTAATTATTGAGGTGGTTACTCTTATCAGCTGGGCCTGTGTTGGATTCATGTTGTTTAAACATGTGTTAATAAACAGTATGATATGATCTTGTGTGGTTGGCAGTTTAGAGTCGTCCTGCCACGCTTTTTTGAATCTATTTACGAAAGCTGCGGCTGATTCTTTCGGCTCCTGTTTAGTGTTCGCAGCATATGAAATGTCTCTTTTAGAAATCACCTTTCTTTCTAACATTTTTTGCAGCTCCTCATAAAAAGTCTCTAAATGCTCTTCCTCTTCCCAAAGCAGCTTATTAGGATTATCTGCGGTACCTTTACCAGTCATTTTATCGTTTTCTGTTCTCAGAGAAGGACACCCGTCAATTATATCTGTCTCTGTCACGTCCTCCCCCAGAGTTCTGAGTAATATTACTTTAAAATCTGGACCTGTCAATTTTGCATATTGTGTATGACTTTTTAGGATCTGGACATATTTCACCGGATGAGAGGGAGAAGGCAGATTGTTACATATACTTTCAATATCACTCGCCTTAGCAGGGTGTATGGAAATTTGATTTCCCCTTCTCACAAACATAAATGCAGGCTCTGTTTTCTGTTCATCAGCTGTGGCCCCCCTGCTACACACAGTTCAGTCTCACTCTCTACTCCGTCTCTACTCTCTGTCAGGGTGTGGTATAGTTTTGTTTCAGGGATGGATTGTTTCAATTCTTCTAATTTAGGAACATTATGTTTAGGAACATTATGTTGGTAAGTGCTCGATTTGAATTCTACCGCCGGGACATGTGTCACCACAGCTGACTTGTATTCTACTGGTGTGACATGGGGTATTACCGCTGGCTGGTATGGGGGTGACTGGTTTTTCTTTTTTGAGTTCGGCCTCTCTGGACCCTTATCCCAGTATTTTTTCATTTCTTTCCATTTATTGTATGCCTCTTTCATGTACTTATAATTCCATTCTGGATTTCCCCATCTCCCATTAATCATCGAATCTGCACTATCCATATCCCCTGGATTAAAAGAACCATCTTCAGGGCAATGATCCAATTGTATTTTTCCCTGAGTCCACCCTTTCAAATTTGATAAATACAGTTCGGTCCAGTATCCGCAACTATTTCTAAACATCCAGTCTCGGGGTGTTTCCCCTTGTTCTGGTCTTGATATTTTTTGACCCATCCTTCACTTAATCAATTGTGATTTGATTATTTTGTTAGTTTACCACACCACATCACAGGGGTCTCTTTATCAATTTGTCAAATATTTGGTGTCAATCAAATCACTTTGTCAATTATTAATTGTCTAAACGGAATATTCCCATCAACACTTGTTTGACCGTCAGAGCGGATCTACACGGTCCTTCCTCCTACTGGAGGGCTATCTCAGAATGTTTTACCCGTCAGAGCAGATCTAAACGGGTCTTCCTCGCACTGGAGGGAGTACTCAAAAAATATTTGTCAGGTAACTGTGTGTCACAGACACGTCAGGTTCCACCCTCCACCAATCACAGCGCACTCCATCCCCAGAGTACTGATCACTATCACCTGCACCTCATCACCAGCACTATAAGAAGCACACGCACACAGCACTCCACGTCCGGTCTCGTTCGCATATACTGCTACCTATGCTTACCTCAAGGACTCTCCTATCGATACTACCTGTCTCCAGCGTGTATCCCTCCTTCCGTGTTTCCTGTCTGCTGTGTGGGTGTGTTCCTGTTCGTCCCTCTGACCTCCAGCGATCTCCAGTCTCCAGCGATCTCCAGTCTCCAGCAATCTCCAGGCTCCAGCGTCATTCCACCTTCTATGCAAAAGACAGTAACTCTCTCACTCATATCACCTTCCTATCTACCATCAACCGATTTACTCACCTGCTCCACTTCCCATGCTCTACTGTGGTCAATAAACTACCATTCCTGTTAACATCTGTGTCTGCCTCCTGTCTACTTGTAACACTGTGCATTTAAACATTACCCTTACAGACAAATCTTCCTGGACAGGAACACCAGGGCTATCTCTACCTTCTATGGGATCAATCAATCAATCCTACCACCACAGGAAATCATACAAAGATAACTTACCTGTGATGGAGGATGACTTCTCGGCAGTCCCGTGTTTCTTGGGAATATCCCGGACTGAGCCCCCAGCTGTTAGAATCTAACTTTTAGGTAGACTATCAATATATCAATATTCTCAATCATCAGTCGATGTCCACCCCTGTGATGTGCAGCTGCAGCGCAAGATCTTGGGAGAATGCTCAAGGAACCACAGACACAGTCCAGTACTATAACATTCTCAAATTTATTAAGGAAGAAAGGTCATATATAAAGGTGTAAGTGAAACATGTATGTGCGCAAAATGTGTGTATGTGTATCTTAATGTTTTGTCTGGGATGTCTGGGTGTGTGCGAATGTGTCCAAGGACTACTGAAGGTTTTGTCTGATTGTGCACACGTACCATGGCAGAAAAGTCAGTGTTATACAAGGAAAGTTAGAAAGTGAAGCCCAAGAAATAAGAAAATATTAACAATGGCCACTTTAAATCATTTATGATTTAGTGCTTCACTTTTAGGAAAATAGCTAAGGCTGTTTTTTAAGGGATAGTACCTTTCAAATAAGAGCAAGCAAATGCATATTGGTTATCTGGGAGCCGGGCTGAATGAATAATCACTGTTATTGCACTCCCGACACTAAGTATCGGACCCTCAGTCACTCTCCAGATACCAAATACAAAAGAATATGATTATTAATATGATTATTTTCAGTCTAATATTGCGCTCTATAGACCATTCCAATACTCGTCTTAATCATCCCTTGCAAAATTCTCAAAATACATGGCCCCAGACATATCATCAGTAAAATAACCAGTATAGCAGGAAACAACATATTCAAATACGTCACCCAACTAGAGAACCAGTTTCTCATCTCTTTACCCCAGTCGTATGCAACGGGCGGATCAACAATTATGGTTTTCATGTGGTTTACCAAATCATGAATATTGTTGTAGCGATCTGGAATTGAGAAGCAGCATGATAGATTCAGCATTTTACACACTCCCCCTGCTTTGGCTGTTAGAAGGTCTAAAGTCAGTCTGTTCTGAATTACAGCACTTCTTATTGCTCTCATTTCGTCATTTATCAGAGTGATTGAATCAGCAGTGTCATTCTTCATTTGTTCTATCATCCAGGCCAGTCCATTTACTTTTTGGAGTGCAGCTACCACTCCCCCGAAGGGGAACATTCCCCAGCCTGCACTTGCCTGTTGCGATGTCCATGGATCTGCCAGGATGTATCCCCTGTAAGTAGGCATAGCTCTCTTTTGTCTGGATAAAGAGTTGGAACTAGGCAGTTCCACAAGATGAATCCCTGGAGCTACTATTCCTGGATAGCAACATCCACTCCAAGAGAAGTCCTTTGGGAAGGTGGTAACTCCTTTACCACCGCACACCCAGTACAACGATGTTTTGTGTGTTGTATAAAGTTCACTAAACGGGCAGTACCCAGAGACGTTCATCTCTCTAATTGAACATTTCAGTCCATTTCTAGTTTGCGTATACAAATATTAGCAAAACGATCCAAAAAGTCCTGTGTAGTCAGTGCTGGTGAAATGTGCAAATGTTTAAAAAAAAAAGGCCGTTGTCTCCTGCAAAACAATCCAAAAAGTCCTGTGTAGTCAGTGCTGGTGCGGCCTGAATAGAAATAGAATAGGGCATATTTTAGAATAATTTCAGAAATGTTCTAGGTATTCAATATAGATGAAATACAAACAAACAAAATTGACATTACTGAATACATTCTACTAACCGGTTGTATTCTGCAACACAGTCTGGATAGTCAGTGCTGTTCGTGCCAAACAGCATAGCAGTCGCGCTTTGGCAGAAAGCACAGTGCCACAGAACAAGCCTTACAAAAAACCGGGGTTTTTTGGGAACAAACCCTGCACTGGCGCCTTCCTTTGGTGCTGTCTGTAGCAAAGTTCCCTGGTAAGTGGCGAGTCTCATCTTTGTGGGAGGGAGGGGGTGAAGGAACATCAGCACGCACCAACACAGCAAGTTCCTCAACGAGTTGTTCTCTGAATTGCTTCTGTGTCAGTGGCTTCTGATTCTTCATACCAGCCATTTGACGGTGGAGTATAAAAGCATTTGCAATGGCTATGTCCACAAAGTGGAAGAAGAAGGTACGATACCACTTTCTGGTTTTGTGTGCGATTGTGTAGTAGCCAATGAGTGCATCAGAGACATCTACTCCACCCATGAACCTGAATAGAAATAGAATAGGTCATATTTTAGAATATTTTCATAAATGTTCTTGATATTCAATATAGATGAAATGTAAACAAACAAAAATGACATTACTGAAAATATTCTACAAACCTGTTGTATTCTGCAACACAGTCTGGAACAGGTACATCCAAGGGTTCCCACTGTCCATTTCCACCTTTCACTTTCCTCTGCACAACATTCCCTCCGGTGCCTCTGTGAATGGTGGAGCACATCTGTACAGCTCTTTTTGGAAGCTTGTTCATGGCAGTTTTAGGGTATCCTATCCTGTTGGACCGAATAGTCCCGCACGCCCAGATGTTTTTTTTCAGGAGATCTGTAAACAGCGCTGGACTGGTGTAGAAGTTGTCAACAAACAGTTTGTAGCCTGTTCCCAACATCTTCTCATCAACCAGTGCCATGACAGACTCATAACTTAGTCCTTTGTTCTGTGGGATGGGAGCTGCAGGTGATTTACTCTCATAGATAAAAAAGTCCCATGTGTATGCAAATAATGAGTCAGCAAGCACGAACAGTTTATATCCCCACTTTGTTGACTTGGCCTTCATATATTGCTTTAGTCCATTCCTCGCTTTTGTTGCCACCATCCTCTCCTCAATTGCAATGTTCTGGAAAGGATGGAAAAAGTTCTTGCATGCATCTCTCAGTTCTTGATACATTGGCTTTAGCTTACAGAGACGGTCATAGGCAGCTGTTCCTCTTTTGGTGTTGTTTTCAGCATCCACCTTGGGATCACTGAGATGCAGAGCAGAGGAGATGGAAAAAAATTTCCTTGAAGACATAACTTCGGCAGGAAAGGGTGTGCGGAAAATTTTGTGTTTCCTCCAGTAATCAGTCAGTGAAGGCCTTTTCATCTCTCCCATGTATATTATAAGTGACATATAGGCATATATGTCATTCAAAGAAATATCTTGCCACTGTTTTTGGTCCTTTTGATGCATCGCCCCATAGGCATTTGTGTTTTTGACAATGGTCTGCAGCAATGAAGTGGATATGAAGAGCTGGAACAACTGCAACACCGTGTATGATGCTGTGGGGATCAGCTGTGGGCCTGGTGTTCGAAAGGGTCTGAAGACTGCAGGCGGGGGTGTAATGTCCTCGTCAGTTGAACAGTTCCACTTTACTGTAGGGGTGCTTGGGGACACAGCGGGTGTGGACTTGGTTTTTCTGACCCTCTTTTTGCCTCTCCCTTTTACTGGCCGATTCAGGTCTACAGGTGCAGATCTTGAAGAATCTGAAAGCTTCCTTCTCTTTTCTGCTGGTTGGCTGGTGCTTGGCTGCCATTCCTCATCCGAAGACTCAACCTGATGCCTGTAGAATGGCAAGGAAAGGAAAGAGAATTAGCACTACATGTAATAAAAAAAAATGTTGCACATTGTTGATATTGTTGCCCTTGGACTGCTCTAGCTGCTTCTATTGCCCTCATTTGTAAGTCGCTTTGGATAAAAGCGTCTGCTAAATGACTAAATGTAAATGTAATACTTCTGTATAGTTTGCCAATTCAATCAACAATCACACTGTCATCATTCACTCTAATTACAGGCCATCCCATGAACAATGAAACTGATGGGCAGTCGGTTAGACAGCATTCATATTGACGGCCACCTATACATTCTCACACAGCCCAAGCATCAATCTAACGGCCGGTGATACAGTGAGCATTCATATTGACGGCGGCCCATACATTCACACACAGTCCTACAATCAATCTAATGGCCTGTGATACAGTGAGCATTCATATTGATGGCCAGACATAAAATCAACAATCACACAGATGGGGGAAAATTATATATAATCTTTCCCCATGTGTGCTAGGAAAAATGCAAAATATCAGCATATGGATAATGCATACTGGTATAGTGCATTTTTTCTAGCACACAGAAAAAATTAAATACAGTCTCAATATATATATATATATTTTGTAAAAAACATACAATTACATGTGTTATATACGTGTGTGTTAAAAATATTCACAAATTGCACAGATATGAACCAGAATTATGCATCAAGTGCCTTTTTAAGTTACTGTTTAAACATATGATTTTATAATGAACTGATAACATTTTATCACATTTTCAGAGCAGATAAGTTTTAAAGTCTGGGTTGGGGACAAGGCCTGAGTAGCCAAATATTAGGGATGAAAACATTTTTAAAAATGGAAATCAAACTGATTTTAGTGTATAACATTTTTGGTGGTGCAATAAACATTATTTGAAATAACTAAACTATTTATTTTAAAATATAGTATTTTTAACATGAATGTATAACCTGGGGAAATAAAAGTTCCCCTAATTGAAGAATCACCCATATATATAATTTTTCCCCATGTGTGCTAGAAAAAAATGCAAAATATCAGCATATGTATAATGCATACTGGTATATTGCATTTTTTCTAGCACACAGAAAAAATAAAATAAATACATTCTCACACACATTCTCAATATACATAAACAACTACACATAGCAACTCACCGGTATATTATTGGATCAGCTCCGTCAACAAGCATATCACCGTCATCGCTGTCTTCACTCTCCTCAATGTTTTCCACGTCGCTGCTTCGAGTGAGCTCAAATAAAACATCCTCAGCAGAAAAAAACTTCTTTTGACGATCCATTTGATAATAAATTCCGCCCAGTAAGTAAACAGTTACTGCAAATGACAGGGGAGGTGTGTCACAGACTACGTCGCAGCTACTCGTGGAGAGAGAGAGAGAGCGCCAGCGCCAGATTCAAATGAATAAATAATCACGCCCATGTGACGAATATATAGAGACAGAGCGTATATAGGCCACGCCCACACCGGGGGGGAAACAATCCAACGCTCTCCATTGACTTTGCATTGCGTGAGGCTGCATCTCTGTCATTTCGGACTTATAACAAAAAACAGAACAATGTCTAAAAGCTGGTATGTGACAAAGTGTACAGCAAACAAGCTAAAAAACACAGAAATACGTTTTTATAAGCTGTCGACCCAAAAAAACGAGAGTTTAAGGAGACAAAAGTGGATAAAGGCAGTAAAACGTGACGCTTCAGCAGGAAGAATGGGTACATTTTGGGATCCTGACACTCAGTATGCCTCAGTATGCCTATGTGACTTATGTTAAGTCAAATATCCAAATGTCAGGTTTATATGTTATATTTACTGTCGCTGATTACGTTCCCCTCTAGCGGACGTAGTTCTCAGTGTAATATAACGTGTCGCGCTCTGTCTCAATGGCCTGTATCCACTTTTTTTGTCCTTAAACGCTCGTTTTTTGGTTCAATAGCTTAAAAAAACTTCTGGGTTTTTGGTTGTGGGTTTTGTTTAGCTTGTTTGCTGTACACTTTGTCACATATCCGCTTTTAGACATTGTTCTGTTTTTTGTTATAAGTCCGAAATGACAAGGATGCAGCCTCACGCAATGCAAAGTCAATGGAGAGCGTTCGATTGTTTTCCCCCCGGTGGGCGTGGCCTTCAGATTATGACGCGTGGCGCTCTGTCTCTATACATGCCAGGTATCATTGGAATCGTGTGCTCATTGGCTACATTTTCTGTCAGTCATGACGATTCAATGCTTTTATTGGCTCCAGATATTCAGACAATATCATTGGATGAGCACATCATGACATCAGCTAAACAGAGTGCTATGGTTGGACATTTTGGACTAGATCCCGGCTATCTTTGCATGTTTTTGAGTGCGGGTGGTGTTATTATGTTCGTAACATTCTAAGCTATAAACCCATGTCACTTTATGCTACCGGGAGACTGTTTTTGGTGCATTATTTTATTGCATAACAGTCTAGTATGATAGAATGATATATAGTTTGTCAAGATGAATGATGTTTTTTTACGTTAAATCTATTAACAAACATTACACTCGTGCTAAAAATAGCGCTTCAGGACGAGCACGTCCTCGCAAGGCTTAGACAAAGAGTGATTTAGTCTAGTGTGCCCTATTCTGATGCGAAAAATAATTGTATCTTCTTTCCTATTCCTAAAAACACTTCTTCCATTTTCTACTTGCTGCTGAATATTATTATACAAATGTCTGCCCTTACTATCACATTTCCATATTTCTTGCCATTCCTTGTTAATAAATTCTTTTAAATTTTTAATTTTAAATTCTGTAAAATTTTCCCTTTAACCTCTTTTTTGCTAAGAGTCACTTGTATTTCGATCTCTGAATGTTTTAGAGCTTGCTTAGCTAGTTTATCAACCACTTCATTAGCCTCCACACCCACATGAGCTGGAACCCATAAAAAAAACTTACTAAGCTTACATTACTTAGTCTTAGCAAACTTGAAAGAATCTCTTATATAATATCTTGCCTTGATGATTTTAGTCCACATGCAAGGCTTGATATTACTGCATAAGAGTCAGAACATATTACTACTGGTCTAGGTTTTACATCCTCTACCCACTGGAGTGCCACCATCATGGCAATTAATTCTGATGCATACACAGATGCATGATCAGTTATTCTTTTCTTAATCCTGGTTTGTAATTTAGGAATATATACTGCAGCAGCTGTTCTTCCAGAGATGGGGTCTTTAGAACCATGTAACCACGATAAATAAATCTGATCTAAATACTTCTGTGCAATAACGTTCTTAGGGCTCTCTTTCGTATTCTTAATTTCTATTTGTATTTGAAAGTCCACTATTGGCATAGGAAAGATCCATGGAGGTATTCTGGATAATATCACAGTTGGACTAACATCAAAGTCTACTATACCAACTACTTCTGCTTCCCTGTTAGCAATCCATCTAAAGCTTTTAATGTTTTTGTTCCAGTGTTCCCAGCTTTCTTCTATCACTCCCTTTACTAGATGACTCTCTTTATGACCTTTTATATTAACCCAATAATTAATTGTAAGTTTATACCTACGAATGTATAAAGGAGCTTCCCCAACTTCTACCTGTATAGCTGCAATGGGAGATGTTCTGAACACACCACAACATATTCTTAAAGCTTGATTCTGAATTGCTTCAATCTTTTTGAGTGTGGTTTCAGACGCAAATCCGTAAATTATACTTCCATAATCTAAACTTGATCTAATTAATGTGCAATATATTCTTTTCAAAGATAATCTACGAGCTCCCCATTCAACCCCAGATAATCATCATAAAATATTTACTCCTGTTTTACATTTCTTGATAAGTTTTTTAGCATGCATTGCAAAAGTCAGTCTAGATTCCATCCATACACCAAGATATTTAACTACTGGGACTTGCTCCAGCTGATGTTTATATAACTTCAACTTAGCCTCTGGTACTTTTTTCCCTTTTGTAAAACATAACTTGAGTTTTAGCCACAGATAATATGAAACTCCAATAATTTGCCCATTCATCTTCATTTTTTGTAATCTTTGTGATACACTTGGAATATTACGTCCTCTTTTCCATATTGCCCCGTCGTCTGCAAATAATGCCCTTCCTATGTCACCTTTAAGGTTACTAAAAATATAATTTATCATAATTTAAAAAAATACTGGACTACATACACTTCCTTGAGGATGTCTTAAGCCCTATTCGGACGGGATTAGTTTGAAGGGTCAAGGGTCAAGCCAAACATCACTTGTCTCTTCATCAGACACATATCCTTCAAGAATGATATTAAATATTAAATATTTAATCAATATTAAAATAAGAATGAATGATAATCAAGTTATAACCATTTCCTACATTTGATAAATCAGTTCTCTATATTCAAGGAGTGATTTTGGATATTGTAGTGTTTTAGTTGCTCTGTGCTTTTGAATCCAGCTCTGATGTCTGT
This sequence comes from Gobio gobio, assembly GCF_949357685.1. Classification (NCBI taxonomy): domain Eukaryota; kingdom Metazoa; phylum Chordata; class Actinopteri; order Cypriniformes; family Gobionidae; genus Gobio; species Gobio gobio. The sequence continues at coordinate 2,929,036 of NC_137097.1, forward strand.
GTCAAGACGTGCTGACAGGCAAATGTCCTTGGTGTTTGAAGGGAGAAGAGCTCAGCATGTGTTAACTGTATGTCTTCCTAAAGTGACCCCCGGGGTCATCTATGTTACAGCTATGTGACTCTTTTGGGGACTCAAAATGTAACAGAAATGTACCTCTCTGATATACTTTTCTTTCTTTATAGAATAGAATAAAGTCACTTCTGTACTAAATGTAGTATCAGCATGTTTTGGAGAAGTGCTTTGTTGATAGTTAGTTAAGATGTTCCGACCTTGATGGAAACTGGTATTCTCTGGAGTATTGTGTGTGTGCGTTGTATGATTTGTGCAGATCCAGTATTGGATATGGGCCTTCCTGCAGGCGATGCCAGACCTATAGACGCTTTTCTGTGACCTCCGAGGTCACTGGAGACTAATCGGGGCCTGGGCGACATCAAGTCTACGCATTTTTAGAGATATATGCTCCTATCTGTCTACGTGTGGAAAGTTGCTTACGTTGCATGTTGTTAGAACCAATCAGAATCATTCCACATGGCAGTAATGACGTGTCTAGACCTTGAAAACAGTATAACTGTTCAGAAAATTGTATGTACGTTAGACGGAGGCGGGGAGACTGTTAGAGGGAGCGCGGCCTACGAACTCCTCTTGAGCTGGCTTCTGCTGAAACTGCAAACTATTCTTCAGTAAAATTTTCTTTAATTAATCTGACTCCTGGTCTTCATTTTTCACTACTGGTCCTGGGTCCTAAGCTGTTACCCCAACAAGTTTTACATGGGGAGGTGGGGTTAAAGTAATTTTACCTCAGGACGTCTGTAATATTAATGGACAATTCGCACGGGATAAGACATCTCAGTAAAACTAGCAGAAGTGGGAGGGATAACTCGCTTTACGCACCACCGTAACCTCCTTGTCGTCATGTGCGTATGACGTTGCTTCCTGTTTTCACGTGAGAAAACACACGTGTGTGTGTGTCTAATATATATATATATATATATATATATCCATCCATCCATCCATCTTCTTCCGCTTTATCCAGGGCCGGGTCGCGGGGGCAGCAGTCTAAGCAGAGATGCCCAGACTTCCCTCTCCCTAGACACTTCCTCTAGCTCTGCCGGGGGTACACCGAGGCGTTCCCAGGCCAGCCGGAGGACATAGTCCCTCCAGCATGTCCTAGGTCTTCCCCGGGGCCTTCAGGAGGCGTTCAGGAGGCATCCGGAACAGATGCCCGAGCCACCTCAGCTGACCCCTCTCGATGTGGAGGAGCAGCGGCTCTACTCCGAGTTCCTCCCGAGTGACTGAGCTCCTCACCCTATCTCTAAGGGAGCGCCCAGCCACCCTACGGAGAAAGCTCATGACCATAGGTGAGAGTAGGAACGTATATATATATATATATAACAGTTAGGTCCAGTCTAACGATTCTGTTTGGATTGTGTTGGTAATAGACACATACCTAGAGCTAAAAGAAGTGTTGTGCCTCTAATAAGTGCTTTTGGTCTTCTTTTTGCTTTAAATGGTATGTGGAAAATACTGGAGGTTTGCCACAAAGTTGTGCCGCCACTACCATCACGTGCTGCGCGTAGGGCACCAAGTGCTCCGGGGAGCACCACAAGAAAATGCTCTCTCTACCCTCCCGCAGGTCAGCTCTGCAAAATTGGGCTTTAGAATACTCTACTCCTACCCTAACTTGTATTGTTCTTTCAAGAAGAAAATCCCTAAATCCAATTAAGTTGAGTCAGAGTTTTGGTCTGCTGCATCCAGCAATTCTCTCAAAGCAATGACAGCAATGTGTGGAGCAGATGATGGGTTAATGGTAAATTTGTTGTCGCTAACAGAGTGGCTTCGTAACCTGAACGACGTTGTGCTGTCATGTGTTGTGTATTAAGATTGTGTAAAATTGCGTTTACCTGGTGTGAGGTGTGCAATGTCAATGGATATGACAGAACTGTTTTTTCAGCACCCCTTACCATCAGAGCAGCAGCAGCCACTGCTCGGAGGCATGTAGGCAGACCTTGTGCAACATTGTCTAAAGTTTTGGATAAATAAGAAACTGGACGATAACTTGTACCATGTTCCTGGGCCAGTATCCCCGCCGCAATGCCCCCGCTCTCATGCACATACAGATGAAAATTCTTTTTGTAGTTCGGAAGGCCCAAAGCCGGTGCTGACATGATAGCTTGTTTTAATACCTTAAAGGCCACATCCATTTCATCAGTCCACTTGATTGTTTGTTTTGGTGAAGCTTTGGTGTCAATTGCTTGTCTCAGAGTCTTGTCATACAAAGAACAGTCTGGTATCCAAGCCCTGCAATACTTTATCAGTCCCAGAAAGCTCTGCATTTGTTTGATTGTGTCTGGTTTAGTAAATCTCTTTACCAGCTCCACTCTGTCTGGAGAGATTCTCTTTTGTCCTTCAGAGATAACGTGTCCCAGATAGGAGACTTGTGGTTCCACCCATTGTAGTTTCTTTCTCAAGACTTTAAACCCCGCCTCTGCCAACACATTGCAGACAATAATGGAGGCCTGCTCACAGGCCTCTGCCGTCGTGGCAGAGATGAGAAGGTCATCAGCCTACTGTAGTAAGCACGTAGTCAGTGGTGGGAGATTAATGGTGCTGAGGGTTTTGTGCACGATCGCAGAGAACACTGCTAGCGAGTCAACGTAGCCCTGAGGAAGACGTGTCCATGTTAGTTGTTTTTGTTTGTATGTAAACGAAAACAGTGGCTGCACCTCTCTGGATAGCGGTATTCTGAAAAACATAAATCAATTACGCTATAGAACTTGTGTGTAGGTGGTATTGAGTTTATTATAGTTACCACATCTGGTACCACTGGAGAAAGTGGTATGATCAAATCATTGATCTTTCTCAAATCTTGTGTCAGTCGCCAGCTTTGACCATCTGCTTTTAGGACAGGATTAATAGGTGTGTTATATGGCGAATGTATATCTATGATAATGCCTTGTTTCAATAGATTATCTATTACAGGTTCAATACCCTTCTCTTTCTCTGGAGAGAGAGGGTATTGTTTACATAGACTGGTGTTTTTGTTTTTAGCAACGCAGTGTACGGTTTAACATTGATAAAACCTGCTTCATCCTTGTGCTTAGCCCATAGTTTTGGATTCACCCGTCTTAGTGGCGCTATCTCTCCCTCCCCCTCCACTTCACTCGCCATGTAATCAACATGAAGAGGGTGAGGCTCAGTGGACATCAGCACAGAAGGGAAGAAGAGAGACACGTTAGTTTCAGTAAACACAATTTCCATCCCCAATTTGTGCATTATATCCCTTCCGAGCAAGTTCAGAGGTGACTGGAATAATAGTAAAATTGTGCATTAAATGTTGACCATCACTTGTGACCACAGGCAAAGGATGTGTCACTGGGCAGGAGATCGGAACCCCATCTATACCCACGGAGCGTGTAATTCTTGCTGAAACTGGGCCCTCGTATATTAAACCAGAAATAGAGGAACAACTAGCACCAGTATCAATAAGAAAACAATATTTCTTCCCATCTACACTCAATTCCAAATTTGGCAAATAAATTTTGTTGTTATCATATTTTACAGTGAGCATAGATGTATTTGGGGTTCTATCACTCCGTAGGCCTCCCTATTGGGGAGTCCATTCTGTTTGATATTGGTTGTCAGTCGACTTCTCCTTTTTTTCTGCCCCTCCCCTTCTCTTTCTCTCCTCATCATATCTCCGTTTTCTACAATCTCTTAACCAGTGGCCCATTTTTCCACAATAGTGACACTTCCCTGGCCTGTGCCCACCCCCTTCTCTCTGTACTGCTGTTGTCAGCATGAATGCAGGTTCAGTTTTAACCGTCACCCCGCTGCTATCTGAAAATCCTCCAGCAGCATCTAATTCCCTCACTCGTGCACACAATTCTTCCACAGACAACTCAGTAATTCTTGAGGTGGTTACTCTTATCAGCTGGGCCTGTGTTGGATTCATGTTGTTCAAACATCTGTTAATAAACAGTATGATATGATCTTGTGTGGTTGGCAGTTTAGAGTCGTCCTGCCACGCTTTTTTGAATCTATTTACGAAAGCTGCGGCTGATTCTTACGGCTCCTGTTTAGTGTTCGCAGCATATGAAATGTCTCTTTTAGAAATCACCTTTCTTTCTAACATTTTTTGCAGCTCCTCATAAAAAGTCTCTAAATGCTCTTCCTCTTCCCAAAGCAGCTTATTAGGATTATCTGCGGTACCTTTACAAGTCATTTTATCGTTTTCTGTTCTCAGAGAAGGACACCCGTCAATTATATCTGTCTCTGTCACGTCCTCCCCCAGAGTTCTGAGTAATATTACTTTAAAATCTGGACCTGTCAATTGTGCATATCGTGTATGACTTTTTAGGATCTGGACATATTTCACCGGATGAGAGGGAGAAGGCAGATTGTTACATATACTTTCAATATCCCTCGCCTTAGCGGGGCGTATGGAAATTTGATTTCCCCTTCTCACAAACATAAATGCAGGCTCTGTTTTCTGTTCATCAGCTGTGGCCCCCCCTGCTACACACAGTTCAGTCTCACTCTCTACTCCGTCTCTACTCTCTGTTAGGGTGTGGTATAGTTTTGTTTCAGGGATGGATTGTTTCAATTCTTCTAATTTAGGAACATTATGTTTAGGAACATTATGTTTAGGAACATTATGTTTAGGAACATTATGTTGGTAAGTGCTCGATTTGAATTCTACCGCCGGGACATGTGTCACCACAGCTGACTTGTATTCTACTGGTGTGACATGGGGTATTACCGCTGGCTGGTATAGGGGTGACTGGTTTTTCTTTTTTGAGTTCGGCCTCTCTGGACCCTTATCCCAGTATTTTTTCATTTCTTTCCATTTATTGTATGCCTCTTTCATGTACTTATAATTCCATTCTGGATTTCCCCATCCCCCATGAATCATCGAATCTGCACTATCCATATCCCCTGGATTAAAAGAACCATCTTCAGGGCAATGATCCAATTGTATTTTTCCCTGAGTCCACCCTTTCAAATTTGATAAATACAGTTCGGTCCAGTATCCGCAACTATTTCTAAACATCCAGTCTCGGGGTGTTTCCCCTTGTTCTGGTCTTGATATTTTTTGACCCATCCTTCACTTAATCAATTGTGATTTGATTATTTTGTCAGTTTACCACACCACATCACAGGGGTCTCTTTATCAATTTGTCAAATATTTGGTGTCAATCAAATCAGTTTGTCAATTATTAATTGTCTAAACGGAATATTCCCATCAACACTTGTTTGACCGTCAGAGCGGATCTACACGGTCCTTCCTCCTACTGGAGGGCTATCTCAGAATGTTTTACCTGTCAGAGCAGATCTAAACGGGTCTTCCTCGCACTGGAGGGAGTACTCAAAAAATATTTGTCAGGTAACTGTGCATTTAAACATTACCCTTACAGACAAATCTTCCTGGACAGGAACACCAGGGCTATCTCTACCTTCTATGAGATCAATCAATCAATCAATCCTACCACCACAGGAAATCATACAAAGATAACTTACCTGTGATGGAGGATGACTTCTCAGCAGTCCTGTGTTTCTTGGGAATATCCCGGACTGAGCCCCCAGCTGTTAGAATCTAACTTTTAGGTAGACTATCAATATATCAATATTCTCAATCATCAGTCGATGTCCACCCCCGTGATGTGTGGCAGCAGCTGCAGCGCAAGATCTTGGGAGAATGCTCAAGGAACCACAGACACAGTGCAGTACTATAACATTCTCAAATTTATTAAGGAAGAAAGGTCATATATAAAGGTGTAAGTGAAACATGTATGTGCGCAAAATGTGTGTATGTGTATCTTAATGTTTTGTCTGGGATGTCTGGGTGTGTGCGAATGTGTCCAAGGACTACTGAATGTATTGTCTGATTGTGCACACGTACCATGGCAGAAAAGTCAGTGTTATACAAGGAAAGTTAGAAAGTGAAGCCCAAGAAATAAGAAAATATTAACAATGGCCACTTTAAATAATTTATGATTTAGTGCTTCACTTTTAGGAAAATAGCTAAGGCTGTTTTTTAAGGGATAGTACCTTTCAAATAAGAGCAAGCAAATGCATATTGGTTATCTGGGAGCCGGGCTGAATGAATAATCACTGTTATTGCACTCCCGACACTAAGTATCGGACCCTCAGTCACTCTCCAGATACCAAATACAAAAGAATATGATTATTAATATGATTATTTTCAGTCTAATATTGCGATCTATAGACCATTCCAATACTCGTCTTAATCATCCCTTGCAAAATTCTCAAAATACATGGCCCCAGACATATCATCAGTAAAATAATCAGTATAGCAGGAAACAACATATTCAAATACGTCACCCAACTAGAGAACCAGTTTCTCATCTCTTTACCCCAGTCGTATGCAACGGGCGGATCCACAATTATGGTTTTCATGTGGTTTACCAAATCGTGAATATTGTTGTAGCGATCTGGAATTAAGAAGCAGCATGATAGATTCAGCATTTTACACACTCCCCCTGCTTTGGCTGTTAGAAGGTCTAAATTCAGTCTGTTCTGAATTACAGCACTTCTTATTGCTCTCATTTCGTCATTTATCAGAGTGATTGAATCAGCAGTGTCATTCTTCATTTGTTCTATCATCCAGGCCAGTCCATTTACTTTTTGGAGTGCAGCTACCACTCCCCCGAAGGGGAACATAAGATGAATCCCTGGAGCTACTATTCCTGGATAGCAACATCCACTCCAAGAGAAGTCCTTTGGGAAGGTGGTAACTCCTTTACCACCGCACACCCAGTACAACGATGTTTTGTGTGTTGTATAAAGTTCACTAAACGGGCAGTACCCAGAGACGTTCATCTCTCTAATTGAACATTTCAGTCCATTTCTAGTTTGCGTATACAAATATTAGCAAAACGATCCAAAAAGTCCTGTGTAGTCAGTGCTGGTGAAATGTGCAAATGTTTAAAAAAAAGGCCGTTGTCTCCTGCAAAACAATCCAAAAAGTCCTGTGTAGTCAGTGCTGGTGAAGCCTGAATAGAAATAGAATAGGGCATATTTTAGAATAATTTCAGAAATGTTTTAGATATTCAATATAGATGAAATACAAACAAACAAAATTTACATTACTGAATACATTCTACTAACCGGTTGTATTCTGCAACACAGTCTGGATAGTCAGTGCTGTTCGTGCCAAACAGCATAGCAGTCGCGCTTTGGCAGAAAGCACAGTGCCACAGAACATGCCTTACAAAAAACCGGGGTTTTTTGGGAACAAACCCTGCACTGGCGCCTTCCTTTGGTGCTGTCTGTAGCAAAGTTCCCTGGTAAGTGGCGAGTCTCATCTTTGTGGGAGGGAGGGGGTGAAGGAACATCAGCACGCACCAACACAGCAAGTTCCTCAACGAGTTGTTCTCTGAATTGCTTCTGTGTCAGTGGCTTCTGATTCTTCATACCAGCCATTTGACGGTGGAGTATAAAAGCATTTGCAATGGCTATGTCCACAAAGTGGAAGAAGAAGGTACGATACCACTTTCTGGTTTTGTGTGCGCTTGTGTAGTAGCCAGTGAGTGCATCAGAGACATCTACTCCACCCATGAACCTGAATAGAAATAGAATAGGTCATATTTTAGAATATTTTCATAAATGTTCTTGATATTCAATATAGATGAAATGTAAACAAACAAAAATTACATTACTGAAAATATTCTACAAACCTGTTGTATTCTGCAAAACAGTCTGGAACAGGTACATCCAAGGTTTCCCACTGTCCATTTCCACCTTTCACTTTCCTCTGCACAACATTCCCTCCGGTGCCTCTGTGAATGGTGGAGCACATCTGTACAGCTCTTTTTGGAAGCTTGTTCATGGCAGTTTTAGGGTATCCTATCCTGTTGGACCGAATAGTCCCGCACGCCCAGATGTTTTTTTTCAGGAGATCTGTAAACAGCGCTGGACTGGTGTAGAAGTTGTCAACAAACAGTTTGTAGCCTGTTCCCAACATCTTCTCATCAACCAGTGCCATGACAGACTCATAACTTAGTCCTTTGTTTTGTGGGATGGGAGCTGCAGGTGATTTACCCTCATAGATAAAAAAGTCCCATGTGTATGCAAATAATGAGTCAGCAAGCACGAACAGTTTATATCCCCACTTTGTTGGCTTGGCCTTCATATATTGCTTTAGTCCATTCCTCGCTTTTGTTGCCACCATCCTCTCCTCAATTGCAATGTTCTGGAAAGGATGGAAAAAGTTCTTGCATGCATCTCTCAGTTCTTGATACATTGGCTTTAGCTTACAGAGACGGTCATAGGCAGCTGTTCCTCTTTTGGTGTTGTTTTCAGCATCCACCTTGGGATCACTGAGATGCAGAGCAGAGGAGATGGAAAAAAATTTCCTTGAAGACATAACTTCGGCAGGAAAGGGTGTGCGGAAAATTTTGTGTTTCCTCCAGTAATCAGTCAGTGAAGGCCTTTTCATCTCTCCCATGTATATTATAAGTGACATATAGGCATATATGTCATTCAAAGAAATATCTTGCCACTGTTTTTGGTCCTTTTGATGCATCGCTCCATAGGCATTTGTGTTTTTGACAATGGTCTGCAGCAATGAAGTGGATATGAAGAGCTGGAACAACTGCAACACTGTGTATGATGCTGTGAGGATCAGCTGTGGGCCTGGTGTTCGAAAGGGTCTGAAGACTGCAGGCGGGGGTGTAATGTCCTCGTCAGTTGAACAGTTCCACTTTACTGTAGGGGTGCTTGGGGACACAGCGGGTGTGGACTTGGTTTTTCTGACCCTCTTTTTGCCTCTCCCTTTTACTGGCCGATTCAGGTCTACAGGTGCAGATCTTGAAGAATCTGAAAGCTTTCTTCTTTTTTCTGCTGGTTGGCTGGTGCTTGGCTGCCATTCCTCATCCGAAGACTCAACCTGATGCCTGTAGAATGGCAAGGAAAGGAAAGAGAATTAGCACTGCATTAGCACTTTCTGTAAAGCTGCTTTGAAACAATGTGTATTGTGAAAAGCGCTATACAAATAAATTTGAATTGAATTGAATTAATACTTCTGTATAGTTTGCCCATTCAATCAACAATCACACCGTCATCATTCACTCTAATTACAGGCCATCCCATGAACAATGAAACTGATGGGCAGTCGGTTAGACAGCATTCATATTGACGGCCACCTATACATTCTCACACAGCCCAAGCATCAATCTAACGGCCGGCTATACAGTGAGCATTCATATTGACGGCCACCTATACATTCTCACAAAGCCCAAGCATCAATCTAACGGCCGGCTATACAGTGAGCATTCATATTGACGGCCACCTGTACATTCTCACAAAGCCCAAACATCAATCTAATGGCCGGCTATACAGTGAGCATTCATATTGACGGCGGCCCATACATTCGCACACAGTCCTACAATCAATCTAATGGCCGGTGATACAGTGAGCATTCATATTGATGGCCAGACATAAAATCAACAATCACACACATGGGGGAAAATTATATATAATTTTTCCCCATGTGTGCTAGGAAAAATGCAAAATATCAGCATATGGATAATGCATACTGGTATATTGCATTTTTTCTAGCACACAGAAAAAATAAAATAAATACATTCTCACACACATTCTCAATATACATAAACAACTACACATAGCAACTCACCGGTATATTATTGGATCAGCTCCGTCAACAAGCATATCACCGTCATCGCTGTCTTCACTCTCCTCAATGTTTTCCACGTCGCTGCTTCGAGTGAGCTCAAATAAAACATCCTCAGCAGAAAAAAACTTCTTTTGACGATCCATTTGATAATAAATTCCGCCCAGTAAGTAAACAGTTACTGCAAATGACAGGGGAGGTGTGTCACAGACTACGTCGCAGCTACTCGTGGAGAGAGAGAGAGAGAGCGCCAGATTCAAATGAATAAATAATCACGCCCATGTGACGAATATATAGAGACAGAGCGTATTTAGGCCACGCCCACACCGGGGGGGGGAACAATCCAACGCTCTCCATTGACTTTGCATTGCGCGAGGCTGCCTCATTGTCATTTCGGACTTATAACAAAAAACAGAACAACGTCTAAAAGCTGATATGTGACAAGGTGTACAGCAAACAAGCTAAAAAACACAGAAATAAGTTTCTATAAGCTGTCGACCCAAAGAAACGAGCGTTTAAGAAGATAAAAGTGGATACAGGCAATACGAAGTGAAGCTTCAGCAGGAAGAATGGGTAAATTTTGGGATCCTGACACTCAGTATGCCTCAATATGTCTATGTGTGCAGTAAACATTTTGTCACTGTTAAGTCAAATATCAAAATGTCAGTTTTATATATTATATTTACTGTCGCTGATTACGTTCCCCTCTAGTCGTCGTAGTTCTCAGTGTAATATGACCCGGGCGCTCTGTCTCAATGGCCTGAATCCACTTTTTTGTACTTAAACGCTCGTTTTTTGGATCAACAGCTTATAAAAACGTCTGGGTTTTTGCTTCTGGGTTTTGTTTAGCTTGTTTGCTGTACACCTTGTCACATATCAGCTTTTATACATTGTTCAGTTTTTTGTTATAAGTCCGAAATGACAAAAAGGCCGCTTCACGCAATGCAAAGTCCATGGAGAGCGTTGGATTGTTTTCCCCCCCGGTGGGCGTGGTCTTCAGATTATGACGCGTGTCGCTCTGTCTCTATACATGTCAGGTATCGTTGGAATCGTGTGCTCATTGGCTACATTTTCTGTCAGTCATGACGATTCAATGCTTTTATTGGCTCCAGATATTCAGACAATATCATTGGATGAGCACATCATTTTTAGTAAGACACAGAACTCATAATGATGGTGACCGTAGTAACTAAAGAGTGGTGGGAAATCAAACAAAGGAAGGCATGAACTGAATAAATACAAAATAATAGTTATTGTGGTGTAAGAGTGTGGCAGCTATGTATTTTCTAGGGCACTTTAAGTGCTAGAAGATTGCTACGGTTCTCTGGTTGATTGCTAGGGCTTTCATTTTGATCCAAATCTATTCTGGGGTCTCATATGAAAATTAGATTTAATTCTACAAATGTGGAAACGGATTGCCTCAAATTTTTTGAGTTTTGCCAACATATTCGGGTTTAAAGTGCAGTTGGCAAAATATAGTTTACATGCACAAAATGGCCCCACTCTTTATTAAGTGTCTTTAACTGATTTGTACTTACATTTAAACATTTGATACAATACTTACCTAGAATACTGTTTAACACATAATGGTTGCTCTGTCAAGTCTTTGTCGTCAGTTAGGAACTTGGGTGTACTCTTTGATATCAATCCTTTATTTGAAAGCATTAAATGGTTTAGCTCCTCAGCACTTGAGCGAGCTCTTAATGCATTATAGTCATTCATGTCAATTGCAATCTCAAAATTCTGGCCAGTTGATAATAGTATATCAAAGCAGGCAGTAGATCCTTTTCCTATTTATCATTTTGGACTAGATCCCGGCTATCTTTGCATGTTTTTGAGTGCGGGTGGTGTTATTATGTTCGTAACATTCTAAGCTATAAACCCATGTCACTTTATGCTACCGGGAGACGGTTTTTGGTGCATTATTTTATTGCATAACAGTCTAGTATGATACTTCGCTCCGAAGAAATGCGATGTAAACAAAGGATTAACCATCAATATTACACCGTTATTGTTTCGTTGGATTAAAAATGCTCTATGGGATGTTATTCAGTGGAGCCTCACCTTTCCATTCATTCTGGAACTTTTAGCAGTGGCTCGTAATTAGGACACTACTGGTATGTGCTCTGTTTTTCTTTATACTTGTTTTGATGTGTATTGCTTACATTAATGCAAAAATACAGCCGTTATAAGCTTTTCATTGAAAAATAGCGCTTCAGGACGGGCACGTCCTCGCAAGGCTTAGACAAAGAGTGATTTAGTCTAGTGTGCCCTATTGTGATGCGAGAAATAATTGTATCTTCTTTCCTATTCCTAAAAACACTTCTTCCATTTTCCACTTGATGCTGAATATTATTATACAAATGTCTGCCCTTACTATCACATTTCCATATTTCTTGCCATTCATTGTTAATAAATTCTTTAATTTTCCCTTTAACCTCTTTTTTCTAAGAGTCACTTGTATTTCGATCTCTGAATGTTTTAGAGCTTGCTTAGCTAGTTTATCAACCACTTCATTAGCCTCCACACCCACATGAGCTGGAACCCATAAAAAAAAACTTACTAAGCTTACATTACTTAGTCTTAGCAAACTTGAAAGAATCTCTTATATAATATCTTGCCTTGATGATTTTAGTGCACATGCAAGGCTTGATATTGCTGCATAAGAGTCAGAATATATTACTACTGGTCTAGGTTTTACATCCTCTACCCACTGGAGTGCCACCATCATGGCAATTAATTCTGATGCATACACAGATGCATGATCAGTTATTCTTTTCTTAATCCTGGTTTGTAATTTAGGAATATATACTGCAGCAGCTGTTCTTCCAGAGATGGGGTCTTTAGAACCATGTAACCACGATGAATAAATCTGATCTAAATACTTCTGTGCAATAACGTTCTTAGGGCTTTCTTTCGTATTCTTAATTTCTATTTGTATTTGAAAGTCCACTATTGGCATAGGAAAGATCCATGGAGGTATTCTGGATAATATCACAGTTGGACTAACATCAAAGTCTACTATACCAACTACTTCTGCTTCCCTGTTAGCAATCCATCCAAAGCTTTTAATTGTAAGTTTATACCTACGAATGTATAAAGGAGCTTCCCCAACTTCTACCTGTATAGCTGCAATGGGAGATGTTCTGAACACACCACAACATATTCTTAAAGCTTGATTCTGAATTGCTTCAATCTTTTTGAGTGTGGTTTCAGACGCAAATCCGTAAATTATACTTCCATAATCTAAACTTGATCTAATTAATGTGCAATATATTCTTTTCAAAGATAATCTACGAGCTCCCCATTCAACCCCAGATAATCATCATAAAATATTTACTCCTGTTTTACATTTCTTGATAAGTTTTTTAGCATGCATTGCAAAAGTCAGTCTAGATTCCATCCATACACCAAGATATTTAACTACTGGGACTTGCTCCAGCTGATGTTTATATAACTTCAACTTAGCCTCTGGTACTTTTTTCCCTTTTGTAAAACATAACTTGAGTTTTAGCCACAGATAATATGAAACTCCAATAACTTGCCCATTCATCTTCATTTTTTGTAATCTTTGTGATACACTTGGAATATTACGTCCTCTTTTCCATATTGCCCCGTCGTCTGCAAATAATGCCCTTCCTATGTCACCTTTAAGGTTACTAAAAATATAATTTATCATAATTTTAAAAAATACTGGACTACATACACTTCCTTGAGGATGTCTTAAGCCCTATTCGGACGGGATTAGTTTGAAGGGTCAAGGGTCAAGCCAAACATCACTTGTCTCTTCATCAGACACATATCCTTCAAGAATGATATTAAATATTAAATATTTAATCAATATTAAAATAAGAATGAATGATAATCAAGTTATAACCATTTCCTACATTTGATAAATCAGTTCTCTATATTCAAGGAGTGATTTTGGATATTGTAGTGTTTTAGTTGCTCTGTGCTTTTGAATCCAGCTCTGATGTCTGTGTCAAGACGTGCTGACAGGCAAATGTCCTTGGTGTTTGAAGTGAATAGAGCTCAGCATGTGTTAACTGTATGTCTTCCTAAAGTGACCCCCGGGGTCATCTATGTTACAGCTATGTGACTCTTTTGGGGACTCAAAATGTAACAGAAATGTACCTCTCTGATATACTTTTCTTTCTTTATAGAATATAATAAAGTCACTTCTGTACTAAATGTAGTATCAGCATATTTTGGAGAAGTGCTTTGTTGATAGTTAGTTAAGATGTTCCGACCTTGATGGAAACTGGTATTCTCTGGAGTATTGTGTGTGTGTGCATTGTATGATTTGTGCAGATCCAGTATTGGATATGGGCCTTCCTGCAGGCGATGCCAGACCTATAGACGCTTTTCTGTGACCTCCGAGGTCACTGGAGACTAATCTGGGTCTGGGCGACATCAAGTCTACGCATTTTTAGAGATATATGCTCCTATCTGTCTACGTGTGGAAAGTTGCTTACGTTGCATGTTGTTAGAACCAATCAGAATCATTCCACATGGCAGTAATGACGTGTCTAGACCTTGAAAACAGTATAACTGTTCAGAAAATTGTATGTACGTTAGACGGAGGCGGGGAGACTGTTAGAGGGAGCGCGGCCTACGAACTCCTCTTGAGCTGGCTTCTGCTGATGAAACTGCAAACTATTCTTCAGTAAAATTTTCTTTAATTAATCTGACTCCTGGGGCCTCATTTATAAACGTTGCGTACGCACAAAAGAAGGCGTACGCCACTCTCTACGCAATAATTGGTATTTATAAAAAGCAAACTTGACGGGAAAATGTGCGGTCCTTCACGCAAGCTCTGACCCAGGCGTACGCACAAAAACGGGTGAAATGAGAAATGGCGACACCGTCGGCAGATGGAAGAAACACGTGAAACTGTAGACCGTTGTGTAAAAGAAATGGCAATACTGCCTCTCATAAATAACTTGAAGACTTCACAAAGCAAGTATTGCAATTAACAGCCTACACGAACACCCGTTTGATCGATCTGCAGTGTAAAACAAACAAAATCAAACGAAAATTACAACAGAAATGCAAAAAAAAAAAAAAAAAAAAAAAGTGAAATATTGGCATGTTTTGGCATGTCCTCATAAATAATATGGTAAACAGAACGAAATAATTTACAAAACTGATATTCTCGTCAATGTGTCCGTCTGGCGGAGCAGATATAGGCTAGATGCAATTAGATAGACAGATAGATAGATAATCAGGGAGATGTATAGATAAATAGATAGGCTAGATGTATTAATTGTCCACTGGGGAAAGTTGTTTTCATAGTAAAAATTTCTTCATCAGCTACGGAATCATGGTATTCATGCAAATGCCTTTAGTTTGTTTTATTTTCGATAAAATAACATATGACGTATGTCTCAACCATTCAGAAAGCTGCAAGAAATTACATTTGCACTGAACTATTTCCCATTTCCACGTAGATAATAGGGATAGGGATTAATAGGGATTCCCAAGCCAGTCTCTCATCAAGAGGGGTCAGCTCCGGTGTCCACTCTCCCCCACCCGTGGCAGACACACTCTGGCGATGGAGCGCTAGACGCTTTTTTGCCTCGACTTTGATGTCCGAGCATTTCTTTTTTTTTTCGGCCACGGTCCGAGGTTGTGAGGCTACAGTATTTACGGCGTCTGCAACCTTTTGCCACTCAAGTGCCTTTTTGGCATTAGTAGGCTAATGCCCACACTGTGCCCTCCAAAAAATATTTTTCTCCTCTTTTCCACCTCGCCAACGATAATTTCTACTTCACATTGAGTGAAGTTACGTTTTTTTGATTTCCTCTCTGTATTTGCCATGATTTCGCAATCGATGAATATTCCTTGTGGGCGTTTCACGGACTATTTATGGGCAACTATGGGCGTGACATGAAGCCGCAAAAGCTGCGCTACATTTAGAATTGATTGTGATTTATTAAGGGAAAACTGCGTAGGATGTGCGTGCGCACGGTTTTATAAATCCGAATATTTCTGTGCGTACGCACGTCCTATGTTTCATCCGTACGCCACTTCTGACGCAAATCCTACGCAAAGTTTTATAAATGAGGCCCCTGGTCTTCATTTTTCACTACTGGTCCTGGGTCCTAAGCTGTTACCCCAACAAGTTTTACATGGGGAGGTGGGGTTAAAGTAATTTTACCTCAGGACGTCTGTAATATTAATGGACAATTCGCACGGGATAAGACATCTCAGTAAAACTAGCAGAAGTGGGAGGGATAACTCGCTTTACGCACCACCGTAACCTCCTTGTCGTCATGTGCGTATGACGTTGCTTCCTGTTTTCACGTGAGAAAACACACGTGTGTGTGTCTAATATATATATATATATATATATATATATATATATATATATATATATATATATATATATATATATATATATATATATATATATCCATCCATCCATCCATCTTCTTCCGCTTTATCCAGGGGGCAGCAGTCTAAGCAGAGATGCCCAGACTTCCCTCTCCCTAGACACTTCCTCTAGCTCTTCCGGGGGGACACCGAGGCGTTCCCAGGCCAGCCGGAAGACATAGTCCCTCCAGCGTGTCCAAGGTCTTCCCCGGGGCCTCCTCCAGGTTGGACATGCCCGAAACACCTTCCCGGGAAGGCGTTCAGGAGGCATCCGGAACAGATGCCCGAGCCACCTCAGCTGACCCCTCTCGATGTGGAGGAGCAGCGGCTCTACTCCGAGTTCCTCCCGAGTGACTGAGCTCCTCACCCTATCTCTAAGGGAGCGCCCAGCCACCCTACGGAGAAAGCTCATGACCATAGGTGAGAGTAGGAACGTATATATATATATATATATATATATATATATATATATATATATATATATATATATATATATATATATATATATATATATATATATATATATTATATATATATATATATATAACAGTTAGGTCCAGTCTAACGATTCTGTTTGGATTGTGTTGGTAATAGACACATACCTAGAGCTAAAAGAAGTGTTGTGCCTCTAATAAGTGCTTTTGGTCTTCTTTTTGCTTTAAATGGTATGTGGAAAATACTGGAGGTTTGCCACAAAGTTGTGCCGCCACTACCATCACGTGCTGCGCGTAGGGCACCAAGTGCTCCGGGGAGCACCACAAGAAAATGCTCTCTCTACCCTCCCGCAGGTCAGCTCTGCAAAATTGGGCTTTAGAATACTCTACTCCTACCCTAACTTGTATTGTTCTTTCAAGAAGAAAATCCCTAAATCCAATTAAGTTGAGTCAGAGTTTTGGTCTGCTGCATCCAGCAATTCTCTCAAAGCAATGACAGCAATGTGTGGAGCAGATGATGGGTTAATGGTTAAATTTGTTGTCGCTAACAGAGTGGCTTCGTAACCTGAACGACGTTGTGCTGTCATGTGTTGTGTATTAAGATTGTGTAAAATTGCGTTTACCTGGTGTGAGGTGTGCAATGTCAATGGATATGACAGAACTGTTTTTTCAGCACCCCTTACCATCAGAGCAGCAGCAGCCACTGCTCGGAGGCATGTAGGCAGACCTTGTGCAACATTGTCTAAAGTTTTGGATAAATAAGAAACTGGACGATAACTTGTACCATGTTCCTGGGCCAGTATCCCCGCCGCAATGCCCCCGCTCTCATGCACATACAGATTAAAATTATTTTTGTAGTTCGGAAGGCCCAAAGCCGGTGCTGACATGATAGCTTGGTTTAATACCTTAAAGGCCACATCCATTTCATCAGTCCACTTGATTGTTTGTTTTGGTGAAGCTTTGGTGTCAATTGCTTGTCTCAGAGTCTTGTCATACAAAGAACAGTCTGGTATCCAAGCCCTGCAATACTTTATCAGTCCCAGAAAGCTCTGCATTTGTTTGATTGTGTCTGGTTTAGTAAATCTCTTTACCAGCTCCACTCTGTCTGGAGAGATTCTCTTTTGTCCTTCAGAGATAACGTGTCCCAGATAGGAGACTTGTGGTTTCACCCATTGTAGTTTCTTTCTCGAGACTTTAAACCCCACCTCTGCCAACACATTGCAGACAATAATGGAGGCCTGCTCACAGGCCTCTGCCGTCGTGGCAGAGATGAGAAGGTCATCAGCCTACTGTAGTAAGCACGTAGTCAGTGGTGGGAGATTAATGGTGCTGAGGGTTTTGTGCACGATCGCAGAGAACACTGCTAGCGAGTCAACGTAGCCCTGAGGAAGACGTGTCCATGTTAGTTGTTTTTGTTTGTATGTAAACGAAAACAGTGGCTGCAACTCTCTGGATAGCGGTATGCTGAAAAACATAAATCAATTACGCTATAGAACTTGTGTGTAGGTGGTATTGAGTTTATTATAGTTACCACATCTGGTACCACTGGAGAAAGTGGTATGATCAAATCATTGATCTTTCTCAAATCTTGTGTCAGTCGCCAGCTTTGACCATCTGCTTTTAGGACAGGATTAATAGGTGTGTTATATGGCGACTGTATATCTATGATAATGCCTTGTTTCAATAGATTATCTATTACAGGTTCAGTGCCCTTCTCTTTCTCTGGAGAGAGAGGGTATTGTTTTACATAGACTGGTGTTTTTGTTTTTAGCAATGCAGTGTACGGTTTAACATTGATAAAACCTGCTTCGTCCTTGTGCTTAGCCCATAGTTTTGGATTCACCCGTCTTAGTGGCGCTATCTCTCCCTCCCCCTCCACTTCACTCGCCATGTAATCAACATGAAGAGGGTGAGGCTCAGTGGACACCATCAGCACAGAAGGGAAGAAGAGAGACACGTTAGTTTCAGTAAACACAATTTCCATCCCCAATTTGTGCATTATATCCCTTCCGAGCAAGTTCAGAGGTGACTGGAATAATAGTAAAATTGTGCATTAAATGTTGACCATCACTTGTGACCACAGGCAAAGGATGTGTCACTGGGCAGGAGATCGGAACCCCATCTATACCCACGGAGCGTGTAATTCTTGCTGAAACTGGGCCCTCGTATATTAAACCAGAAATAGAGCAACAACTAGCACCAGTATCAATAAGAAAAAAATATTTCTTCCCATCTACACTCAATTCCAAATTTGGCAAATAAATTTTGTTGTTATCATATTTTACAGTGAGCATAGATGTATTTGGGGTTCTATCACTCCGTAGGCCTCCCTATTGGGGAGTCCATTCTGTTTGATATTGGTTGTCAGTCGACTTCTCCTTTTTTTCTGCCCCTCCCCTTCTCTTTCTCTCCTCATCATATCTCTGTTTTCTACAATCTCTTAACCAGTGGCCCATTTTTCCACAATAGTGACACTTCCCCGGCCTGTGCCCACCCCCTTCTCTCTGTACTGCTGTTGTCTGCATGAATGCAGGTTCAGTTTTAACCGTCACCCCGCTGCTATCTGAAAATCCTCCAGCAGCATCTAATTCCCTCACTCGTGCACACAATTCTTCCACAGACAACTCAGTAATTATTGAGGTGGTTACTCTTATCAGCTGGGCCTGTGTTGGATTCATGTTGTTTAAACATGTGTTAATAAACAGTATGATATGATCTTGTGTGGTTGGCAGTTTAGAGTCGTCCTGCCACGCTTTTTTGAATCTATTTACGAAAGCTGCGGCTGATTCTTTCGGCTCCTGTTTAGTGTTCGCAGCATATGAAATGTCTCTTTTAGAAATCACCTTTCTTTCTAACATTTTTTGCAGCTCCTCATAAAAAGTCTCTAAATGCTCTTCCTCTTCCCAAAGCAGCTTATTAGGATTATCTGCGGTACCTTTACCAGTCATTTTATCGTTTTCTGTTCTCAGAGAAGGACACCCGTCAATTATATCTGTCTCTGTCACGTCCTCCCCCAGAGTTCTGAGTAATATTACTTTAAAATCTGGACCTGTCAATTTTGCATATTGTGTATGACTTTTTAGGATCTGGACATATTTCACCGGATGAGAGGGAGAAGGCAGATTGTTACATATACTTTCAATATCACTCGCCTTAGCAGGGTGTATGGAAATTTGATTTCCCCTTCTCACAAACATAAATGCAGGCTCTGTTTTCTGTTCATCAGCTGTGGCCCCCCTGCTACACACAGTTCAGTCTCACTCTCTACTCCGTCTCTACTCTCTGTCAGGGTGTGGTATAGTTTTGTTTCAGGGATGGATTGTTTCAATTCTTCTAATTTAGGAACATTATGTTTAGGAACATTATGTTGGTAAGTGCTCGATTTGAATTCTACCGCCGGGACATGTGTCACCACAGCTGACTTGTATTCTACTGGTGTGACATGGGGTATTACCGCTGGCTGGTATGGGGGTGACTGGTTTTTCTTTTTTGAGTTCGGCCTCTCTGGACCCTTATCCCAGTATTTTTTCATTTCTTTCCATTTATTGTATGCCTCTTTCATGTACTTATAATTCCATTCTGGATTTCCCCATCTCCCATTAATCATCGAATCTGCACTATCCATATCCCCTGGATTAAAAGAACCATCTTCAGGGCAATGATCCAATTGTATTTTTCCCTGAGTCCACCCTTTCAAATTTGATAAATACAGTTCGGTCCAGTATCCGCAACTATTTCTAAACATCCAGTCTCGGGGTGTTTCCCCTTGTTCTGGTCTTGATATTTTTTGACCCATCCTTCACTTAATCAATTGTGATTTGATTATTTTGTTAGTTTACCACACCACATCACAGGGGTCTCTTTATCAATTTGTCAAATATTTGGTGTCAATCAAATCACTTTGTCAATTATTAATTGTCTAAACGGAATATTCCCATCAACACTTGTTTGACCGTCAGAGCGGATCTACACGGTCCTTCCTCCTACTGGAGGGCTATCTCAGAATGTTTTACCCGTCAGAGCAGATCTAAACGGGTCTTCCTCGCACTGGAGGGAGTACTCAAAAAATATTTGTCAGGTAACTGTGTGTCACAGACACGTCAGGTTCCACCCTCCACCAATCACAGCGCACTCCATCCCCAGAGTACTGATCACTATCACCTGCACCTCATCACCAGCACTATAAGAAGCACACGCACACAGCACTCCACGTCCGGTCTCGTTCGCATATACTGCTACCTATGCTTACCTCAAGGACTCTCCTATCGATACTACCTGTCTCCAGCGTGTATCCCTCCTTCCGTGTTTCCTGTCTGCTGTGTGGGTGTGTTCCTGTTCGTCCCTCTGACCTCCAGCGATCTCCAGTCTCCAGCGATCTCCAGTCTCCAGCAATCTCCAGGCTCCAGCGTCATTCCACCTTCTATGCAAAAGACAGTAACTCTCTCACTCATATCACCTTCCTATCTACCATCAACCGATTTACTCACCTGCTCCACTTCCCATGCTCTACTGTGGTCAATAAACTACCATTCCTGTTAACATCTGTGTCTGCCTCCTGTCTACTTGTAACACTGTGCATTTAAACATTACCCTTACAGACAAATCTTCCTGGACAGGAACACCAGGGCTATCTCTACCTTCTATGGGATCAATCAATCAATCCTACCACCACAGGAAATCATACAAAGATAACTTACCTGTGATGGAGGATGACTTCTCGGCAGTCCCGTGTTTCTTGGGAATATCCCGGACTGAGCCCCCAGCTGTTAGAATCTAACTTTTAGGTAGACTATCAATATATCAATATTCTCAATCATCAGTCGATGTCCACCCCTGTGATGTGCAGCTGCAGCGCAAGATCTTGGGAGAATGCTCAAGGAACCACAGACACAGTCCAGTACTATAACATTCTCAAATTTATTAAGGAAGAAAGGTCATATATAAAGGTGTAAGTGAAACATGTATGTGCGCAAAATGTGTGTATGTGTATCTTAATGTTTTGTCTGGGATGTCTGGGTGTGTGCGAATGTGTCCAAGGACTACTGAAGGTTTTGTCTGATTGTGCACACGTACCATGGCAGAAAAGTCAGTGTTATACAAGGAAAGTTAGAAAGTGAAGCCCAAGAAATAAGAAAATATTAACAATGGCCACTTTAAATCATTTATGATTTAGTGCTTCACTTTTAGGAAAATAGCTAAGGCTGTTTTTTAAGGGATAGTACCTTTCAAATAAGAGCAAGCAAATGCATATTGGTTATCTGGGAGCCGGGCTGAATGAATAATCACTGTTATTGCACTCCCGACACTAAGTATCGGACCCTCAGTCACTCTCCAGATACCAAATACAAAAGAATATGATTATTAATATGATTATTTTCAGTCTAATATTGCGCTCTATAGACCATTCCAATACTCGTCTTAATCATCCCTTGCAAAATTCTCAAAATACATGGCCCCAGACATATCATCAGTAAAATAACCAGTATAGCAGGAAACAACATATTCAAATACGTCACCCAACTAGAGAACCAGTTTCTCATCTCTTTACCCCAGTCGTATGCAACGGGCGGATCAACAATTATGGTTTTCATGTGGTTTACCAAATCATGAATATTGTTGTAGCGATCTGGAATTGAGAAGCAGCATGATAGATTCAGCATTTTACACACTCCCCCTGCTTTGGCTGTTAGAAGGTCTAAAGTCAGTCTGTTCTGAATTACAGCACTTCTTATTGCTCTCATTTCGTCATTTATCAGAGTGATTGAATCAGCAGTGTCATTCTTCATTTGTTCTATCATCCAGGCCAGTCCATTTACTTTTTGGAGTGCAGCTACCACTCCCCCGAAGGGGAACATTCCCCAGCCTGCACTTGCCTGTTGCGATGTCCATGGATCTGCCAGGATGTATCCCCTGTAAGTAGGCATAGCTCTCTTTTGTCTGGATAAAGAGTTGGAACTAGGCAGTTCCACAAGATGAATCCCTGGAGCTACTATTCCTGGATAGCAACATCCACTCCAAGAGAAGTCCTTTGGGAAGGTGGTAACTCCTTTACCACCGCACACCCAGTACAACGATGTTTTGTGTGTTGTATAAAGTTCACTAAACGGGCAGTACCCAGAGACGTTCATCTCTCTAATTGAACATTTCAGTCCATTTCTAGTTTGCGTATACAAATATTAGCAAAACGATCCAAAAAGTCCTGTGTAGTCAGTGCTGGTGAAATGTGCAAATGTTTAAAAAAAAAAGGCCGTTGTCTCCTGCAAAACAATCCAAAAAGTCCTGTGTAGTCAGTGCTGGTGCGGCCTGAATAGAAATAGAATAGGGCATATTTTAGAATAATTTCAGAAATGTTCTAGGTATTCAATATAGATGAAATACAAACAAACAAAATTGACATTACTGAATACATTCTACTAACCGGTTGTATTCTGCAACACAGTCTGGATAGTCAGTGCTGTTCGTGCCAAACAGCATAGCAGTCGCGCTTTGGCAGAAAGCACAGTGCCACAGAACAAGCCTTACAAAAAACCGGGGTTTTTTGGGAACAAACCCTGCACTGGCGCCTTCCTTTGGTGCTGTCTGTAGCAAAGTTCCCTGGTAAGTGGCGAGTCTCATCTTTGTGGGAGGGAGGGGGTGAAGGAACATCAGCACGCACCAACACAGCAAGTTCCTCAACGAGTTGTTCTCTGAATTGCTTCTGTGTCAGTGGCTTCTGATTCTTCATACCAGCCATTTGACGGTGGAGTATAAAAGCATTTGCAATGGCTATGTCCACAAAGTGGAAGAAGAAGGTACGATACCACTTTCTGGTTTTGTGTGCGATTGTGTAGTAGCCAATGAGTGCATCAGAGACATCTACTCCACCCATGAACCTGAATAGAAATAGAATAGGTCATATTTTAGAATATTTTCATAAATGTTCTTGATATTCAATATAGATGAAATGTAAACAAACAAAAATGACATTACTGAAAATATTCTACAAACCTGTTGTATTCTGCAACACAGTCTGGAACAGGTACATCCAAGGGTTCCCACTGTCCATTTCCACCTTTCACTTTCCTCTGCACAACATTCCCTCCGGTGCCTCTGTGAATGGTGGAGCACATCTGTACAGCTCTTTTTGGAAGCTTGTTCATGGCAGTTTTAGGGTATCCTATCCTGTTGGACCGAATAGTCCCGCACGCCCAGATGTTTTTTTTCAGGAGATCTGTAAACAGCGCTGGACTGGTGTAGAAGTTGTCAACAAACAGTTTGTAGCCTGTTCCCAACATCTTCTCATCAACCAGTGCCATGACAGACTCATAACTTAGTCCTTTGTTCTGTGGGATGGGAGCTGCAGGTGATTTACTCTCATAGATAAAAAAGTCCCATGTGTATGCAAATAATGAGTCAGCAAGCACGAACAGTTTATATCCCCACTTTGTTGACTTGGCCTTCATATATTGCTTTAGTCCATTCCTCGCTTTTGTTGCCACCATCCTCTCCTCAATTGCAATGTTCTGGAAAGGATGGAAAAAGTTCTTGCATGCATCTCTCAGTTCTTGATACATTGGCTTTAGCTTACAGAGACGGTCATAGGCAGCTGTTCCTCTTTTGGTGTTGTTTTCAGCATCCACCTTGGGATCACTGAGATGCAGAGCAGAGGAGATGGAAAAAAATTTCCTTGAAGACATAACTTCGGCAGGAAAGGGTGTGCGGAAAATTTTGTGTTTCCTCCAGTAATCAGTCAGTGAAGGCCTTTTCATCTCTCCCATGTATATTATAAGTGACATATAGGCATATATGTCATTCAAAGAAATATCTTGCCACTGTTTTTGGTCCTTTTGATGCATCGCCCCATAGGCATTTGTGTTTTTGACAATGGTCTGCAGCAATGAAGTGGATATGAAGAGCTGGAACAACTGCAACACCGTGTATGATGCTGTGGGGATCAGCTGTGGGCCTGGTGTTCGAAAGGGTCTGAAGACTGCAGGCGGGGGTGTAATGTCCTCGTCAGTTGAACAGTTCCACTTTACTGTAGGGGTGCTTGGGGACACAGCGGGTGTGGACTTGGTTTTTCTGACCCTCTTTTTGCCTCTCCCTTTTACTGGCCGATTCAGGTCTACAGGTGCAGATCTTGAAGAATCTGAAAGCTTCCTTCTCTTTTCTGCTGGTTGGCTGGTGCTTGGCTGCCATTCCTCATCCGAAGACTCAACCTGATGCCTGTAGAATGGCAAGGAAAGGAAAGAGAATTAGCACTACATGTAATAAAAAAAAATGTTGCACATTGTTGATATTGTTGCCCTTGGACTGCTCTAGCTGCTTCTATTGCCCTCATTTGTAAGTCGCTTTGGATAAAAGCGTCTGCTAAATGACTAAATGTAAATGTAATACTTCTGTATAGTTTGCCAATTCAATCAACAATCACACTGTCATCATTCACTCTAATTACAGGCCATCCCATGAACAATGAAACTGATGGGCAGTCGGTTAGACAGCATTCATATTGACGGCCACCTATACATTCTCACACAGCCCAAGCATCAATCTAACGGCCGGTGATACAGTGAGCATTCATATTGACGGCGGCCCATACATTCACACACAGTCCTACAATCAATCTAATGGCCTGTGATACAGTGAGCATTCATATTGATGGCCAGACATAAAATCAACAATCACACAGATGGGGGAAAATTATATATAATCTTTCCCCATGTGTGCTAGGAAAAATGCAAAATATCAGCATATGGATAATGCATACTGGTATAGTGCATTTTTTCTAGCACACAGAAAAAATTAAATACAGTCTCAATATATATATATATATTTTGTAAAAAACATACAATTACATGTGTTATATACGTGTGTGTTAAAAATATTCACAAATTGCACAGATATGAACCAGAATTATGCATCAAGTGCCTTTTTAAGTTACTGTTTAAACATATGATTTTATAATGAACTGATAACATTTTATCACATTTTCAGAGCAGATAAGTTTTAAAGTCTGGGTTGGGGACAAGGCCTGAGTAGCCAAATATTAGGGATGAAAACATTTTTAAAAATGGAAATCAAACTGATTTTAGTGTATAACATTTTTGGTGGTGCAATAAACATTATTTGAAATAACTAAACTATTTATTTTAAAATATAGTATTTTTAACATGAATGTATAACCTGGGGAAATAAAAGTTCCCCTAATTGAAGAATCACCCATATATATAATTTTTCCCCATGTGTGCTAGAAAAAAATGCAAAATATCAGCATATGTATAATGCATACTGGTATATTGCATTTTTTCTAGCACACAGAAAAAATAAAATAAATACATTCTCACACACATTCTCAATATACATAAACAACTACACATAGCAACTCACCGGTATATTATTGGATCAGCTCCGTCAACAAGCATATCACCGTCATCGCTGTCTTCACTCTCCTCAATGTTTTCCACGTCGCTGCTTCGAGTGAGCTCAAATAAAACATCCTCAGCAGAAAAAAACTTCTTTTGACGATCCATTTGATAATAAATTCCGCCCAGTAAGTAAACAGTTACTGCAAATGACAGGGGAGGTGTGTCACAGACTACGTCGCAGCTACTCGTGGAGAGAGAGAGAGAGCGCCAGCGCCAGATTCAAATGAATAAATAATCACGCCCATGTGACGAATATATAGAGACAGAGCGTATATAGGCCACGCCCACACCGGGGGGGAAACAATCCAACGCTCTCCATTGACTTTGCATTGCGTGAGGCTGCATCTCTGTCATTTCGGACTTATAACAAAAAACAGAACAATGTCTAAAAGCTGGTATGTGACAAAGTGTACAGCAAACAAGCTAAAAAACACAGAAATACGTTTTTATAAGCTGTCGACCCAAAAAAACGAGAGTTTAAGGAGACAAAAGTGGATAAAGGCAGTAAAACGTGACGCTTCAGCAGGAAGAATGGGTACATTTTGGGATCCTGACACTCAGTATGCCTCAGTATGCCTATGTGACTTATGTTAAGTCAAATATCCAAATGTCAGGTTTATATGTTATATTTACTGTCGCTGATTACGTTCCCCTCTAGCGGACGTAGTTCTCAGTGTAATATAACGTGTCGCGCTCTGTCTCAATGGCCTGTATCCACTTTTTTTGTCCTTAAACGCTCGTTTTTTGGTTCAATAGCTTAAAAAAACTTCTGGGTTTTTGGTTGTGGGTTTTGTTTAGCTTGTTTGCTGTACACTTTGTCACATATCCGCTTTTAGACATTGTTCTGTTTTTTGTTATAAGTCCGAAATGACAAGGATGCAGCCTCACGCAATGCAAAGTCAATGGAGAGCGTTCGATTGTTTTCCCCCCGGTGGGCGTGGCCTTCAGATTATGACGCGTGGCGCTCTGTCTCTATACATGCCAGGTATCATTGGAATCGTGTGCTCATTGGCTACATTTTCTGTCAGTCATGACGATTCAATGCTTTTATTGGCTCCAGATATTCAGACAATATCATTGGATGAGCACATCATGACATCAGCTAAACAGAGTGCTATGGTTGGACATTTTGGACTAGATCCCGGCTATCTTTGCATGTTTTTGAGTGCGGGTGGTGTTATTATGTTCGTAACATTCTAAGCTATAAACCCATGTCACTTTATGCTACCGGGAGACTGTTTTTGGTGCATTATTTTATTGCATAACAGTCTAGTATGATAGAATGA
This sequence comes from Gobio gobio, assembly GCF_949357685.1. Lineage (NCBI taxonomy): Eukaryota > Metazoa > Chordata > Actinopteri > Cypriniformes > Gobionidae > Gobio > Gobio gobio. The sequence goes on from NC_137097.1 coordinate 2,956,187, forward strand.
TATATAGTTTGTCAAGATGAATGATGTTTTTTTACGTTAAATCTATTAACAAACATTACACTCGTGCTAAAAATAGCGCTTCAGGACGAGCACGTCCTCGCAAGGCTTAGACAAAGAGTGATTTAGTCTAGTGTGCCCTATTCTGATGCGAAAAATAATTGTATCTTCTTTCCTATTCCTAAAAACACTTCTTCCATTTTCTACTTGCTGCTGAATATTATTATACAAATGTCTGCCCTTACTATCACATTTCCATATTTCTTGCCATTCCTTGTTAATAAATTCTTTTAAATTTTTAATTTTAAATTCTGTAAAATTTTCCCTTTAACCTCTTTTTTGCTAAGAGTCACTTGTATTTCGATCTCTGAATGTTTTAGAGCTTGCTTAGCTAGTTTATCAACCACTTCATTAGCCTCCACACCCACATGAGCTGGAACCCATAAAAAAAACTTACTAAGCTTACATTACTTAGTCTTAGCAAACTTGAAAGAATCTCTTATATAATATCTTGCCTTGATGATTTTAGTCCACATGCAAGGCTTGATATTACTGCATAAGAGTCAGAACATATTACTACTGGTCTAGGTTTTACATCCTCTACCCACTGGAGTGCCACCATCATGGCAATTAATTCTGATGCATACACAGATGCATGATCAGTTATTCTTTTCTTAATCCTGGTTTGTAATTTAGGAATATATACTGCAGCAGCTGTTCTTCCAGAGATGGGGTCTTTAGAACCATGTAACCACGATAAATAAATCTGATCTAAATACTTCTGTGCAATAACGTTCTTAGGGCTCTCTTTCGTATTCTTAATTTCTATTTGTATTTGAAAGTCCACTATTGGCATAGGAAAGATCCATGGAGGTATTCTGGATAATATCACAGTTGGACTAACATCAAAGTCTACTATACCAACTACTTCTGCTTCCCTGTTAGCAATCCATCTAAAGCTTTTAATGTTTTTGTTCCAGTGTTCCCAGCTTTCTTCTATCACTCCCTTTACTAGATGACTCTCTTTATGACCTTTTATATTAACCCAATAATTAATTGTAAGTTTATACCTACGAATGTATAAAGGAGCTTCCCCAACTTCTACCTGTATAGCTGCAATGGGAGATGTTCTGAACACACCACAACATATTCTTAAAGCTTGATTCTGAATTGCTTCAATCTTTTTGAGTGTGGTTTCAGACGCAAATCCGTAAATTATACTTCCATAATCTAAACTTGATCTAATTAATGTGCAATATATTCTTTTCAAAGATAATCTACGAGCTCCCCATTCAACCCCAGATAATCATCATAAAATATTTACTCCTGTTTTACATTTCTTGATAAGTTTTTTAGCATGCATTGCAAAAGTCAGTCTAGATTCCATCCATACACCAAGATATTTAACTACTGGGACTTGCTCCAGCTGATGTTTATATAACTTCAACTTAGCCTCTGGTACTTTTTTCCCTTTTGTAAAACATAACTTGAGTTTTAGCCACAGATAATATGAAACTCCAATAATTTGCCCATTCATCTTCATTTTTTGTAATCTTTGTGATACACTTGGAATATTACGTCCTCTTTTCCATATTGCCCCGTCGTCTGCAAATAATGCCCTTCCTATGTCACCTTTAAGGTTACTAAAAATATAATTTATCATAATTTAAAAAAATACTGGACTACATACACTTCCTTGAGGATGTCTTAAGCCCTATTCGGACGGGATTAGTTTGAAGGGTCAAGGGTCAAGCCAAACATCACTTGTCTCTTCATCAGACACATATCCTTCAAGAATGATATTAAATATTAAATATTTAATCAATATTAAAATAAGAATGAATGATAATCAAGTTATAACCATTTCCTACATTTGATAAATCAGTTCTCTATATTCAAGGAGTGATTTTGGATATTGTAGTGTTTTAGTTGCTCTGTGCTTTTGAATCCAGCTCTGATGTCTGTGTCAAGACGTGCTGACAGGCAAATGTCCTTGGTGTTTGAAGGGAGAAGAGCTCAGCATGTGTTAACTGTATGTCTTCCTAAAGTGACCCCCGGGGTCATCTATGTTACAGCTATGTGACTCTTTTGGGGACTCAAAATGTAACAGAAATGTACCTCTCTGATATACTTTTCTTTCTTTATAGAATAGAATAAAGTCACTTCTGTACTAAATGTAGTATCAGCATGTTTTGGAGAAGTGCTTTGTTGATAGTTAGTTAAGATGTTCCGACCTTGATGGAAACTGGTATTCTCTGGAGTATTGTGTGTGTGCGTTGTATGATTTGTGCAGATCCAGTATTGGATATGGGCCTTCCTGCAGGCGATGCCAGACCTATAGACGCTTTTCTGTGACCTCCGAGGTCACTGGAGACTAATCGGGGCCTGGGCGACATCAAGTCTACGCATTTTTAGAGATATATGCTCCTATCTGTCTACGTGTGGAAAGTTGCTTACGTTGCATGTTGTTAGAACCAATCAGAATCATTCCACATGGCAGTAATGACGTGTCTAGACCTTGAAAACAGTATAACTGTTCAGAAAATTGTATGTACGTTAGACGGAGGCGGGGAGACTGTTAGAGGGAGCGCGGCCTACGAACTCCTCTTGAGCTGGCTTCTGCTGAAACTGCAAACTATTCTTCAGTAAAATTTTCTTTAATTAATCTGACTCCTGGTCTTCATTTTTCACTACTGGTCCTGGGTCCTAAGCTGTTACCCCAACAAGTTTTACATGGGGAGGTGGGGTTAAAGTAATTTTACCTCAGGACGTCTGTAATATTAATGGACAATTCGCACGGGATAAGACATCTCAGTAAAACTAGCAGAAGTGGGAGGGATAACTCGCTTTACGCACCACCGTAACCTCCTTGTCGTCATGTGCGTATGACGTTGCTTCCTGTTTTCACGTGAGAAAACACACGTGTGTGTGTGTCTAATATATATATATATATATATATATATCCATCCATCCATCCATCTTCTTCCGCTTTATCCAGGGCCGGGTCGCGGGGGCAGCAGTCTAAGCAGAGATGCCCAGACTTCCCTCTCCCTAGACACTTCCTCTAGCTCTGCCGGGGGTACACCGAGGCGTTCCCAGGCCAGCCGGAGGACATAGTCCCTCCAGCATGTCCTAGGTCTTCCCCGGGGCCTTCAGGAGGCGTTCAGGAGGCATCCGGAACAGATGCCCGAGCCACCTCAGCTGACCCCTCTCGATGTGGAGGAGCAGCGGCTCTACTCCGAGTTCCTCCCGAGTGACTGAGCTCCTCACCCTATCTCTAAGGGAGCGCCCAGCCACCCTACGGAGAAAGCTCATGACCATAGGTGAGAGTAGGAACGTATATATATATATATATAACAGTTAGGTCCAGTCTAACGATTCTGTTTGGATTGTGTTGGTAATAGACACATACCTAGAGCTAAAAGAAGTGTTGTGCCTCTAATAAGTGCTTTTGGTCTTCTTTTTGCTTTAAATGGTATGTGGAAAATACTGGAGGTTTGCCACAAAGTTGTGCCGCCACTACCATCACGTGCTGCGCGTAGGGCACCAAGTGCTCCGGGGAGCACCACAAGAAAATGCTCTCTCTACCCTCCCGCAGGTCAGCTCTGCAAAATTGGGCTTTAGAATACTCTACTCCTACCCTAACTTGTATTGTTCTTTCAAGAAGAAAATCCCTAAATCCAATTAAGTTGAGTCAGAGTTTTGGTCTGCTGCATCCAGCAATTCTCTCAAAGCAATGACAGCAATGTGTGGAGCAGATGATGGGTTAATGGTAAATTTGTTGTCGCTAACAGAGTGGCTTCGTAACCTGAACGACGTTGTGCTGTCATGTGTTGTGTATTAAGATTGTGTAAAATTGCGTTTACCTGGTGTGAGGTGTGCAATGTCAATGGATATGACAGAACTGTTTTTTCAGCACCCCTTACCATCAGAGCAGCAGCAGCCACTGCTCGGAGGCATGTAGGCAGACCTTGTGCAACATTGTCTAAAGTTTTGGATAAATAAGAAACTGGACGATAACTTGTACCATGTTCCTGGGCCAGTATCCCCGCCGCAATGCCCCCGCTCTCATGCACATACAGATGAAAATTCTTTTTGTAGTTCGGAAGGCCCAAAGCCGGTGCTGACATGATAGCTTGTTTTAATACCTTAAAGGCCACATCCATTTCATCAGTCCACTTGATTGTTTGTTTTGGTGAAGCTTTGGTGTCAATTGCTTGTCTCAGAGTCTTGTCATACAAAGAACAGTCTGGTATCCAAGCCCTGCAATACTTTATCAGTCCCAGAAAGCTCTGCATTTGTTTGATTGTGTCTGGTTTAGTAAATCTCTTTACCAGCTCCACTCTGTCTGGAGAGATTCTCTTTTGTCCTTCAGAGATAACGTGTCCCAGATAGGAGACTTGTGGTTCCACCCATTGTAGTTTCTTTCTCAAGACTTTAAACCCCGCCTCTGCCAACACATTGCAGACAATAATGGAGGCCTGCTCACAGGCCTCTGCCGTCGTGGCAGAGATGAGAAGGTCATCAGCCTACTGTAGTAAGCACGTAGTCAGTGGTGGGAGATTAATGGTGCTGAGGGTTTTGTGCACGATCGCAGAGAACACTGCTAGCGAGTCAACGTAGCCCTGAGGAAGACGTGTCCATGTTAGTTGTTTTTGTTTGTATGTAAACGAAAACAGTGGCTGCACCTCTCTGGATAGCGGTATTCTGAAAAACATAAATCAATTACGCTATAGAACTTGTGTGTAGGTGGTATTGAGTTTATTATAGTTACCACATCTGGTACCACTGGAGAAAGTGGTATGATCAAATCATTGATCTTTCTCAAATCTTGTGTCAGTCGCCAGCTTTGACCATCTGCTTTTAGGACAGGATTAATAGGTGTGTTATATGGCGAATGTATATCTATGATAATGCCTTGTTTCAATAGATTATCTATTACAGGTTCAATACCCTTCTCTTTCTCTGGAGAGAGAGGGTATTGTTTACATAGACTGGTGTTTTTGTTTTTAGCAACGCAGTGTACGGTTTAACATTGATAAAACCTGCTTCATCCTTGTGCTTAGCCCATAGTTTTGGATTCACCCGTCTTAGTGGCGCTATCTCTCCCTCCCCCTCCACTTCACTCGCCATGTAATCAACATGAAGAGGGTGAGGCTCAGTGGACATCAGCACAGAAGGGAAGAAGAGAGACACGTTAGTTTCAGTAAACACAATTTCCATCCCCAATTTGTGCATTATATCCCTTCCGAGCAAGTTCAGAGGTGACTGGAATAATAGTAAAATTGTGCATTAAATGTTGACCATCACTTGTGACCACAGGCAAAGGATGTGTCACTGGGCAGGAGATCGGAACCCCATCTATACCCACGGAGCGTGTAATTCTTGCTGAAACTGGGCCCTCGTATATTAAACCAGAAATAGAGGAACAACTAGCACCAGTATCAATAAGAAAACAATATTTCTTCCCATCTACACTCAATTCCAAATTTGGCAAATAAATTTTGTTGTTATCATATTTTACAGTGAGCATAGATGTATTTGGGGTTCTATCACTCCGTAGGCCTCCCTATTGGGGAGTCCATTCTGTTTGATATTGGTTGTCAGTCGACTTCTCCTTTTTTTCTGCCCCTCCCCTTCTCTTTCTCTCCTCATCATATCTCCGTTTTCTACAATCTCTTAACCAGTGGCCCATTTTTCCACAATAGTGACACTTCCCTGGCCTGTGCCCACCCCCTTCTCTCTGTACTGCTGTTGTCAGCATGAATGCAGGTTCAGTTTTAACCGTCACCCCGCTGCTATCTGAAAATCCTCCAGCAGCATCTAATTCCCTCACTCGTGCACACAATTCTTCCACAGACAACTCAGTAATTCTTGAGGTGGTTACTCTTATCAGCTGGGCCTGTGTTGGATTCATGTTGTTCAAACATCTGTTAATAAACAGTATGATATGATCTTGTGTGGTTGGCAGTTTAGAGTCGTCCTGCCACGCTTTTTTGAATCTATTTACGAAAGCTGCGGCTGATTCTTACGGCTCCTGTTTAGTGTTCGCAGCATATGAAATGTCTCTTTTAGAAATCACCTTTCTTTCTAACATTTTTTGCAGCTCCTCATAAAAAGTCTCTAAATGCTCTTCCTCTTCCCAAAGCAGCTTATTAGGATTATCTGCGGTACCTTTACAAGTCATTTTATCGTTTTCTGTTCTCAGAGAAGGACACCCGTCAATTATATCTGTCTCTGTCACGTCCTCCCCCAGAGTTCTGAGTAATATTACTTTAAAATCTGGACCTGTCAATTGTGCATATCGTGTATGACTTTTTAGGATCTGGACATATTTCACCGGATGAGAGGGAGAAGGCAGATTGTTACATATACTTTCAATATCCCTCGCCTTAGCGGGGCGTATGGAAATTTGATTTCCCCTTCTCACAAACATAAATGCAGGCTCTGTTTTCTGTTCATCAGCTGTGGCCCCCCCTGCTACACACAGTTCAGTCTCACTCTCTACTCCGTCTCTACTCTCTGTTAGGGTGTGGTATAGTTTTGTTTCAGGGATGGATTGTTTCAATTCTTCTAATTTAGGAACATTATGTTTAGGAACATTATGTTTAGGAACATTATGTTTAGGAACATTATGTTGGTAAGTGCTCGATTTGAATTCTACCGCCGGGACATGTGTCACCACAGCTGACTTGTATTCTACTGGTGTGACATGGGGTATTACCGCTGGCTGGTATAGGGGTGACTGGTTTTTCTTTTTTGAGTTCGGCCTCTCTGGACCCTTATCCCAGTATTTTTTCATTTCTTTCCATTTATTGTATGCCTCTTTCATGTACTTATAATTCCATTCTGGATTTCCCCATCCCCCATGAATCATCGAATCTGCACTATCCATATCCCCTGGATTAAAAGAACCATCTTCAGGGCAATGATCCAATTGTATTTTTCCCTGAGTCCACCCTTTCAAATTTGATAAATACAGTTCGGTCCAGTATCCGCAACTATTTCTAAACATCCAGTCTCGGGGTGTTTCCCCTTGTTCTGGTCTTGATATTTTTTGACCCATCCTTCACTTAATCAATTGTGATTTGATTATTTTGTCAGTTTACCACACCACATCACAGGGGTCTCTTTATCAATTTGTCAAATATTTGGTGTCAATCAAATCAGTTTGTCAATTATTAATTGTCTAAACGGAATATTCCCATCAACACTTGTTTGACCGTCAGAGCGGATCTACACGGTCCTTCCTCCTACTGGAGGGCTATCTCAGAATGTTTTACCTGTCAGAGCAGATCTAAACGGGTCTTCCTCGCACTGGAGGGAGTACTCAAAAAATATTTGTCAGGTAACTGTGCATTTAAACATTACCCTTACAGACAAATCTTCCTGGACAGGAACACCAGGGCTATCTCTACCTTCTATGAGATCAATCAATCAATCAATCCTACCACCACAGGAAATCATACAAAGATAACTTACCTGTGATGGAGGATGACTTCTCAGCAGTCCTGTGTTTCTTGGGAATATCCCGGACTGAGCCCCCAGCTGTTAGAATCTAACTTTTAGGTAGACTATCAATATATCAATATTCTCAATCATCAGTCGATGTCCACCCCCGTGATGTGTGGCAGCAGCTGCAGCGCAAGATCTTGGGAGAATGCTCAAGGAACCACAGACACAGTGCAGTACTATAACATTCTCAAATTTATTAAGGAAGAAAGGTCATATATAAAGGTGTAAGTGAAACATGTATGTGCGCAAAATGTGTGTATGTGTATCTTAATGTTTTGTCTGGGATGTCTGGGTGTGTGCGAATGTGTCCAAGGACTACTGAATGTATTGTCTGATTGTGCACACGTACCATGGCAGAAAAGTCAGTGTTATACAAGGAAAGTTAGAAAGTGAAGCCCAAGAAATAAGAAAATATTAACAATGGCCACTTTAAATAATTTATGATTTAGTGCTTCACTTTTAGGAAAATAGCTAAGGCTGTTTTTTAAGGGATAGTACCTTTCAAATAAGAGCAAGCAAATGCATATTGGTTATCTGGGAGCCGGGCTGAATGAATAATCACTGTTATTGCACTCCCGACACTAAGTATCGGACCCTCAGTCACTCTCCAGATACCAAATACAAAAGAATATGATTATTAATATGATTATTTTCAGTCTAATATTGCGATCTATAGACCATTCCAATACTCGTCTTAATCATCCCTTGCAAAATTCTCAAAATACATGGCCCCAGACATATCATCAGTAAAATAATCAGTATAGCAGGAAACAACATATTCAAATACGTCACCCAACTAGAGAACCAGTTTCTCATCTCTTTACCCCAGTCGTATGCAACGGGCGGATCCACAATTATGGTTTTCATGTGGTTTACCAAATCGTGAATATTGTTGTAGCGATCTGGAATTAAGAAGCAGCATGATAGATTCAGCATTTTACACACTCCCCCTGCTTTGGCTGTTAGAAGGTCTAAATTCAGTCTGTTCTGAATTACAGCACTTCTTATTGCTCTCATTTCGTCATTTATCAGAGTGATTGAATCAGCAGTGTCATTCTTCATTTGTTCTATCATCCAGGCCAGTCCATTTACTTTTTGGAGTGCAGCTACCACTCCCCCGAAGGGGAACATAAGATGAATCCCTGGAGCTACTATTCCTGGATAGCAACATCCACTCCAAGAGAAGTCCTTTGGGAAGGTGGTAACTCCTTTACCACCGCACACCCAGTACAACGATGTTTTGTGTGTTGTATAAAGTTCACTAAACGGGCAGTACCCAGAGACGTTCATCTCTCTAATTGAACATTTCAGTCCATTTCTAGTTTGCGTATACAAATATTAGCAAAACGATCCAAAAAGTCCTGTGTAGTCAGTGCTGGTGAAATGTGCAAATGTTTAAAAAAAAGGCCGTTGTCTCCTGCAAAACAATCCAAAAAGTCCTGTGTAGTCAGTGCTGGTGAAGCCTGAATAGAAATAGAATAGGGCATATTTTAGAATAATTTCAGAAATGTTTTAGATATTCAATATAGATGAAATACAAACAAACAAAATTGACATTACTGAATACATTCTACTAACCGGTTGTATTCTGCAACACAGTCTGGATAGTCAGTGCTGTTCGTGCCAAACAGCATAGCAGTCGCGCTTTGGCAGAAAGCACAGTGCCACAGAACATGCCTTACAAAAAACCGGGGTTTTTTGGGAACAAACCCTGCACTGGCGCCTTCCTTTGGTGCTGTCTGTAGCAAAGTTCCCTGGTAAGTGGCGAGTCTCATCTTTGTGGGAGGGAGGGGGTGAAGGAACATCAGCACGCACCAACACAGCAAGTTCCTCAACGAGTTGTTCTCTGAATTGCTTCTGTGTCAGTGGCTTCTGATTCTTCATACCAGCCATTTGACGGTGGAGTATAAAAGCATTTGCAATGGCTATGTCCACAAAGTGGAAGAAGAAGGTACGATACCACTTTCTGGTTTTGTGTGCGCTTGTGTAGTAGCCAGTGAGTGCATCAGAGACATCTACTCCACCCATGAACCTGAATAGAAATAGAATAGGTCATATTTTAGAATATTTTCATAAATGTTCTTGATATTCAATATAGATGAAATGTAAACAAACAAAAATTACATTACTGAAAATATTCTACAAACCTGTTGTATTCTGCAAAACAGTCTGGAACAGGTACATCCAAGGTTTCCCACTGTCCATTTCCACCTTTCACTTTCCTCTGCACAACATTCCCTCCGGTGCCTCTGTGAATGGTGGAGCACATCTGTACAGCTCTTTTTGGAAGCTTGTTCATGGCAGTTTTAGGGTATCCTATCCTGTTGGACCGAATAGTCCCGCACGCCCAGATGTTTTTTTTCAGGAGATCTGTAAACAGCGCTGGACTGGTGTAGAAGTTGTCAACAAACAGTTTGTAGCCTGTTCCCAACATCTTCTCATCAACCAGTGCCATGACAGACTCATAACTTAGTCCTTTGTTTTGTGGGATGGGAGCTGCAGGTGATTTACCCTCATAGATAAAAAAGTCCCATGTGTATGCAAATAATGAGTCAGCAAGCACGAACAGTTTATATCCCCACTTTGTTGGCTTGGCCTTCATATATTGCTTTAGTCCATTCCTCGCTTTTGTTGCCACCATCCTCTCCTCAATTGCAATGTTCTGGAAAGGATGGAAAAAGTTCTTGCATGCATCTCTCAGTTCTTGATACATTGGCTTTAGCTTACAGAGACGGTCATAGGCAGCTGTTCCTCTTTTGGTGTTGTTTTCAGCATCCACCTTGGGATCACTGAGATGCAGAGCAGAGGAGATGGAAAAAAATTTCCTTGAAGACATAACTTCGGCAGGAAAGGGTGTGCGGAAAATTTTGTGTTTCCTCCAGTAATCAGTCAGTGAAGGCCTTTTCATCTCTCCCATGTATATTATAAGTGACATATAGGCATATATGTCATTCAAAGAAATATCTTGCCACTGTTTTTGGTCCTTTTGATGCATCGCTCCATAGGCATTTGTGTTTTTGACAATGGTCTGCAGCAATGAAGTGGATATGAAGAGCTGGAACAACTGCAACACTGTGTATGATGCTGTGAGGATCAGCTGTGGGCCTGGTGTTCGAAAGGGTCTGAAGACTGCAGGCGGGGGTGTAATGTCCTCGTCAGTTGAACAGTTCCACTTTACTGTAGGGGTGCTTGGGGACACAGCGGGTGTGGACTTGGTTTTTCTGACCCTCTTTTTGCCTCTCCCTTTTACTGGCCGATTCAGGTCTACAGGTGCAGATCTTGAAGAATCTGAAAGCTTTCTTCTTTTTTCTGCTGGTTGGCTGGTGCTTGGCTGCCATTCCTCATCCGAAGACTCAACCTGATGCCTGTAGAATGGCAAGGAAAGGAAAGAGAATTAGCACTGCATTAGCACTTTCTGTAAAGCTGCTTTGAAACAATGTGTATTGTGAAAAGCGCTATACAAATAAATTTGAATTGAATTGAATTAATACTTCTGTATAGTTTGCCCATTCAATCAACAATCACACCGTCATCATTCACTCTAATTACAGGCCATCCCATGAACAATGAAACTGATGGGCAGTCGGTTAGACAGCATTCATATTGACGGCCACCTATACATTCTCACACAGCCCAAGCATCAATCTAACGGCCGGCTATACAGTGAGCATTCATATTGACGGCCACCTATACATTCTCACAAAGCCCAAGCATCAATCTAACGGCCGGCTATACAGTGAGCATTCATATTGACGGCCACCTGTACATTCTCACAAAGCCCAAACATCAATCTAATGGCCGGCTATACAGTGAGCATTCATATTGACGGCGGCCCATACATTCGCACACAGTCCTACAATCAATCTAATGGCCGGTGATACAGTGAGCATTCATATTGATGGCCAGACATAAAATCAACAATCACACACATGGGGGAAAATTATATATAATTTTTCCCCATGTGTGCTAGGAAAAATGCAAAATATCAGCATATGGATAATGCATACTGGTATATTGCATTTTTTCTAGCACACAGAAAAAATAAAATAAATACATTCTCACACACATTCTCAATATACATAAACAACTACACATAGCAACTCACCGGTATATTATTGGATCAGCTCCGTCAACAAGCATATCACCGTCATCGCTGTCTTCACTCTCCTCAATGTTTTCCACGTCGCTGCTTCGAGTGAGCTCAAATAAAACATCCTCAGCAGAAAAAAACTTCTTTTGACGATCCATTTGATAATAAATTCCGCCCAGTAAGTAAACAGTTACTGCAAATGACAGGGGAGGTGTGTCACAGACTACGTCGCAGCTACTCGTGGAGAGAGAGAGAGAGAGCGCCAGATTCAAATGAATAAATAATCACGCCCATGTGACGAATATATAGAGACAGAGCGTATTTAGGCCACGCCCACACCGGGGGGGGGAACAATCCAACGCTCTCCATTGACTTTGCATTGCGCGAGGCTGCCTCATTGTCATTTCGGACTTATAACAAAAAACAGAACAACGTCTAAAAGCTGATATGTGACAAGGTGTACAGCAAACAAGCTAAAAAACACAGAAATAAGTTTCTATAAGCTGTCGACCCAAAGAAACGAGCGTTTAAGAAGATAAAAGTGGATACAGGCAATACGAAGTGAAGCTTCAGCAGGAAGAATGGGTAAATTTTGGGATCCTGACACTCAGTATGCCTCAATATGTCTATGTGTGCAGTAAACATTTTGTCACTGTTAAGTCAAATATCAAAATGTCAGTTTTATATATTATATTTACTGTCGCTGATTACGTTCCCCTCTAGTCGTCGTAGTTCTCAGTGTAATATGACCCGGGCGCTCTGTCTCAATGGCCTGAATCCACTTTTTTGTACTTAAACGCTCGTTTTTTGGATCAACAGCTTATAAAAACGTCTGGGTTTTTGCTTCTGGGTTTTGTTTAGCTTGTTTGCTGTACACCTTGTCACATATCAGCTTTTATACATTGTTCAGTTTTTTGTTATAAGTCCGAAATGACAAAAAGGCCGCTTCACGCAATGCAAAGTCCATGGAGAGCGTTGGATTGTTTTCCCCCCCGGTGGGCGTGGTCTTCAGATTATGACGCGTGTCGCTCTGTCTCTATACATGTCAGGTATCGTTGGAATCGTGTGCTCATTGGCTACATTTTCTGTCAGTCATGACGATTCAATGCTTTTATTGGCTCCAGATATTCAGACAATATCATTGGATGAGCACATCATTTTTAGTAAGACACAGAACTCATAATGATGGTGACCGTAGTAACTAAAGAGTGGTGGGAAATCAAACAAAGGAAGGCATGAACTGAATAAATACAAAATAATAGTTATTGTGGTGTAAGAGTGTGGCAGCTATGTATTTTCTAGGGCACTTTAAGTGCTAGAAGATTGCTACGGTTCTCTGGTTGATTGCTAGGGCTTTCATTTTGATCCAAATCTATTCTGGGGTCTCATATGAAAATTAGATTTAATTCTACAAATGTGGAAACGGATTGCCTCAAATTTTTTGAGTTTTGCCAACATATTCGGGTTTAAAGTGCAGTTGGCAAAATATAGTTTACATGCACAAAATGGCCCCACTCTTTATTAAGTGTCTTTAACTGATTTGTACTTACATTTAAACATTTGATACAATACTTACCTAGAATACTGTTTAACACATAATGGTTGCTCTGTCAAGTCTTTGTCGTCAGTTAGGAACTTGGGTGTACTCTTTGATATCAATCCTTTATTTGAAAGCATTAAATGGTTTAGCTCCTCAGCACTTGAGCGAGCTCTTAATGCATTATAGTCATTCATGTCAATTGCAATCTCAAAATTCTGGCCAGTTGATAATAGTATATCAAAGCAGGCAGTAGATCCTTTTCCTATTTATCATTTTGGACTAGATCCCGGCTATCTTTGCATGTTTTTGAGTGCGGGTGGTGTTATTATGTTCGTAACATTCTAAGCTATAAACCCATGTCACTTTATGCTACCGGGAGACGGTTTTTGGTGCATTATTTTATTGCATAACAGTCTAGTATGATACTTCGCTCCGAAGAAATGCGATGTAAACAAAGGATTAACCATCAATATTACACCGTTATTGTTTCGTTGGATTAAAAATGCTCTATGGGATGTTATTCAGTGGAGCCTCACCTTTCCATTCATTCTGGAACTTTTAGCAGTGGCTCGTAATTAGGACACTACTGGTATGTGCTCTGTTTTTCTTTATACTTGTTTTGATGTGTATTGCTTACATTAATGCAAAAATACAGCCGTTATAAGCTTTTCATTGAAAAATAGCGCTTCAGGACGGGCACGTCCTCGCAAGGCTTAGACAAAGAGTGATTTAGTCTAGTGTGCCCTATTGTGATGCGAGAAATAATTGTATCTTCTTTCCTATTCCTAAAAACACTTCTTCCATTTTCCACTTGATGCTGAATATTATTATACAAATGTCTGCCCTTACTATCACATTTCCATATTTCTTGCCATTCATTGTTAATAAATTCTTTAATTTTCCCTTTAACCTCTTTTTTCTAAGAGTCACTTGTATTTCGATCTCTGAATGTTTTAGAGCTTGCTTAGCTAGTTTATCAACCACTTCATTAGCCTCCACACCCACATGAGCTGGAACCCATAAAAAAAAACTTACTAAGCTTACATTACTTAGTCTTAGCAAACTTGAAAGAATCTCTTATATAATATCTTGCCTTGATGATTTTAGTGCACATGCAAGGCTTGATATTGCTGCATAAGAGTCAGAATATATTACTACTGGTCTAGGTTTTACATCCTCTACCCACTGGAGTGCCACCATCATGGCAATTAATTCTGATGCATACACAGATGCATGATCAGTTATTCTTTTCTTAATCCTGGTTTGTAATTTAGGAATATATACTGCAGCAGCTGTTCTTCCAGAGATGGGGTCTTTAGAACCATGTAACCACGATGAATAAATCTGATCTAAATACTTCTGTGCAATAACGTTCTTAGGGCTTTCTTTCGTATTCTTAATTTCTATTTGTATTTGAAAGTCCACTATTGGCATAGGAAAGATCCATGGAGGTATTCTGGATAATATCACAGTTGGACTAACATCAAAGTCTACTATACCAACTACTTCTGCTTCCCTGTTAGCAATCCATCCAAAGCTTTTAATTGTAAGTTTATACCTACGAATGTATAAAGGAGCTTCCCCAACTTCTACCTGTATAGCTGCAATGGGAGATGTTCTGAACACACCACAACATATTCTTAAAGCTTGATTCTGAATTGCTTCAATCTTTTTGAGTGTGGTTTCAGACGCAAATCCGTAAATTATACTTCCATAATCTAAACTTGATCTAATTAATGTGCAATATATTCTTTTCAAAGATAATCTACGAGCTCCCCATTCAACCCCAGATAATCATCATAAAATATTTACTCCTGTTTTACATTTCTTGATAAGTTTTTTAGCATGCATTGCAAAAGTCAGTCTAGATTCCATCCATACACCAAGATATTTAACTACTGGGACTTGCTCCAGCTGATGTTTATATAACTTCAACTTAGCCTCTGGTACTTTTTTCCCTTTTGTAAAACATAACTTGAGTTTTAGCCACAGATAATATGAAACTCCAATAACTTGCCCATTCATCTTCATTTTTTGTAATCTTTGTGATACACTTGGAATATTACGTCCTCTTTTCCATATTGCCCCGTCGTCTGCAAATAATGCCCTTCCTATGTCACCTTTAAGGTTACTAAAAATATAATTTATCATAATTTTAAAAAATACTGGACTACATACACTTCCTTGAGGATGTCTTAAGCCCTATTCGGACGGGATTAGTTTGAAGGGTCAAGGGTCAAGCCAAACATCACTTGTCTCTTCATCAGACACATATCCTTCAAGAATGATATTAAATATTAAATATTTAATCAATATTAAAATAAGAATGAATGATAATCAAGTTATAACCATTTCCTACATTTGATAAATCAGTTCTCTATATTCAAGGAGTGATTTTGGATATTGTAGTGTTTTAGTTGCTCTGTGCTTTTGAATCCAGCTCTGATGTCTGTGTCAAGACGTGCTGACAGGCAAATGTCCTTGGTGTTTGAAGTGAATAGAGCTCAGCATGTGTTAACTGTATGTCTTCCTAAAGTGACCCCCGGGGTCATCTATGTTACAGCTATGTGACTCTTTTGGGGACTCAAAATGTAACAGAAATGTACCTCTCTGATATACTTTTCTTTCTTTATAGAATATAATAAAGTCACTTCTGTACTAAATGTAGTATCAGCATATTTTGGAGAAGTGCTTTGTTGATAGTTAGTTAAGATGTTCCGACCTTGATGGAAACTGGTATTCTCTGGAGTATTGTGTGTGTGTGCATTGTATGATTTGTGCAGATCCAGTATTGGATATGGGCCTTCCTGCAGGCGATGCCAGACCTATAGACGCTTTTCTGTGACCTCCGAGGTCACTGGAGACTAATCTGGGTCTGGGCGACATCAAGTCTACGCATTTTTAGAGATATATGCTCCTATCTGTCTACGTGTGGAAAGTTGCTTACGTTGCATGTTGTTAGAACCAATCAGAATCATTCCACATGGCAGTAATGACGTGTCTAGACCTTGAAAACAGTATAACTGTTCAGAAAATTGTATGTACGTTAGACGGAGGCGGGGAGACTGTTAGAGGGAGCGCGGCCTACGAACTCCTCTTGAGCTGGCTTCTGCTGATGAAACTGCAAACTATTCTTCAGTAAAATTTTCTTTAATTAATCTGACTCCTGGGGCCTCATTTATAAACGTTGCGTACGCACAAAAGAAGGCGTACGCCACTCTCTACGCAATAATTGGTATTTATAAAAAGCAAACTTGACGGGAAAATGTGCGGTCCTTCACGCAAGCTCTGACCCAGGCGTACGCACAAAAACGGGTGAAATGAGAAATGGCGACACCGTCGGCAGATGGAAGAAACACGTGAAACTGTAGACCGTTGTGTAAAAGAAATGGCAATACTGCCTCTCATAAATAACTTGAAGACTTCACAAAGCAAGTATTGCAATTAACAGCCTACACGAACACCCGTTTGATCGATCTGCAGTGTAAAACAAACAAAATCAAACGAAAATTACAACAGAAATGCAAAAAAAAAAAAAAAAAAAAAAAGTGAAATATTGGCATGTTTTGGCATGTCCTCATAAATAATATGGTAAACAGAACGAAATAATTTACAAAACTGAGTCAATGTGTCCGTCTGGCGGAGCAGATATAGGCTAGATGCAATTAGATAGACAGATAGATAGATAATCAGGGAGATGTATAGATAAATAGATAGGCTAGATGTATTAATTGTCCACTGGGGAAAGTTGTTTTCATAGTAAAAATTTCTTCATCAGCTACGGAATCATGGTATTCATGCAAATGCCTTTAGTTTGTTTTATTTTCGATAAAATAACATATGACGTATGTCTCAACCATTCAGAAAGCTGCAAGAAATTACATTTGCACTGAACTATTTCCCATTTCCACGTAGATAATAGGGATAGGGATTAATAGGGATTCCCAAGCCAGTCTCTCATCAAGAGGGGTCAGCTCCGGTGTCCACTCTCCCCCACCCGTGGCAGACACACTCTGGCGATGGAGCGCTAGACGCTTTTTTGCCTCGACTTTGATGTCCGAGCATTTCTTTTTTTTTTCGGCCACGGTCCGAGGTTGTGAGGCTACAGTATTTACGGCGTCTGCAACCTTTTGCCACTCAAGTGCCTTTTTGGCATTAGTAGGCTAATGCCCACACTGTGCCCTCCAAAAAATATTTTTCTCCTCTTTTCCACCTCGCCAACGATAATTTCTACTTCACATTGAGTGAAGTTACGTTTTTTTGATTTCCTCTCTGTATTTGCCATGATTTCGCAATCGATGAATATTCCTTGTGGGCGTTTCACGGACTATTTATGGGCAACTATGGGCGTGACATGAAGCCGCAAAAGCTGCGCTACATTTAGAATTGATTGTGATTTATTAAGGGAAAACTGCGTAGGATGTGCGTGCGCACGGTTTTATAAATCCGAATATTTCTGTGCGTACGCACGTCCTATGTTTCATCCGTACGCCACTTCTGACGCAAATCCTACGCAAAGTTTTATAAATGAGGCCCCTGGTCTTCATTTTTCACTACTGGTCCTGGGTCCTAAGCTGTTACCCCAACAAGTTTTACATGGGGAGGTGGGGTTAAAGTAATTTTACCTCAGGACGTCTGTAATATTAATGGACAATTCGCACGGGATAAGACATCTCAGTAAAACTAGCAGAAGTGGGAGGGATAACTCGCTTTACGCACCACCGTAACCTCCTTGTCGTCATGTGCGTATGACGTTGCTTCCTGTTTTCACGTGAGAAAACACACGTGTGTGTGTCTAATATATATATATATATATATATATATATATATATATTTATATATATATATATATATATATATATATATATATATATATATATCCATCCATCCATCCATCTTCTTCCGCTTTATCCAGGGGGCAGCAGTCTAAGCAGAGATGCCCAGACTTCCCTCTCCCTAGACACTTCCTCTAGCTCTTCCGGGGGGACACCGAGGCGTTCCCAGGCCAGCCGGAAGACATAGTCCCTCCAGCGTGTCCAAGGTCTTCCCCGGGGCCTCCTCCAGGTTGGACATGCCCGAAACACCTTCCCGGGAAGGCGTTCAGGAGGCATCCGGAACAGATGCCCGAGCCACCTCAGCTGACCCCTCTCGATGTGGAGGAGCAGCGGCTCTACTCCGAGTTCCTCCCGAGTGACTGAGCTCCTCACCCTATCTCTAAGGGAGCGCCCAGCCACCCTACGGAGAAAGCTCATGACCATAGGTGAGAGTAGGAACGTATATATATATATATATATATATATATATATATATATATATATATATATATATATATATATATATATATATATATATATATATATATATTATATATATATATATATATAACAGTTAGGTCCAGTCTAACGATTCTGTTTGGATTGTGTTGGTAATAGACACATACCTAGAGCTAAAAGAAGTGTTGTGCCTCTAATAAGTGCTTTTGGTCTTCTTTTTGCTTTAAATGGTATGTGGAAAATACTGGAGGTTTGCCACAAAGTTGTGCCGCCACTACCATCACGTGCTGCGCGTAGGGCACCAAGTGCTCCGGGGAGCACCACAAGAAAATGCTCTCTCTACCCTCCCGCAGGTCAGCTCTGCAAAATTGGGCTTTAGAATACTCTACTCCTACCCTAACTTGTATTGTTCTTTCAAGAAGAAAATCCCTAAATCCAATTAAGTTGAGTCAGAGTTTTGGTCTGCTGCATCCAGCAATTCTCTCAAAGCAATGACAGCAATGTGTGGAGCAGATGATGGGTTAATGGTTAAATTTGTTGTCGCTAACAGAGTGGCTTCGTAACCTGAACGACGTTGTGCTGTCATGTGTTGTGTATTAAGATTGTGTAAAATTGCGTTTACCTGGTGTGAGGTGTGCAATGTCAATGGATATGACAGAACTGTTTTTTCAGCACCCCTTACCATCAGAGCAGCAGCAGCCACTGCTCGGAGGCATGTAGGCAGACCTTGTGCAACATTGTCTAAAGTTTTGGATAAATAAGAAACTGGACGATAACTTGTACCATGTTCCTGGGCCAGTATCCCCGCCGCAATGCCCCCGCTCTCATGCACATACAGATTAAAATTATTTTTGTAGTTCGGAAGGCCCAAAGCCGGTGCTGACATGATAGCTTGGTTTAATACCTTAAAGGCCACATCCATTTCATCAGTCCACTTGATTGTTTGTTTTGGTGAAGCTTTGGTGTCAATTGCTTGTCTCAGAGTCTTGTCATACAAAGAACAGTCTGGTATCCAAGCCCTGCAATACTTTATCAGTCCCAGAAAGCTCTGCATTTGTTTGATTGTGTCTGGTTTAGTAAATCTCTTTACCAGCTCCACTCTGTCTGGAGAGATTCTCTTTTGTCCTTCAGAGATAACGTGTCCCAGATAGGAGACTTGTGGTTTCACCCATTG
This sequence comes from Gobio gobio, assembly GCF_949357685.1. Classification (NCBI taxonomy): domain Eukaryota; kingdom Metazoa; phylum Chordata; class Actinopteri; order Cypriniformes; family Gobionidae; genus Gobio; species Gobio gobio. Next base: position 2,975,776 of record NC_137097.1, read on the forward strand.
TAGTTTCTTTCTCGAGACTTTAAACCCCACCTCTGCCAACACATTGCAGACAATAATGGAGGCCTGCTCACAGGCCTCTGCCGTCGTGGCAGAGATGAGAAGGTCATCAGCCTACTGTAGTAAGCACGTAGTCAGTGGTGGGAGATTAATGGTGCTGAGGGTTTTGTGCACGATCGCAGAGAACACTGCTAGCGAGTCAACGTAGCCCTGAGGAAGACGTGTCCATGTTAGTTGTTTTTGTTTGTATGTAAACGAAAACAGTGGCTGCAACTCTCTGGATAGCGGTATGCTGAAAAACATAAATCAATTACGCTATAGAACTTGTGTGTAGGTGGTATTGAGTTTATTATAGTTACCACATCTGGTACCACTGGAGAAAGTGGTATGATCAAATCATTGATCTTTCTCAAATCTTGTGTCAGTCGCCAGCTTTGACCATCTGCTTTTAGGACAGGATTAATAGGTGTGTTATATGGCGACTGTATATCTATGATAATGCCTTGTTTCAATAGATTATCTATTACAGGTTCAGTGCCCTTCTCTTTCTCTGGAGAGAGAGGGTATTGTTTTACATAGACTGGTGTTTTTGTTTTTAGCAATGCAGTGTACGGTTTAACATTGATAAAACCTGCTTCGTCCTTGTGCTTAGCCCATAGTTTTGGATTCACCCGTCTTAGTGGCGCTATCTCTCCCTCCCCCTCCACTTCACTCGCCATGTAATCAACATGAAGAGGGTGAGGCTCAGTGGACACCATCAGCACAGAAGGGAAGAAGAGAGACACGTTAGTTTCAGTAAACACAATTTCCATCCCCAATTTGTGCATTATATCCCTTCCGAGCAAGTTCAGAGGTGACTGGAATAATAGTAAAATTGTGCATTAAATGTTGACCATCACTTGTGACCACAGGCAAAGGATGTGTCACTGGGCAGGAGATCGGAACCCCATCTATACCCACGGAGCGTGTAATTCTTGCTGAAACTGGGCCCTCGTATATTAAACCAGAAATAGAGCAACAACTAGCACCAGTATCAATAAGAAAAAAATATTTCTTCCCATCTACACTCAATTCCAAATTTGGCAAATAAATTTTGTTGTTATCATATTTTACAGTGAGCATAGATGTATTTGGGGTTCTATCACTCCGTAGGCCTCCCTATTGGGGAGTCCATTCTGTTTGATATTGGTTGTCAGTCGACTTCTCCTTTTTTTCTGCCCCTCCCCTTCTCTTTCTCTCCTCATCATATCTCTGTTTTCTACAATCTCTTAACCAGTGGCCCATTTTTCCACAATAGTGACACTTCCCCGGCCTGTGCCCACCCCCTTCTCTCTGTACTGCTGTTGTCTGCATGAATGCAGGTTCAGTTTTAACCGTCACCCCGCTGCTATCTGAAAATCCTCCAGCAGCATCTAATTCCCTCACTCGTGCACACAATTCTTCCACAGACAACTCAGTAATTATTGAGGTGGTTACTCTTATCAGCTGGGCCTGTGTTGGATTCATGTTGTTTAAACATGTGTTAATAAACAGTATGATATGATCTTGTGTGGTTGGCAGTTTAGAGTCGTCCTGCCACGCTTTTTTGAATCTATTTACGAAAGCTGCGGCTGATTCTTTCGGCTCCTGTTTAGTGTTCGCAGCATATGAAATGTCTCTTTTAGAAATCACCTTTCTTTCTAACATTTTTTGCAGCTCCTCATAAAAAGTCTCTAAATGCTCTTCCTCTTCCCAAAGCAGCTTATTAGGATTATCTGCGGTACCTTTACCAGTCATTTTATCGTTTTCTGTTCTCAGAGAAGGACACCCGTCAATTATATCTGTCTCTGTCACGTCCTCCCCCAGAGTTCTGAGTAATATTACTTTAAAATCTGGACCTGTCAATTTTGCATATTGTGTATGACTTTTTAGGATCTGGACATATTTCACCGGATGAGAGGGAGAAGGCAGATTGTTACATATACTTTCAATATCACTCGCCTTAGCAGGGTGTATGGAAATTTGATTTCCCCTTCTCACAAACATAAATGCAGGCTCTGTTTTCTGTTCATCAGCTGTGGCCCCCCTGCTACACACAGTTCAGTCTCACTCTCTACTCCGTCTCTACTCTCTGTCAGGGTGTGGTATAGTTTTGTTTCAGGGATGGATTGTTTCAATTCTTCTAATTTAGGAACATTATGTTTAGGAACATTATGTTGGTAAGTGCTCGATTTGAATTCTACCGCCGGGACATGTGTCACCACAGCTGACTTGTATTCTACTGGTGTGACATGGGGTATTACCGCTGGCTGGTATGGGGGTGACTGGTTTTTCTTTTTTGAGTTCGGCCTCTCTGGACCCTTATCCCAGTATTTTTTCATTTCTTTCCATTTATTGTATGCCTCTTTCATGTACTTATAATTCCATTCTGGATTTCCCCATCTCCCATTAATCATCGAATCTGCACTATCCATATCCCCTGGATTAAAAGAACCATCTTCAGGGCAATGATCCAATTGTATTTTTCCCTGAGTCCACCCTTTCAAATTTGATAAATACAGTTCGGTCCAGTATCCGCAACTATTTCTAAACATCCAGTCTCGGGGTGTTTCCCCTTGTTCTGGTCTTGATATTTTTTGACCCATCCTTCACTTAATCAATTGTGATTTGATTATTTTGTTAGTTTACCACACCACATCACAGGGGTCTCTTTATCAATTTGTCAAATATTTGGTGTCAATCAAATCACTTTGTCAATTATTAATTGTCTAAACGGAATATTCCCATCAACACTTGTTTGACCGTCAGAGCGGATCTACACGGTCCTTCCTCCTACTGGAGGGCTATCTCAGAATGTTTTACCCGTCAGAGCAGATCTAAACGGGTCTTCCTCGCACTGGAGGGAGTACTCAAAAAATATTTGTCAGGTAACTGTGTGTCACAGACACGTCAGGTTCCACCCTCCACCAATCACAGCGCACTCCATCCCCAGAGTACTGATCACTATCACCTGCACCTCATCACCAGCACTATAAGAAGCACACTCCACGTCCGGTCTCGTTCGCATATACTGCTACCTATGCTTACCTCAAGGACTCTCCTATCGATACTACCTGTCTCCAGCGTGTATCCCTCCTTCCGTGTTTCCTGTCTGCTGTGTGGGTGTGTTCCTGTTCGTCCCTCTGACCTCCAGCGATCTCCAGTCTCCAGCGATCTCCAGTCTCCAGCAATCTCCAGGCTCCAGCGTCATTCCACCTTCTATGCAAAAGACAGTAACTCTCTCACTCATATCACCTTCCTATCTACCATCAACCGATTTACTCACCTGCTCCACTTCCCATGCTCTACTGTGGTCAATAAACTACCATTCCTGTTAACATCTGTGTCTGCCTCCTGTCTACTTGTAACACTGTGCATTTAAACATTACCCTTACAGACAAATCTTCCTGGACAGGAACACCAGGGCTATCTCTACCTTCTATGGGATCAATCAATCAATCCTACCACCACAGGAAATCATACAAAGATAACTTACCTGTGATGGAGGATGACTTCTCGGCAGTCCCGTGTTTCTTGGGAATATCCCGGACTGAGCCCCCAGCTGTTGGAATCTAACTTTTAGGTAGACTATCAATATATCAATATTCTCAATCATCAGTCGATGTCCACCCCTGTGATGTGCAGCTGCAGCGCAAGATCTTGGGAGAATGCTCAAGGAACCACAGACACAGTCCAGTACTATAACATTCTCAAATTTATTAAGGAAGAAAGGTCATATATAAAGGTGTAAGTGAAACATGTATGTGCGCAAAATGTGTGTATGTGTATCTTAATGTTTTGTCTGGGATGTCTGGGTGTGTGCGAATGTGTCCAAGGACTACTGAAGGTTTTGTCTGATTGTGCACACGTACCATGGCAGAAAAGTCAGTGTTATACAAGGAAAGTTAGAAAGTGAAGCCCAAGAAATAAGAAAATATTAACAATGGCCACTTTAAATCATTTATGATTTAGTGCTTCACTTTTAGGAAAATAGCTAAGGCTGTTTTTTAAGGGATAGTACCTTTCAAATAAGAGCAAGCAAATGCATATTGGTTATCTGGGAGCCGGGCTGAATGAATAATCACTGTTATTGCACTCCCGACACTAAGTATCGGACCCTCAGTCACTCTCCAGATACCAAATACAAAAGAATATGATTATTAATATGATTATTTTCAGTCTAATATTGCGCTCTATAGACCATTCCAATACTCGTCTTAATCATCCCTTGCAAAATTCTCAAAATACATGGCCCCAGACATATCATCAGTAAAATAACCAGTATAGCAGGAAACAACATATTCAAATACGTCACCCAACTAGAGAACCAGTTTCTCATCTCTTTACCCCAGTCGTATGCAACGGGCGGATCAACAATTATGGTTTTCATGTGGTTTACCAAATCATGAATATTGTTGTAGCGATCTGGAATTGAGAAGCAGCATGATAGATTCAGCATTTTACACACTCCCCCTGCTTTGGCTGTTAGAAGGTCTAAAGTCAGTCTGTTCTGAATTACAGCACTTCTTATTGCTCTCATTTCGTCATTTATCAGAGTGATTGAATCAGCAGTGTCATTCTTCATTTGTTCTATCATCCAGGCCAGTCCATTTACTTTTTGGAGTGCAGCTACCACTCCCCCGAAGGGGAACATTCCCCAGCCTGCACTTGCCTGTTGCGATGTCCATGGATCTGCCAGGATGTATCCCCTGTAAGTAGGCATAGCTCTCTTTTGTCTGGATAAAGAGTTGGAACTAGGCAGTTCCACAAGATGAATCCCTGGAGCTACTATTCCTGGATAGCAACATCCACTCCAAGAGAAGTCCTTTGGGAAGGTGGTAACTCCTTTACCACCGCACACCCAGTACAACGATGTTTTGTGTGTTGTATAAAGTTCACTAAACGGGCAGTACCCAGAGACGTTCATCTCTCTAATTGAACATTTCAGTCCATTTCTAGTTTGCGTATACAAATATTAGCAAAACGATCCAAAAAGTCCTGTGTAGTCAGTGCTGGTGAAATGTGCAAATGTTTAAAAAAAAAAGGCCGTTGTCTCCTGCAAAACAATCCAAAAAGTCCTGTGTAGTCAGTGCTGGTGCGGCCTGAATAGAAATAGAATAGGGCATATTTTAGAATAATTTCAGAAATGTTCTAGGTATTCAATATAGATGAAATACAAACAAACAAAATTGACATTACTGAATACATTCTACTAACCGGTTGTATTCTGCAACACAGTCTGGATAGTCAGTGCTGTTCGTGCCAAACAGCATAGCAGTCGCGCTTTGGCAGAAAGCACAGTGCCACAGAACAAGCCTTACAAAAAACCGGGGTTTTTTGGGAACAAACCCTGCACTGGCGCCTTCCTTTGGTGCTGTCTGTAGCAAAGTTCCCTGGTAAGTGGCGAGTCTCATCTTTGTGGGAGGGAGGGGGTGAAGGAACATCAGCACGCACCAACACAGCAAGTTCCTCAACGAGTTGTTCTCTGAATTGCTTCTGTGTCAGTGGCTTCTGATTCTTCATACCAGCCATTTGACGGTGGAGTATAAAAGCATTTGCAATGGCTATGTCCACAAAGTGGAAGAAGAAGGTACGATACCACTTTCTGGTTTTGTGTGCGATTGTGTAGTAGCCAATGAGTGCATCAGAGACATCTACTCCACCCATGAACCTGAATAGAAATAGAATAGGTCATATTTTAGAATATTTTCATAAATGTTCTTGATATTCAATATAGATGAAATGTAAACAAACAAAAATGACATTACTGAAAATATTCTACAAACCTGTTGTATTCTGCAACACAGTCTGGAACAGGTACATCCAAGGGTTCCCACTGTCCATTTCCACCTTTCACTTTCCTCTGCACAACATTCCCTCCGGTGCCTCTGTGAATGGTGGAGCACATCTGTACAGCTCTTTTTGGAAGCTTGTTCATGGCAGTTTTAGGGTATCCTATCCTGTTGGACCGAATAGTCCCGCACGCCCAGATGTTTTTTTTCAGGAGATCTGTAAACAGCGCTGGACTGGTGTAGAAGTTGTCAACAAACAGTTTGTAGCCTGTTCCCAACATCTTCTCATCAACCAGTGCCATGACAGACTCATAACTTAGTCCTTTGTTCTGTGGGATGGGAGCTGCAGGTGATTTACTCTCATAGATAAAAAAGTCCCATGTGTATGCAAATAATGAGTCAGCAAGCACGAACAGTTTATATCCCCACTTTGTTGACTTGGCCTTCATATATTGCTTTAGTCCATTCCTCGCTTTTGTTGCCACCATCCTCTCCTCAATTGCAATGTTCTGGAAAGGATGGAAAAAGTTCTTGCATGCATCTCTCAGTTCTTGATACATTGGCTTTAGCTTACAGAGACGGTCATAGGCAGCTGTTCCTCTTTTGGTGTTGTTTTCAGCATCCACCTTGGGATCACTGAGATGCAGAGCAGAGGAGATGGAAAAAAATTTCCTTGAAGACATAACTTCGGCAGGAAAGGGTGTGCGGAAAATTTTGTGTTTCCTCCAGTAATCAGTCAGTGAAGGCCTTTTCATCTCTCCCATGTATATTATAAGTGACATATAGGCATATATGTCATTCAAAGAAATATCTTGCCACTGTTTTTGGTCCTTTTGATGCATCGCCCCATAGGCATTTGTGTTTTTGACAATGGTCTGCAGCAATGAAGTGGATATGAAGAGCTGGAACAACTGCAACACCGTGTATGATGCTGTGGGGATCAGCTGTGGGCCTGGTGTTCGAAAGGGTCTGAAGACTGCAGGCGGGGGTGTAATGTCCTCGTCAGTTGAACAGTTCCACTTTACTGTAGGGGTGCTTGGGGACACAGCGGGTGTGGACTTGGTTTTTCTGACCCTCTTTTTGCCTCTCCCTTTTACTGGCCGATTCAGGTCTACAGGTGCAGATCTTGAAGAATCTGAAAGCTTCCTTCTCTTTTCTGCTGGTTGGCTGGTGCTTGGCTGCCATTCCTCATCCGAAGACTCAACCTGATGCCTGTAGAATGGCAAGGAAAGGAAAGAGAATTAGCACTACATGTAATAAAAAAAAATGTTGCACATTGTTGATATTGTTGCCCTTGGACTGCTCTAGCTGCTTCTATTGCCCTCATTTGTAAGTCGCTTTGGATAAAAGCGTCTGCTAAATGACTAAATGTAAATGTAATACTTCTGTATAGTTTGCCAATTCAATCAACAATCACACTGTCATCATTCACTCTAATTACAGGCCATCCCATGAACAATGAAACTGATGGGCAGTCGGTTAGACAGCATTCATATTGACGGCCACCTATACATTCTCACACAGCCCAAGCATCAATCTAACGGCCGGTGATACAGTGAGCATTCATATTGACGGCGGCCCATACATTCACACACAGTCCTACAATCAATCTAATGGCCTGTGATACAGTGAGCATTCATATTGATGGCCAGACATAAAATCAACAATCACACAGATGGGGGAAAATTATATATAATCTTTCCCCATGTGTGCTAGGAAAAATGCAAAATATCAGCATATGGATAATGCATACTGGTATAGTGCATTTTTTCTAGCACACAGAAAAAATTAAATACAGTCTCAATATATATATATATATTTTGTAAAAAACATACAATTACATGTGTTATATACGTGTGTGTTAAAAATATTCACAAATTGCACAGATATGAACCAGAATTATGCATCAAGTGCCTTTTTAAGTTACTGTTTAAACATATGATTTTATAATGAACTGATAACATTTTATCACATTTTCAGAGCAGATAAGTTTTAAAGTCTGGGTTGGGGACAAGGCCTGAGTAGCCAAATATTAGGGATGAAAACATTTTTAAAAATGGAAATCAAACTGATTTTAGTGTATAACATTTTTGGTGGTGCAATAAACATTATTTGAAATAACTAAACTATTTATTTTAAAATATAGTATTTTTAACATGAATGTATAACCTGGGGAAATAAAAGTTCCCCTAATTGAAGAATCACCCATATATATAATTTTTCCCCATGTGTGCTAGAAAAAAATGCAAAATATCAGCATATGTATAATGCATACTGGTATATTGCATTTTTTCTAGCACACAGAAAAAATAAAATAAATACATTCTCACACACATTCTCAATATACATAAACAACTACACATAGCAACTCACCGGTATATTATTGGATCAGCTCCGTCAACAAGCATATCACCGTCATCGCTGTCTTCACTCTCCTCAATGTTTTCCACGTCGCTGCTTCGAGTGAGCTCAAATAAAACATCCTCAGCAGAAAAAAACTTCTTTTGACGATCCATTTGATAATAAATTCCGCCCAGTAAGTAAACAGTTACTGCAAATGACAGGGGAGGTGTGTCACAGACTACGTCGCAGCTACTCGTGGAGAGAGAGAGAGAGCGCCAGCGCCAGATTCAAATGAATAAATAATCACGCCCATGTGACGAATATATAGAGACAGAGCGTATATAGGCCACGCCCACACCGGGGGGGAAACAATCCAACGCTCTCCATTGACTTTGCATTGCGTGAGGCTGCATCTCTGTCATTTCGGACTTATAACAAAAAACAGAACAATGTCTAAAAGCTGGTATGTGACAAAGTGTACAGCAAACAAGCTAAAAAACACAGAAATACGTTTTTATAAGCTGTCGACCCAAAAAAACGAGAGTTTAAGGAGACAAAAGTGGATAAAGGCAGTAAAACGTGACGCTTCAGCAGGAAGAATGGGTACATTTTGGGATCCTGACACTCAGTATGCCTCAGTATGCCTATGTGACTTATGTTAAGTCAAATATCCAAATGTCAGGTTTATATGTTATATTTACTGTCGCTGATTACGTTCCCCTCTAGCGGACGTAGTTCTCAGTGTAATATAACGTGTCGCGCTCTGTCTCAATGGCCTGTATCCACTTTTTTTGTCCTTAAACGCTCGTTTTTTGGTTCAATAGCTTAAAAAAACTTCTGGGTTTTTGGTTGTGGGTTTTGTTTAGCTTGTTTGCTGTACACTTTGTCACATATCCGCTTTTAGACATTGTTCTGTTTTTTGTTATAAGTCCGAAATGACAAGGATGCAGCCTCACGCAATGCAAAGTCAATGGAGAGCGTTCGATTGTTTTCCCCCCGGTGGGCGTGGCCTTCAGATTATGACGCGTGGCGCTCTGTCTCTATACATGCCAGGTATCATTGGAATCGTGTGCTCATTGGCTACATTTTCTGTCAGTCATGACGATTCAATGCTTTTATTGGCTCCAGATATTCAGACAATATCATTGGATGAGCACATCATGACATCAGCTAAACAGAGTGCTATGGTTGGACATTTTGGACTAGATCCCGGCTATCTTTGCATGTTTTTGAGTGTGGGTGGTGTTATTATGTTCGTAACATTCTAAGCTATAAACCCATGTCACTTTATGCTACCGGGAGACTGTTTTTGGTGCATTATTTTATTGCATAACAGTCTAGTATGATAGAATGATATATAGTTTGTCAAGATGAATGATGTTTTTTTACGTTAAATCTATTAACAAACATTACACTCGTGCTAAAAATAGCGCTTCAGGACGAGCACGTCCTCGCAAGGCTTAGACAAAGAGTGATTTAGTCTAGTGTGCCCTATTCTGATGCGAAAAATAATTGTATCTTCTTTCCTATTCCTAAAAACACTTCTTCCATTTTCTACTTGCTGCTGAATATTATTATACAAATGTCTGCCCTTACTATCACATTTCCATATTTCTTGCCATTCCTTGTTAATAAATTCTTTTAAATTTTTAATTTTAAATTCTGTAAAATTTTCCCTTTAACCTCTTTTTTGCTAAGAGTCACTTGTATTTCGATCTCTGAATGTTTTAGAGCTTGCTTAGCTAGTTTATCAACCACTTCATTAGCCTCCACACCCACATGAGCTGGAACCCATAAAAAAAACTTACTAAGCTTACATTACTTAGTCTTAGCAAACTTGAAAGAATCTCTTATATCTTGCCTTGATGATTTTAGTCCACATGCAAGGCTTGATATTACTGCATAAGAGTCAGAACATATTACTACTGGTCTAGGTTTTACATCCTCTACCCACTGGAGTGCCACCATCATGGCAATTAATTCTGATGCATACACAGATGCATGATCAGTTATTCTTTTCTTAATCCTGGTTTGTAATTTAGGAATATATACTGCAGCAGCTGTTCTTCCAGAGATGGGGTCTTTAGAACCATGTAACCACGATAAATAAATCTGATCTAAATACTTCTGTGCAATAACGTTCTTAGGGCTCTCTTTCGTATTCTTAATTTCTATTTGTATTTGAAAGTCCACTATTGGCATAGGAAAGATCCATGGAGGTATTCTGGATAATATCACAGTTGGACTAACATCAAAGTCTACTATACCAACTACTTCTGCTTCCCTGTTAGCAATCCATCTAAAGCTTTTAATGTTTTTGTTCCAGTGTTCCCAGCTTTCTTCTATCACTCCCTTTACTAGATGACTCTCTTTATGACCTTTTATATTAACCCAATAATTAATTGTAAGTTTATACCTACGAATGTATAAAGGAGCTTCCCCAACTTCTACCTGTATAGCTGCAATGGGAGATGTTCTGAACACACCACAACATATTCTTAAAGCTTGATTCTGAATTGCTTCAATCTTTTTGAGTGTGGTTTCAGACGCAAATCCGTAAATTATACTTCCATAATCTAAACTTGATCTAATTAATGTGCAATATATTCTTTTCAAAGATAATCTACGAGCTCCCCATTCAACCCCAGATAATCATCATAAAATATTTACTCCTGTTTTACATTTCTTGATACGTTTTTTAGCATGCATTGCAAAAGTCAGTCTAGATTCCATCCATACACCAAGATATTTAACTACTGGGACTTGCTCCAGCTGATGTTTATATAACTTCAACTTAGCCTCTGGTACTTTTTTCCCTTTTGTAAAACATAACTTGAGTTTTAGCCACAGATAATATGAAACTCCAATAATTTGCCCATTCATCTTCATTTTTTGTAATCTTTGTGATACACTTGGAATATTACGTCCTCTTTTCCATATTGCCCCGTCGTCTGCAAATAATGCCCTTCCTATGTCACCTTTAAGGTTACTAAAAATATAATTTATCATAATTTTAAAAAATACTGGACTACATACACTTCCTTGAGGATGTCTTAAGCCCTATTCGGACGGGATTAGTTTGAAGGGTCAAGGGTCAAGCCAAACATCACTTGTCTCTTCATCAGACACATATCCTTCAAGAATGATATTAAATATTAAATATTTAATCAATATTAAAATAAGAATGAATGATAATCAAGTTATAACCATTTCCTACATTTGATAAATCAGTTCTCTATATTCAAGGAGTGATTTTGGATATTGTAGTGTTTTAGTTGCTCTGTGCTTTTGAATCCAGCTCTGATGTCTGTGTCAAGACGTGCTGACAGGCAAATGTCCTTGGTGTTTGAAGGGAGAAGAGCTCAGCATGTGTTAACTGTATGTCTTCCTAAAGTGACCCCCGGGGTCATCTATGTTACAGCTATGTGACTCTTTTGGGGACTCAAAATGTAACAGAAATGTACCTCTCTGATATACTTTTCTTTCTTTATAGAATAGAATAAAGTCACTTCTGTACTAAATGTAGTATCAGCATGTTTTGGAGAAGTGCTTTGTTGATAGTTAGTTAAGATGTTCCGACCTTGATGGAAACTGGTATTCTCTGGAGTATTGTGTGTGTGCGTTGTATGATTTGTGCAGATCCAGTATTGGATATGGGCCTTCCTGCAGGCGATGCCAGACCTATAGACGCTTTTCTGTGACCTCCGAGGTCACTGGAGACTAATCGGGGCCTGGGCGACATCAAGTCTACGCATTTTTAGAGATATATGCTCCTATCTGTCTACGTGTGGAAAGTTGCTTACGTTGCATGTTGTTAGAACCAATCAGAATCATTCCACATGGCAGTAATGACGTGTCTAGACCTTGAAAACAGTATAACTGTTCAGAAAATTGTATGTACGTTAGACGGAGGCGGGGAGACTGTTAGAGGGAGCGCGGCCTACGAACTCCTCTTGAGCTGGCTTCTGCTGAAACTGCAAACTATTCTTCAGTAAAATTTTCTTTAATTAATCTGACTCCTGGTCTTCATTTTTCACTACTGGTCCTGGGTCCTAAGCTGTTACCCCAACAAGTTTTACATGGGGAGGTGGGGTTAAAGTAATTTTACCTCAGGACGTCTGTAATATTAATGGACAATTCGCACGGGATAAGACATCTCAGTAAAACTAGCAGAAGTGGGAGGGATAACTCGCTTTACGCACCACCGTAACCTCCTTGTCGTCATGTGCGTATGACGTTGCTTCCTGTTTTCACGTGAGAAAACACACGTGTGTGTGTGTCTAATATATATATATATATATATATATATATATATATATATATATATATATATATATATATATATATATATATATATGTATATATATATATATATGTATATATGTATATATATATATATATATATATATATATATATATATATATATATATATATATATATATATATATATATATGTATATATATATATATATACATACATATATATATATATACATATATATATATATATATATATATATATATATATATATATATCCATCCATCCATCCATCTTCTTCCGCTTTATCCAGGGCCGGGTCGCGGGGGCAGCAGTCTAAGCAGAGATGCCCAGACTTCCCTCTCCCTAGACACTTCCTCTAGCTCTGCCGGGGGTACACCGAGGCGTTCCCAGGCCAGCCGGAGGACATAGTCCCTCCAGCGTGTCCTAGGTCTTCCCCGGGGCCTTCAGGAGGCGTTCAGGAGGCATCCGGAACAGATGCCCGAGCCACCTCAGCTGACCCCTCTCGATGTGGAGGAGCAGCGGCTCTACTCCGAGTTCCTCCCGAGTGACTGAGCTCCTCACCCTATCTCTAAGGGAGCGCCCAGCCACCCTACGGAGAAAGCTCATGACCATAGGTGAGAGTAGGAACGTATATATATATATATATAACAGTTAGGTCCAGTCTAACGATTCTGTTTGGATTGTGTTGGTAATAGACACATACCTAGAGCTAAAAGAAGTGTTGTGCCTCTAATAAGTGCTTTTGGTCTTCTTTTTGCTTTAAATGGTATGTGGAAAATACTGGAGGTTTGCCACAAAGTTGTGCCGCCACTACCATCACGTGCTGCGCGTAGGGCACCAAGTGCTCCGGGGAGCACCACAAGAAAATGCTCTCTCTACCCTCCCGCAGGTCAGCTCTGCAAAATTGGGCTTTAGAATACTCTACTCCTACCCTAACTTGTATTGTTCTTTCAAGAAGAAAATCCCTAAATCCAATTAAGTTGAGTCAGAGTTTTGGTCTGCTGCATCCAGCAATTCTCTCAAAGCAATGACAGCAATGTGTGGAGCAGATGATGGGTTAATGGTAAATTTGTTGTCGCTAACAGAGTGGCTTCGTAACCTGAACGACGTTGTGCTGTCATGTGTTGTGTATTAAGATTGTGTAAAATTGCGTTTACCTGGTGTGAGGTGTGCAATGTCAATGGATATGACAGAACTGTTTTTTCAGCACCCCTTACCATCAGAGCAGCAGCAGCCACTGCTCGGAGGCATGTAGGCAGACCTTGTGCAACATTGTCTAAAGTTTTGGATAAATAAGAAACTGGACGATAACTTGTACCATGTTCCTGGGCCAGTATCCCCGCCGCAATGCCCCCGCTCTCATGCACATACAGATGAAAATTCTTTTTGTAGTTCGGAAGGCCCAAAGCCGGTGCTGACATGATAGCTTGTTTTAATACCTTAAAGGCCACATCCATTTCATCAGTCCACTTGATTGTTTGTTTTGGTGAAGCTTTGGTGTCAATTGCTTGTCTCAGAGTCTTGTCATACAAAGAACAGTCTGGTATCCAAGCCCTGCAATACTTTATCAGTCCCAGAAAGCTCTGCATTTGTTTGATTGTGTCTGGTTTAGTAAATCTCTTTACCAGCTCCACTCTGTCTGGAGAGATTCTCTTTTGTCCTTCAGAGATAACGTGTCCCAGATAGGAGACTTGTGGTTCCACCCATTGTAGTTTCTTTCTCAAGACTTTAAACCCCGCCTCTGCCAACACATTGCAGACAATAATGGAGGCCTGCTCACAGGCCTCTGCCGTCGTGGCAGAGATGAGAAGGTCATCAGCCTACTGTAGTAAGCACGTAGTCAGTGGTGGGAGATTAATGGTGCTGAGGGTTTTGTGCACGATCGCAGAGAACACTGCTAGCGTGTCCATGTTAGTTGTTTTTGTTTGTATGTAAACGAAAACAGTGGCTGCACCTCTCTGGATAGCGGTATTCTGAAAAACATAAATCAATTATGCTATAGAACTTGTGTGTAGGTGGTATTGAGTTTATTATAGTTACCACATCTGGTACCACTGGAGAAAGTGGTATGATCAAATCATTGATCTTTCTCAAATCTTGTGTCAGTCGCCAGCTTTGACCATCTGCTTTTAGGACAGGATTAATAGGTGTGTTATATGGCGAATGTATATCTATGATAATGCCTTGTTTCAATAGATTATCTATTACAGGTTCAATACCCTTCTCTTTCTCTGGAGAGAGAGGGTATTGTTTACATAGACTGGTGTTTTTGTTTTTAGCAACGCAGTGTACGGTTTAACATTGATAAAACCTGCTTCATCCTTGTGCTTAGCCCATAGTTTTGGATTCACCCGTCTTAGTGGCGCTATCTCTCCCTCCCCCTCCACTTCACTCGCCATGTAATCAACATGAAGAGGGTGAGGCTCAGTGGACACCATCAGCACAGAAGGGAAGAAGAGAGACACGTTAGTTTCAGTAAACACAATTTCCATCCCCAATTTGTGCATTATATCCCTTCCGAGCAAGTTCAGAGGTGACTGGAATAATAGTAAAATTGTGCATTAAATGTTGACCATCACTTGTGACCACAGGCAAAGGATGTGTCACTGGGCAGGAGATCGGAACCCCATCTATACCCACGGAGCGTGTAATTCTTGCTGAAACTGGGCCCTCGTATATTAAACCAGAAATAGAGCAACAACTAGCACCAGTATCAATAAGAAAAAAATATTTCTTCCCATCTACACTCAATTCCAAATTTGGCAAATAAATTTTGTTGTTATCATATTTTACAGTGAGCATAGATGTATTTGGGGTTCTATAACTCCGTAGGCCTCCCTATTGGGGAGTCCATTCTGTTTGATATTGGTTGTCAGTCGACTTCTCCTTTTTTTCTGCCCCTCCCCTTCTCTTTCTCTCCTCATCATATCTCTGTTTTCTACAATCTCTTAACCAGTGGCCCATTTTTCCACAATAGTGACACTTCCCCGGCCTGTGCCCACCCCCTTCTCTCTGTACTGCTGTTGTCTGCATGAATGCAGGTTCAGTTTTAACCGTCACCCCGCTGCTATCTGAAAATCCTCCAGCAGCATCTAATTCCCTCACTCGTGCACACAATTCTTCCACAGACAACTCAGTAATTATTGAGGTGGTTACTCTTATCAGCTGGGCCTGTGTTGGATTCATGTTGTTTAAACATGTGTTAATAAACAGTATGATATGATCTTGTGTGGTTGGCAGTTTATAGTCGTCCTGCCACGCTTTTTTGAATCTATTTACGAAAGCTGCGGCTGATTCTTTCGGCTCCTGTTTAGTGTTCGCAGCATATGAAATGTCTCTTTTAGAAATCACCTTTCTTTCTAACATTTTTTGCAGCTCCTCATAAAAAGTCTCTAAATGCTCTTCCTCTTCCCAAAGCAGCTTATTAGGATTATCTGCGGTACCTTTACCAGTCATTTTATCGTTTTCTGTTCTCAGAGAAGGACACCCGTCAATTATATCTGTCTCTGTCACGTCCTCCCCCAGAGTTCTGAGTAATATTACTTTAAAATCTGGACCTGTCAATTTTGCATATTGTGTATGACTTTTTAGGATCTGGACATATTTCACCGGATGAGAGGGAGAAGGCAGATTGTTACATATACTTTCAATATCACTCGCCTTAGCAGGGCGTATGGAAATTTGATTTCCCCTTCTCACAAACATAAATGCAGGCTCTGTTTTCTGTTCATCAGCTGTGGCCCCCCCTGCTACACACAGTTCAGTCTCACTCTCTACTCCGTCTCTACTCTCTGTCAGGGTGTGGTATAGTTTTGTTTCAGGGATGGATTGTTTCAATTCTTCTAATTTAGGAACATTATGTTTAGGAACATTATGTTGGTAAGTGCTCGATTTGAATTCTACCGCCGGGACATGTGTCACCACAGCTGACTTGTATTCTACTGGTGTGACATGGGGTATTACCGCTGGCTGGTATGGGGGTGACTGGTTTTTCTTTTTTGAGTTCGGCCTCTCTGGACCCTTATCCCAGTATTTTTTCATTTCTTTCCATTTATTGTATGCCTCTTTCATGTACTTATAATTCCATTCTGGATTTCCCCATCTCCCATTAATCATCGAATCTGCACTATCCATATCCCCTGGATTAAAAGAACCATCTTCAGGGCAATGATCCAATTGTATTTTTCCCTGAGTCCACCCTTTCAAATTTGATAAATACAGTTCGGTCCAGTATCCGCAACTATTTCTAAACATCCAGTCTCGGGGTGTTTCCCCTTGTTCTGGTCTTGATATTTTTTGACCCATCCTCCACTTAATCAATTGTGATTTGATTATTTTGTCAGTTTACCACACCACATCACAGGGGTCTCTTTATCAATTTGTCAAATATTTGGTGTCAATCAAATCACTTTGTCAATTATTAATTGTCTAAACGGAATATTCCCATCAACACTTGTTTGACCGTCAGAGCGGATCTACACGGTCCTTCCTCCTACTGGAGGGCTATCTCAGAATGTTTTACCCGTCAGAGCAGATCTAAGCGGGTCTTCCTCGCACTGGAGGGAGTACTCAAAAAATATTTGTCAGGTAACTGTGTGTCACAGACACGTCAGGTTCCACCCTCCACCAATCACAGCGCACTCCATCCCCAGAGTACTGATCACTATCACCTGCACCTCATCACCAGCACTATAAGAAGCACACGCACACAGCACTCCACGTCCGGTCTCGTTCGCATATACTGCTACCTATGCTTACCTCAAGGACTCTCCTATCGATACTACCTGTCTCCAGCGTGTATCCCTCCTTCCGTGTTTCCTGTCTGCTGTGTGGGTGTGTTCCTGTTCGTCCCTCTGACCTCCAGCGATCTCCAGTCTCCAGCGATCTCCAGTCTCCAGCAATCTCCAGGCTCCAGCGTCATTCCACCTTCTATGCAAAAGACAGTAACTCTCTCACTCATATCACCTTCCTATCTACCATCAACCGATTTACTCACCTGCTCCACTTCCCATGCTCTACTGTGGTCAATAAACTACCATTCCTGTTAACATCTGTGTCTGCCTCCTGTCTACTTGTAACACTGTGCATTTAAACATTACCCTTACAGACAAATCTTCCTGGACAGGAACACCAGGGCTATCTCTACCTTCTATGGGATCAATCAATCAATCCTACCACCACAGGAAATCATACAAAGATAACTTACCTGTGATGGAGGATGACTTCTCGGCAGTCCCGTGTTTCTTGGGAATATCCCGGACTGAGCCCCCAGCTGTTAGAATCTAACTTTTAGGTAGACTATCAATATTCTCAATCATCAGTCGATGTCCACCCCTGTGATGTGCAGCTGCAGCGCAAGATCTTGGGAGAATGCTCAAGGAACCACAGACACAGTGCAGTACTATAACATTCTCAAATTTATTAAGGAAGAAAGGTCATATATAAAGGTGTAAGTGAAACATGTATGTGCGCAAAATGTGTGTATGTGTATCTTAATGTTTTGTCTGGGATGTCTGGGTGTGTGCGAATGTGTCCAAGGACTACTGAATGTTTTGTCTGATTGTGCACACGTACCATGGCAGAAAAGTCAGTGTTATACAAGGAAAGTTAGAAAGTGAAGCCCAAGAAATAAGAAAATATTAACAATGGCCACTTTAAATCATTTATGATTTAGTGCTTCACTTTTAGGAAAATAGCTAAGGCTGTTTTTTAAGGGATAGTACCTTTCAAATAAGAGCAAGCAAATGCATATTGGTTATCTGGGAGCCGGGCTGAATGAATAATCACTGTTATTGCACTCCCGACACTAAGTATCGGACCCTCAGTCACTCTCCAGATACCAAATACAAAAGAATATGATTATAAATATGATTATTTTCAGTCTAATATTGCAATCTATAGACCATTCCAATACTCGTCTTAATCATCCCTTGCAAAATTCTCAAAATACATGGCCCCAGACATATCATCAGTAAAATAATCAGTATAGCAGGAAACAACATATTCAAATACGTCACCCAACTAGAGAACCAGTTTCTCATCTCTTTACCCCAGTCGTATGCAACGGGCGGATCAACAATTATGGTTTTCATGTGGTTTACCAAATCATGAATATTGTTGTAGCGATCTGGAATTGAGAAGCAGCATGATAGATTCAGCATTTTACACACTCCCCCTGCTTTGGCTGTTAGAAGGTCTAAAGTCAGTCTGTTCTGAATTACAGCACTTCTTATTGCTCTCATTTCGTCATTTATCAGAGTGATTGAATCAGCAGTGTCATTCTTCATTTGTTCTATCATTCAGGCCAGTCCATTTACTTTTTGGAGTGCAGCTACCACTCCCCCGAAGGGGAACATTCCCCAGCCTGCACTTGCCTGTTGCGATGTCCATGGATCTGCCAGGATGTATCCCCTGTAAGTAGGCATAGCTCTCTTTTGTCTGGATAAAGAGTTGGAACTAGGCAGTTCCACAAGATGAATCCCTGGAGCTACTATTCCTGGATAGCAACATCCACTCCAAGAGAAGTCCTTTGGGAAGGTGGTAACTCCTTTACCACCGCACACCCAGTACAACGATGTTTTGTGTGTTGTATAAAGTTCACTAAACGGGCAGTACCCAGAGACGTTCATCTCTCTAATTGAACATTTCAGTCCATTTCTAGTTTGCGTATACAAATATTAGCAAAACGATCCAAAAAGTCCTGTGTAGTCAGTGCTGGTGAAATGTGCAAATGTTTAAAAAAAAGGCTGTTGTCTCCTGCAAAACAATCCAAAAAGTCCTGTGTAGTCAGTGCTGGTGAAGCCTGAATAGAAATAGAATAGGGCATATTTTAGAATAATTTCAGAAATGTTCTAGGTATTCAATATAGATGAAATACAAACAAACAAAATTGACATTACTGAATACATTCTACTAACCGGTTGTATTCTGCAACACAGTCTGGATAGTCAGTGCTGTTCGTGCCAAACAGCATAGCAGTCGCGCTTTGGCAGAAAGCACAGTGCCACAGAACATGCCTTACAAAAAACCGGGGTTTTTTGGGAACAAACCCTGCACTGGCGCCTTCCTTTGGTGCTGTCTGTAGCAAAGTTCCCTGGTAAGTGGCGAGTCTCATCTTTGTGGGAGGGAGGGGGTGAAGGAACATCAGCACGCACCAACACAGCAAGTTCCTCAACGAGTTGTTCTCTGAATTGCTTCTGTGTCAGTGGCTTCTGATTCTTCATACCAGCCATTTGACGGTGGAGTATAAAAGCATTTGCAATGGCTATGTCCACAAAGTGGAAGAAGAAGGTACGATACCACTTTCTGGTTTTGTGTGCGCTTGTGTAGTAGCCAGTGAGTGCATCAGAGACATCTACTCCACCCATGAACCTGAATAGAAATAGAATAGGTCATATTTTAGAATATTTTCATAAATGTTCTTGATATTCAATATAGATGAAATATAAACAAACAAAAATGACATTACTGAAAATATTCTACAAACCTGTTGTATTCTGCAACACAGTCTGGAACAGGTACATCCAAGGTTTCCCACTGTCCATTTCCACCTTTCACTTTCCTCTGCACAACATTCCCTCCGGTGCCTCTGTGAATGGTGGAGCACATCTGTACAGCTCTTTTTGGAAGCTTGTTCATGGCAGTTTTAGGGTATCCTATCCTGTTGGACCGAATAGTCCCGCACGCCCAGATGTTTTTTTTCAGGAGATCTGTAAACAGCGCTGGACTGGTGTAGAAGTTGTCAACAAACAGTTTGTAGCCTGTTCCCAACATCTTCTCATCAACCAGTGCCATGACAGACTCATAACTTAGTCCTTTGTTCTGTGGGATGGGAGCTGCAGGTGATTTACCCTCATAGATAAAAAAGTCCCATGTGTATGCAAATAATGAGTCAGCAAGCACGAACAGTTTATATCCCCACTTTGTTGGCTTGGCCTTCATATATTGCTTTAGTCCATTCCTCGCTTTTGTTGCCACCATCCTCTCCTCAATTGCAATGTTCTGGAAAGGATGGAAAAAGTTCTTGCATGCATCTCTCAGTTCTTGATACATTGGCTTTAGCTTACAGAGACGGTCATAGGCAGCTGTTCCTCTTTTGGTGTTGTTTTCAGCATCCACCTTGGGATCACTGAGATGCAGAGCAGAGGAGATGGAAAAAAATTTCCTTGAAGACATAACTTCGGCAGGAAAGGGTGTGCGGAAAATTTTGTGTTTCCTCCAGTAATCAGTCAGTGAAGGCCTTTTCATCTCTCCCATGTATATTATAAGTGACATATAGGCATATATGTCATTCAAAGAAATATCTTGCCACTGTTTTTGGTCCTTTTGATGCATCGCTCCATAGGCATTTGTGTTTTTGACAATGGTCTGCAGCAATGAAGTGGATATGAAGAGCTGGAACAACTGCAACACTGTGTATGATGCTGTGGGGGTCAGCTGTGGGCCTGGTGTTCGAAAGGGTCTGAAGACTGCAGGCGGGGGTGTAATGTCCTCGTCAGTTGAACAGTTCCACTTTACTGTAGGGGTGCTTGGGGACACAGCGGGTGTGGACTTGGTTTTTCTGACCCTCTTTTTGCCTCTCCCTTTTACTGGCCGATTCAGGTCTACAGGTGCAGATCTTGAAGAATCTGAAAGCTTCCTTCTCTTTTCTGCTGGTTGGCTGGTGCTTGGCTGCCATTCCTCATCCGAAGACTCAACCTGATGCCTGTAGAATGGCAAGGAAAGGAAAGAGAATTAGCACTGCATTAGCACTTTCTGTAAAGCTGCTTTGAAACAATGTGTATTGTGAAAAGCGCTATACAAATAAATTTGAATTGAATTGAATTAATACTTCTGTATAGTTTGCCCATTCAATCAACAATCACACTGTCATCATTCACTCTAATTACAGGCCATCCCATGAACAATGAAACTGATGGGCAGTCGGTTAGACAGCATTCATATTGATGGCCACCTATACATTCTCACACAGCCCAACAATCAATCTAACGGCCGGCTATACAGTGAGCATTCATATTGACGGTGGCCCATACATTCTCACACAGCCCAAACATCAATCTAACGGCCGGTGATACAGTGAGCATTCATATTGACGGCGGCCCATACATTCACACACAGTCCTACAATCAATCTAATGGCCGGTGAAACAGTGAGCATTCATATTGATGGCCAGACATAAAATCAACAATCACACACATGGGGGAAAATTATATATAATTTTTCCCCATGTGTGCTAGGAAAAATGCAAAATATCAGCATATGGATAATGCATACTGGTATAGTGCATTTTTTCTAGCACACAGAAAAAATTAAATACAGTCTCAATATATATATATATTTTGTAAAAAACATACAATTACATGTGTTATATACGTGTGTGTTAAAAATATTCACAAATTGCACAGATATGAACCAGAATTATGCATCAAGTGCCTTTTTAAGTTACTGTTTAAACATATGATTTTATAATGAACTGATAACATTTTATCACATTTTCAGAGCAGATAAGTTTTAAAGTCTGGGTTGGGGACAAGGCCTGAGTAGCCAAATATTAGGGATGAAAACATTTTTAAAAATGGAAATCAAACTGATTTTAGTGTATAACATTTTTTGGTGGTGCAATAAACATTATTTGAAATAACTAAACTATTTATTTTAAAATATAGTATTTTTAACATGAATGTATAACCTGGGGAAATAAAAGTTCCCCTAATTGAAGAATCACCCATATATATAATTTTTCCCCATGTGTGCTAGAAAAAATGCAAAATATCAGCATATGTATAATGCATACTGGTATATTGCATTTTTTCTAGCACACAGAAAAAATAAAATAAATACATTCTCACACACATTCTCAATATACATAAACAACTACACATAGCAACTCACCGGTATATTATTGGATCAGCTCCGTCAACAAGCATATCACCGTCATCGCTGTCTTCACTCTCCTCAATGTTTTCCACATCGCTGCTTCGAGTGAGCTCAAATAAAACATCCTCAGCAGAAAAAAACTTCTTTTGACAATCCATTTGATAATAAATTCCGTCCGGTAAGTAAACAGTTACTGCAAATGACAGGGGAGGTGTGTCACAGACTACGTCGCAGCTACTCGTGGAGAGAGAGAGAGAGCGCCAGCGCCAGATTCAAATGAATAAATAATCACGCCCATGTGATGAATATATAGAGACAGAGCGTATTTAGGCCACGCCCACACCGGGGGGAAAACAATCGAACGCTCTCCATTGACTTTGCATTGCGTGAGGCTGCATCTCTGTCATTTCGGACTTATAACAAAAAACAGAACAATGTCTAAAAGCTGGTATGTGACAAAGTGTACAGCAAACAAGCTAAAAAACACAGAAATACGTTTTTATAAGCTGTCGACCCAAAAAAACGAGAGTTTAAGGAGACAAAAGTGGATAAAGGCAGTAAAACGTGACGCTTCAGCAGGAAGAATGGGTACATTTTGGGATCCTGACACTCAGTATGCCTCAGTATGCCTATGTGACTTATGTTAAGTCAAATATCCAAATGTCAGGTTTATATGTTATATTTACTGTCGCTGATTACGTTCCCCTCTAGCGGACGTAGTTCTCAGTGTAATATAACGTGTCGCGCTCTGTCTCAATGGCCTGTATCCACTTTTTTTGTCCTTAAACGCTCGTTTTTTGGTTCAATAGCTTAAAAAAACTTCTGGGTTTTTGGTTGTGGGTTTTGTTTAGCTTGTTTGCTGTACACTTTGTCACATATCCGCTTTTAGACATTGTTCTGTTTTTTGTTATAAGTCCGAAATGACAAGGATGCAGCCTCACGCAATGCAAAGTCAATGGAGAGCGTTCGATTGTTTTCCCCCCGGTGGGCGTGGCCTTCAGATTATGACGCGTGGCGCTCTGTCTCTATACATGCCAGGTATTGTTGGAATCGTGTGCTCATTGGCTACATTTTCTGTCAGTCATGACGATTCAATGCTTTTATTGGCTCCAGATATTCAGACAATATCATTGGATGAGCACATCATGACATCAGCTAAACAGAGTGCTATGGTTGGACATTTTGGACTAGATCCCGGCTATCTTTGCATGTTTTTGAGTGCGGGTGGTGTTATTATGTTCGTAACATTCTAAGCTATAAACCCATGTCACTTTATGCTACCGGGAGACTGTTTTTGGTGCATTATTTTATTGCATAACAGTCTAGTATGATAGAATGATATATAGTTTGTCAAGATGAATGATGTTTTTTTACGTTAAATCTATTAACAAACATTACACTCGTGCTAAAAATAGCGCTTCAGGACGAGCACGTCCTCGCAAGGCTTAGACAAAGAGTGATTTAGTCTAGTGTGCCCTATTCTGATGCGAGAAATAATTGTATCTTCTTTCCTATTCCTAAAAACACTTCTTCCATTTTCTACTTGCTGCTGAATATTATTATACAAATGTCTGCCCTTACTATCACATTTCCATATTTCTTGCCATTCCTTGTTAATAAATTCTTTTAAATTTTAAATTTTAAATTCTGTTAAATTTTCCCTTTAACCTCTTTTTTGCTAAGAGTCACTTGTATTTCGATCTCTGAATGTTTTAGAGCTTGCTTAGGTAGTTTATCAACCACTTCATTAGCCTCCACACCCACATGAGCTGGAACCCATAAAAAACTTACTAAGCTTACATTACTTAGTCTTAGCAAACTTGAAAGAATCTCTTATATAATATCTTGCCTTGATGATTTTAGTCCACATGCAAGGCTTGATATTACTGCATAAGAGTCAGAATATATTACTACTGGTCTAGGTTTTACATCCTCTACCCACTGGAGTGCCACCATCATGGCAATTAATTCTGATGCATACACAGATGCATGATCAGTTATTCTTTTCTTAATCCTGGTTTGTAATTTAGGAATATATACTGCAGCAGCTGTTCTTCCAGAGATGGGGTCTTTAGAACCATGTAACCACGATAAATAAATCTGATCTAAATACTTCTGTGCAATAACGTTCTTAGGGCTCTCTTTCGTATTCTTAATTTCTATTTGTATTTGAAAGTCCACTATTGGCATAGGAAAGATCCATGGAGGTATTCTGGATAATATCACAGTTGGACTAACATCAAAGTCTACTATACCAACTACTTCTGCTTCCCTGTTAGCAATCCATCTAAAGCTTTTAATGTTTTTGTTCCAGTGTTCCCAGCTTTCTTCTATCACTCCCTTTACTAGATGACTCTCTTTATGACCTTTTATATTAACCCAATAATTAATTGTAAGTTTATACCTACGAATGTATAAAGGAGCTTCCCCAACTTCTACCTGTATAGCTGCAATGGGAGATGTTCTGAACACACCACAACATATTCTTAAAGCTTGATTCTGAATTGCTTCAATCTTTTTGAGTGTGGTTTCAGACGCAAATCCGTAAATTATACTTCCATAATCTAAACTTGATCTAATTAATGTGCAATATATTCTTTTCAAAGATAATCTACGAGCTCCCCATTCAACCCCAGATAATCATCATAAAATATTTACTCCTGTTTTACATTTCTTGATAAGTTTTTTAGCATGCATTGCAAAAGTCAGTCTAGATTCCATCCATACACCAAGATATTTAACTACTGGGACTTGCTCCAGCTGATGTTTATATAACTTCAACTTAGCCTCTGGTACTTTTTTCCCTTTTGTAAAACATAACTTGAGTTTTAGCCACAGATAATATGAAACTCCAATAATTTGCCCATTCATCTTCATTTTTTGTAATCTTTGTGATACACTTGGAATATTACGTCCTCTTTTCCATATTGCCCCGTCGTCTGCAAATAATGCCCTTCCTATGTCACCTTTAAGGTTACTAAAAATATAATTTATCATAATTTTAAAAAATACTGGACTACATACACTTCCTTGAGGATGTCTTAAGCCCTATTCGGACGGGATTAGTTTGAAGGGTCAAGGGTCAAGCCAAACATCACTTGTCTCTTCATCAGACACATATCCTTCAAGAATGATATTAAATATTAAATATTTAATCAATATTAAAATAAGAATGAATGATAATCAAGTTATAACCATTTCCTACATTTGATAAATCAGTTCTCTATATTCAAGGAGTGATTTTGGATATTGTAGTGTTTTAGTTGCTCTGTGCTTTTGAATCCAGCTCTGATGTCTGTGTCAAGACGTGCTGACAGGCAAATGTCCTTGGTGTTTGAAGTGAGAAGAGCTCAGCATGTGTTAACTGTATGTCTTCCTAAAGTGACCCCTGGGATCATCTATGTTACAGCTATGTGACTCTTTTGGGGACTCAAAATGTAACAGAAATGTACCTCTCTGATATACTTTTCTTTCTTTATAGAATAGAATAAAGTCACTTCTGTACTAAATGTAGTATCAGCATGTTTTGGAGAAGTGCTTTGTTGATAGTTAGTTAAGATGTTCCGACCTTGATGGAAACTGGTATTCTCTGGAGTATTGTGTGTGTGCGTTGTATGATTTGTGCAGATCCAGTATTGGATATGGGCCTTCCTGCAGGCGATGCCAGACCTATAGACGCTTTTCTGTGACCTCCGAGGTCACTGGAGACTAATCGGGGCCTGGGCGACATCAAGTCTACGCATTTTTAGAGATATATGCTCCTATCTGTCTACGTGTGGAAAGTTGCTTACGTTGCATGTTGTTAGAACCAATCAGAATCATTCCACATGGCAGTAATGACGTGTCTAGACCTTGAAAACAGTATAACTGTTCAGAAAATTGTATGTACGTTAGACGGAGGCGGGGAGACTGTTAGAGGGAGCGCGGCCTACGAACTCCTCTTGAGCTGGCTTCTGCTGAAGAAACTGCAAACTATTCTTCAGTAAAATTTTCTTTAATTAATCTGACTCCTGGTCTTCATTTTTCACTACTGGTCCTGGGTCCTAAGCTGTTACCCCAACAAGTTTTACATGGGGAGGTGGGGTTAAAGTAATTTTACCTCAGGACGTCTGTAATATTAATGGACAATTCGCACGGGATAAGACATCTCAGTAAAACTAGCAGAAGTGGGAGGGATAACTCGCTTTACGCACCACCGTAACCTCCTTGTCGTCATGTGCGTATGACGTTGCTTCCTGTTTTCACGTGAGAAAACACGTGTGTGTGTGTCTAATATATATATATATATATATATATATCCATCCATCCATCCATCCATCTTCTTCCGCTTTATCCAGGGCCGGGTCGCGGGGGCAGCAGTCTAAGCAGAGATGCCCAGACTTCCCTCTCCCTAGACACTTCCTCTAGCTCTGCCGGGGGTACACCGAGGCGTTCCCAGGCCAGCCGGAGGACATAGTCCCTCCAGCATGTCCTAGGTCTTCCCCGGGGCCTCCTCCAGGTTGGACAAGCCCGAAACACCTTCCCGGGAAGGCGTTCAGGAGGCATCCGGAACAGATGCCCGAGCCACCTCAGCTGACCCCTCTCGATGTGGAGGAGCAGCGGCTCTACTCCGAGTTCCTCCCGAGTGACTGAGCTCCTCACCCTATCTCTAAGGGAGCGCCCAGCCACCCTACGGAGAAAGCTCATGACCATAGGTGAGAGTAGGAACGTATATATATATATATATATATATATATAACAGTTAGGTCCAGTCTAACGATTCTGTTTGGATTGTGTTGGTAATAAACACATACCTAGAGCTAAAAGAAGTGTTGTGCCTCTAATAAGTGCTTTTGGTCTTCTTTTTGCTTTAAATGGTATGTGGAAAATACTGGAGGTTTGCCACAAAGTTGTGCCGCCACTACCATCACGTGCTGCGCGTAGGGCACCAAGTGCTCCGGGGAGCACCACAAGAAAATGCTCTCTCTACCCTCCCGCAGGTCAGCTCTGCAAAATTGGGCTTTAGAATACTCTACTCCTACCCTAACTTGTATTGTTCTTTCAAGAAGAAAATCCCTAAATCCAATTAAGTTGAGTCAGAGTTTTGGTCTGCTGCATCCAGCAATTCTCTCAAAGCAATGACAGCAATGTGTGGAGCAGATGATGGGTTAATGGTAAATTTGTTGTCGCTAACAGAGTGGCTTCGTAACCTGAACGACGTTGTGCTGTCATGTGTTGTGTATTAAGATTGTGTAAAATTGCGTTTACCTGGTGTGAGGTGTGCAATGTCAATGGATATGACAGAACTGTTTTTTCAGCACCCCTTACCATCAGAGCAGCAGCAGCCACTGCTCGGAGGCATGTAGGCAGACCTTGTGCAACATTGTCTAAAGTTTTGGATAAATAAGAAACTGGACGATAACTTGTACCATGTTCCTGGGCCAGTATCCCCGCCGCAATGCCCCCGCTCTCATGCACATACAGATTAAAATTCTTTTTGTAGTTCGGAAGGCCCAAAGCCGGTGCTGACATGATAGCTTGTTTTAATACCTTAAAGGCCACATCCATTTCATCAGTCCACTTGATTGTTTGTTTTGGTGAAGCTTTGGTGTCAATTGCTTGTCTCAGAGTCTTGTCATACAAAGAACAGTCTGGTATCCAAGCCCTGCAATACTTTATCAGTCCCAGAAAGCTCTGCATTTGTTTGATTGTGTCTGGTTTAGTAAATCTCTTTACCAGCTCCACTCTGTCTGGAGAGATTCTCTTTTGTCCTTCAGAGATAACGTGTCCCAGATAGGAGACTTGTGGTTCCACCCATTGTAGTTTCTTTCTCGAGACTTTAAACCCCGCCTCTGCCAACACATTGCAGACAATAATGGAGGCCTGCTCACAGGCCTCTGCCGTCGTGGCAGAGATGAGAAGGTCATCAGCGTACTGTAGTAAGCACGTAGTCAGTGGTGGGAGATTAATGGTGCTGAGGGTTTTGTGCACGATCGCAGAGAACACTGCTAGCGTGTCCATGTTAGTTGTTTTTGTTTGTATGTAAACGAAAACAGTGGCTGCACCTCTCTGGATAGCGGTATTCTGAAAAACATAAATCAATTATGCTATAGAACTTGTGTGTAGGTGGTATTGAGTTTATTATAGTTACCACATCTGGTACCACTGGAGAAAGTGGTATGATTAAATCATTGATCTTTCTCAAATCTTGTGTCAGTCGCCAGCTTTGACCATCTGCTTTTAGGACAGGATTAATAGGTGTGTTATATGGCGAATGTATATCTATGATAATGCCTTGTTTCAATAGATTATCTATTACAGGTTCAATACCCTTCTCTTTCTCTGGAGAGAGAGGGTATTGTTTTACATAGACTGGTGTTTTTGTTTTTAGCAACGCAGTGTACGGTTTAACATTGATAAAACCTGCTTCGTCCTTGTGCTTAGCCCATAGTTTTGGATACACCCGTCTTAGTGGCGCTATCTCTCCCTCCCCCTCCACTTCACTCGCCATGTAATCAACATGAAGAGGGTGAGGCTCAGTGGACACCATCAGCACAGAAGGGAAGAAGAGAGACACGTTAGTTTCAGTAAACACAATTTCCATCCCCAATTTGTGCATTATATCCCTTCCGAGCAAGTTCAGAGGTGACTGGAATAATAGTAAAATTGTGCATTAAATGTTGACCATCACTTGTGACCACATGCAAAGGATGTGTCACTGGGCAGGAGATCGGAACCCCATCTATACCCACGGAGCGTGTAATTCTTGCTGAAACTGGGCCCTCGTATATTAAACCAGAAATAGAGGAACAACTAGCACCAGTATCAATAAGAAAACAATATTTCTTCCCATCTACACTCAATTCCAAATTTGGCAAATAAATTTTGTTGTTATCATATTTTACAGTGAGCATAGATGTATTTGGGGTTCTATCACTCCGTAGGCCTCCCTATTGGGGAGTCCATTCTGTTTGATATTGGTTGTCAGTCGACTTCTCCTTTTTTTCTGCCCCTCCCCTTCTCTTTCTCTCCTCATCATATCTCCGTTTTCTACAATCTCTTAAACAGTGGCCCATTTTTCCACAATAGTGACACTTCCCTGGCCTGTGCCCACCCCCTTCTCTCTGTACTGCTGTTGTCTGCATGAATGCAGGTTCAGTTTTAACCGTCACCCCGCTGCTATCTGAAAATCCTCCAGCAGCATCTAATTCCCTCACTCGTGCACACAATTCTTCCACAGACAACTCAGTAATTATTGAGGTGGTTACTCTTATCAGCTGGGCCTGTGTTGGATTCATGTTGTTCAAACATGTGTTAATAAACAGTATGATATGATCTTGCCCACTAAACATTGGACGTCGGATAAACGTGCAGATCATGTCTATATTGGGTCCGTCGGTCCATGACCAATTCTGGACATCTATTCGACGTCCAAACTAGGTCCACTATTTTGACGTCCAACCATGACCCAACTTGGACGTCAATTGGACGTTCAACTTTTGACCTTGAACTGGGTAATTTTTTTGGGCGTCATTTGGACGTCTATGACAGGTGCAAGAACATTTACATTATATATAATGTTTTATTTACAAATATCAACATTGTTGTTATCAACATGATTAATACTTGAAAGCTAAAACACTCAAGATTCATGTTCTGAACTCGTTTTTTGCACTAAATACACATGAGAGGGGTTAAATGAAATGCTGAAGCTATTTAAACATTAGCATAATAAACGTATATATAAAACATAAAATTATTTTGAATAAAAAACTACTCTTTACAATTACAAATGTTCTAATATAACTGGACCTTTTGAAAGGATTTAATATAGTTTGGCTTTCAAATTGAGTCAAAAAACAGTCAACGTCACTCTGATTGGCTGGGGTAGCACATCATCATAACCCAACCAGTCACTGTTCTGATTGGCCGAGGCCACACGCCAGGCATTTGGCGCAATTCTGCGTGCAAGACGGCACATTCAGCCTGCATCGCTTTCGCTGGTGAGTCCATTTTTTCTTCTCTAAGTTGAAGGCAAGTTTGGTCAGCTTAGTGATTTTTATGTCCATGTGTACGTGTGGTAGGTAGTTTAGCATCACGTCTTGACAAACCTGCTGTGATTATAGCCACGAATGGTCACGGAGAGAGACCATGTCGAAAAGCTGTTAGCTAGCTTGACTTTTTGAGCGGCAAACATGTCACGCGCACTATAAAATGCGTGTGCGATATTGACAAAAAATATCTTGATTTTCTGTGTTTTTCTCAGTAACGATAATTAGACAATATTTAGTGTTTAGTAAAGAATAATGTACATCCAGCCGGTTATCGCAGAGTAAACCCAGACAGAGTGATCAGGACCCGACACGAAGCGGAGGGATCTTGCCACTTAAGGGGTTTATTCTGCGGCGATAACCGGCTGGATGTACATTATCCCGCTAATTACACGGCTAACAATACTTGTCTCAAGTAAATTAGACACGAAAAATTGTCTTGTTTAAATATTTTATTAGCTCTCACGCAAAGCTTCCGGGAAGAAAAACAGTTCCAAACTGCTTTGAGTCGTTTTGAAGTCAAATTAATGCTGAAGTCTTCCATTGTGACTGACTTCCTGTATGACTGCAGAATGCTGTTGCATATATTTAAATCATTTGTCTTTTTTTCTTTTGCAGAAGGGATCATGAAATTTGATTCTGCAGCCACTGAGGACTACATCAAATTCAATGTGTCTGAGCACCTCAAGCATGCACCACAAAGACTTGGAGGCGGAGGATTTACTATGCCCTGATTTTTTTTTAAAATAAAGATGGAAATAAAGAAATGGCTATATTGAATTGTGACTTATTTGTATAACTAGTGTTGTATGTATGTGGTCCCATGTTTCCAGAGGGTGAAGGACATGTTTTCTGTGCCAGTTCATTTCCCTGTAGCTTTGTTTCAGCAGCTAGTTTGAGCTGGAAATGCATTACACCTATGTATGCGTCTCCATTTATCACCTGCTGCTTAGACAATCAAATGGAGTTTTTTGAAAAGTAATCTAGTCCCATTTCAGAAGGTGGCATATGTTCCAGATAATTTCCCAAAAACTCAGTTTGATTGTCTCAGCAACAACTGGAGACCTTACGGTCTATGCTGGCATTTCCTGTCGAAACTACTGAAACAAAGCTACAGGAAATGTAATGCATGGTACAGAAAACATGTCCTCCACCCTCTTGAAACATGACTACATTTATAGAAGTTGCATAAAAACGACGTCTAAATATGATGTTGAAAAGACGTCCACAAACGACCACATTTGGACTATAAATAGCCCATATACGGAGGTCCCACGGACGTCAACATTTAACGTACCGGAGACGTCGAAAAAAAGACGTCGCCTGGCGTTACAAAACAACCCCTTCAGTGGACCGAAATTGGACGTCCAAAAATTACTTAGAAAGGACGTCACTACGACGTCACATTGCGCAGTGGGTGTGTGGTTGGCAGTTTAGAGTCGTCCTGCCACGCTTTTTTGAATCTATTTACGAAAGCTGCGGCTGATTCTTTCGGCTCCTGTTTAGTGTTCGCAGCATATGAAATGTCTCTTTTAGAAATCAACTTTCTTTCTAACATTTTTTGCAGCTCCTCATAAAAAGTCTCTAAATGCTCTTCCTCTTCCCAAAGCAGCTTATTAGGATTATCTGCGGTACCTTTACCAGTCATTTTATCGTTTTCTGTTCTCAGAGAAGGACACCCGTCAATTATATCTGTCTCTGTCACGTCCTCCCCCAGAGTTCTGAGTAATATTACTTTAAAATCTGGACCTGTCAATTTTGCATATCGTGTATGACTTTTTAGGATCTGGACATATTTCACCGGATGAGAGGGAGAAGGCAGATTGTTACATATACTTTCAATATCACTCACCTTAGCGGGGTGTATGGAAATTTGATTTCCCCTTCTCAC
The DNA here is from genome assembly GCF_949357685.1 of Gobio gobio. NCBI lineage: Eukaryota > Metazoa > Chordata > Actinopteri > Cypriniformes > Gobionidae > Gobio > Gobio gobio. The sequence goes on from NC_137097.1 coordinate 3,008,006, forward strand.
AAACATAAATGCAGGCTCTGTTTTCTGTTCATCAGCTGTGGCCCCCCTGCTACACACAGTTCAGTCTCACTCTCTACTCCGTCTCTACTCTCTGTCAGGGTGTGGTATATTTTTTTTTCAGGGATGGATTGTTTTAATTCTTCTAATTTAGGAACATTATGTTTAGGAACATTATGTTGGTAAGTGCTCAATTTGAATTCTACCGCCGGGACATGTGTCACCACAGCTGACTTGTATTCTACTGGTGTGACATGGGGTATTACCGCTGGCTGGTATGGGGGTGACTGTTTTTTCTTTTTTGAGTTTCGGCCTCTCTGGACCCTTATCCCAGTATTTTTTCATTTCTTTCCATTTATTGTATGCCTCTTTCATGTACTTATAATTCCATTCTGGATTTCCCCATCCCCCATTAATCATCGAATCTGCACTATCCATATCCCCTGGATTAAAAGAACCATCTTCAGGGCAATGATCCAATTGTATTTTTCCCTGAGTCCACCCTTTCAAATTTGATAAATACAGTTCGGTCCAGTATCCGCAACTATTTCTAAACATCCAGTCTCGGGGTGTTTCCCCTTGTTCTGGTCTTGATATTTTTTGACCCATCCTTCACTTAATCAATTGTGATTTGATTATTTTGTTAGTTTACCACACCACATCACAGGGGTCTCTTTATCAATTTGTCAAATATTTGGTGTCAATCAAATCAGTTTGTCAATTATTAATTGTCTAAACGGAATATTCCCATCAACACTTGTTTGACCGTCAGAGCGGATCTACACGGTCCTTCCTCCTACTGGAGGGCTATCTCAGAATGTTTTACCCGTCAGAGCAGATCTAAACGGGTCTTCCTCGCACTGGAGGGAGTACTCAAAAAATATTTGTCAGGTAACTGTGCATTTAAACATTACCCTTACAGACAAATCTTCCTGGACAGGAACACCAGGGCTATCTCTACCTTCTATGAGATCAATCAATCAATCAATCCTACCACCACAGGAAATCATACAAAGATAACTTACCTGTGATGGAGGATGACTTCTCAGCAGTCCTGTGTTTCTTGGGAATATCCCGGACGGAGCCCCCAGCTGTTAGAATCTAACTTTTAGGTAGACTATCAACATATCAATATTCTCAATCATCAGTCGATGTCCACCCCTGTGATGTGTGGCAGCAGCTGCAGCGCAAGATCTTGGGAGAATGCTCAAGGAACCACAGACACAGTGCAGTACTATAACATTCTCAAATTTATTAAGGAAGAAAGGTCATATATAAAGGTGTAAGTGAAACATGTATGTGCGCAAAATGTTTGTATGTGTATCTTAATGTTTTGTCTGGGATGTCTGGGTGTGTGTGAATGTGTCCAAGGACTACTGAATGTATTGTCTGATTGTGCACACGTACCATGGCATAAAAGTCAGTGTTATACAAGGAAAGTTAGAAAGTGAAGCCCAAGAAATAAGAAAATATTAACAATGGCCACTTTAAATAATTTATGATTTAGTGCTTCACTTTTAGGAAAATAGCTACGGCTGTTTTTTAAGGGATAGTACCTTTCAAATAAGAGCAAGCAAATGCATATTGGTTATCTGGGAGCCGGGCTGAATGAATAATCACTGTTATTGCACTCCCGACACTAAATATCGGACCCTCAGTCACTCTCCAGATACCAAATACAAAAGAATATGATTATTAATATGATTATTTTCAGTCTAATATTGCGATCTATAGACCATTCCAATACTCGTCTTAACCATCCCTTGCAAAATTCTCAAAATACATGGCCCCAGACATATCATCAGTAAAATAATCAGTATAGCAGGAAACAACATATTCAAATACGTCACCCAACTAGAGAACCAGTTTCTCATCTCTTTACCCCAGTCGTATGCAACCGGCGGATCAACAATTTTGGTTTTCATGTGGTTTACCAAATCGTGAATATTGTTGTAGCGATCTGGAATTGAGAAGCAGCATGATAGATTCAGCATTTTACACACTCCCCCTGCTTTGGCTGTTAGAAGGTCTAAAGTCAGTCTGTTCTGAATTACAGCACTTCTTATTGCTCTCATTTCGTCATTTATCAGAGTGATTGAATCAGCAGTGTCATTCTTCATTTGTTCTATCATCCAGGCCAGTCCATTTACTTTTTGGAGTGCAGCTACCACTCCCCCGAAGGGGAACATTCCCCAGCCTGCACTTGCCTGTTGCGATGTCCATCGATCTGCCAGGATGTATCCCCTGTAAGTAGGCATAGCTCTCTTTTGTCTGGATAAAGAGTTGGAACTAGGCAGTTCCACAAGATGAATCCCTGGAGCTACTATTCCTGGATAGCAACATCCACTCCAAGAGAAGTCCTTTGGGAAGGTGGTAACTCCTTTACCACCGCACACCCAGTACAACGATGTTTTGTGTGTTGTATAAAGTTCACTAAACGGGCAGTACCCAGAGACGTTCATCTCTCTAATTGAACATTTCAGTCCATTTCTAGTTTGCGTATACAAATATTAGCAAAACGATCCAAAAAGTCCTGTGTAGTCAGTGCTGGTGAAATGTGCAAATGTTTAAAAAAAAGGCCGTTGTCTCCTGCAAAACAATCCAAAAAGTCCTGTGTAGTCAGTGCTGGTGAAGCCTGAATAGAAATAGAATAGGGCATATTTTAGAATCATTTCAGAAATGTTCTAGGTATTCAATATAGATGAAATACAAACAAACAAAATTGACATTACTGAATACATTCTACTAACCGGTTGTATTCTGCAACACAGTCTGGATAGTCAGTGCTGTTCGTGCCAAACAGCATAGCAGTCGCGCTTTGGCAGAAAGCACAGTGCCACAGAACAAGCCTTACAAAAAACCGGGGTTTTTTGGGAACAAACCCTGCACTGGCGCCTTCCTTTGGTGCTGTCTGAAGCGAAGTTCCCTGGTAAGTGGCGAGTCTCATCTTTGTGGGAGGGAGGGGGTGAAGGAACATCAGCACGCACCAACACAGCAAGTTCCTCAACGAGTTGTTCTCTGAATTGCTTCTGTGTCAGTGGCTTCTGATTCTTCATACCAGCCATTTGACGGTGGAGTATAAAAGCATTTGCAATGGCTATGTCCACAAAGTGGAAGAAGAAGGTACGATACCACTTTCTGGTTTTGTGTGCGATTGTGTAGTAGCCAATGAGTGCATCAGAGACATCTACTCCACCCATGAACCTGAATAGAAATAGAATAGGTCATATTTTAGAATATTTTCATAAATGTTCTTGATATTCAATATAGATGAAATGTAAACAAACAAAAATGACATTACTGAAAATATTCTACAAACCTGTTGTATTCTGCAACACAGTCTGGAACAGGTACATCCAAGGTTTCCCACTGTCCATTTCCACCTTTCACTTTCCTCTGCACAACATTCCCTCCGGTGCCTCTGTGAATGGTGGAGCACATCTGTACAGCTCTTTTTGGAAGCTTGTTCATGGCAGTTTTAGGGTATCCTATCCTGTTGGACCGAATAGTCCCGCACGCCCAGATGTTTTTTTTCAGGAGATCTGTAAACAGCGCTGGACTGGTGTAGAAGTTGTCAACAAACAGTTTGTAGCCTGTTCCCAACATCTTCTCATCAACCAGTGCCATGACAGACTCATAACTTAGTCCTTTGTTCTGTGGGATGGGAGCTGCAGGTGATTTACCCTCATAGATAAAAAAGTCCCATGTGTATGCAAATAATGAGTCAGCAAGCACGAACAGTTTATATCCCCACTTTGTTGACTTGGCCTTCATATATTGCTTTAGTCCATTCCTCGCTTTTGTTGCCACCATCCTCTCCTCAATTGCAATGTTCTGGAAAGGATGGAAAAAGTTCTTGCATGCATCTCTCAGTTCTTGATACATTGGCTTTAGCTTACAGAGACGGTCATAGGCAGCTGTTCCTCTTTTGGTGTTGTTTTCAGCATCCACCTTGGGATCACTGAGATGCAGAGCAGAGGAGATGGAAAAAAATTTCCTTGAAGACATAACTTCGGCAGGAAAGGGTGTGCGGAAAATTTTGTGTTTCCTCCAGTAATCAGTCAGTGAAGGCCTTTTCATCTCTCCCATGTATATTATAAGTGACATATAGGCATATATGTCATTCAAAGAAATATCTTGCCACTGTTTTTGGTCCTTTTGATGCATCGCTCCATAGGCATTTGTGTTTTTGACAATGGTCTGCAGCAATGAAGTGGATATGAAGAGCTGGAACAACTGCAACACTGTGTATGATGCTGTGGGGATCAGCTGTGGGCCTGGTGTTCGAAAGGGTCTGAAGACTGCAGGCGGGGGTGTAATGTCCTCGTCAGTTGACCAATTCCACTTTACTGTAGGGGTGCTTGGGGACACAGCGGGTGTGGACTTGGTTTTTCTGACCCTCTTTTTGCCTCTCCCTTTTACTGGCCGATTCAGGTCTACAAGTGCAGATCTTGAAGAATCTGAAAGCTTCCTTCTCTTTTCTGCTGGTTGGCTGGTGCTTGGCTGCCATTCCTCATCCGAAGACTCAACCTGATGCCTATAGAATGGCAAGGAAAGGAAAGAGAATTAGCACTGCATTAGCACTTTCTGTAAAGCTGCTTTGAAACAATGTGTATTGTGAAAAGCGCTATACAAATAAATTTGAATTGAATTGAATTAATACTTCTGTATAGTTTGCCCATTCAATCAACAATCACACTGTCATCATTCACTCTAATTACAGGCCATCCCATGAACAATGAAACTGATGGGCAGTCGGTTAGACAGCATTCATATTGACGGCCACCTATACATTCTCACACAGCCCAAGCATCAATCTAACGGCCGGCTATACAGTGAGCATTCATATTGACGGCCACCTATACATTCTCACACAGCCCAAACATCAATCTAATGGCCGGCTATACAGTGAACATTCATATTGACGGCGGCCCATACATTCGCACACAGTCCTACAATCAATCTAATGGCCGGTGATACAGTGAGCATTCATATTGATGGCCAGACATAAAATCAACAATCACACACATGGGGGAAAATTATATATAATCTTTCCCCATGTGTGCTAGGAAAAATGCAAAATATCAGCATATGGATAATGCATACTGGTATATTGCATTTTTTCTAGCACACAGAAAAAATAAAATAAATACAGTCTCAATATATATATATATATATATATATATATATATATATATATATATATATATATATATATATATATATATATATATATATATATATATATATAATTTTTCCCCATGTGTGTGCTAGAAAAAATGCAAAATATCAGCATATTGGTATATTGCATTTTTTCTAGCACACAGAAAAAATAAAATAAATACATTCTCATAAACACATTCTCCATATACATAAACAACTACACATAGCAACTCACCGGTATATTATTGGATCAGCTCCGTCAACAAGCATATCACTGTCATCGCTGTCTTCACTCTCCTCAATGTTTTCCACGTCGCTGCTTCGAGTGAGCTCAAATAAAACATCCTCAGCAGAAAAAAACTTCTTTTGACGATCCATTTGATAATAAATTCCGCCCAGTAAGTAAACAGTTACTACAAATGACAGGGGAGGTGTGTCACAGACTACGTCGCAGCTACTCGTGGAGAGAGAGAGAGCGCCAGATTCAAATGAATAAATGATCACGCCCATGTGACGAATATATAGAGACAGAGCGTATTTAGGCCACGCCCACACCGGGGGGGAAAACAATCAAACGCTCTCCATTGACTTTGCATTGCGCGAGGCTGCCTCATTGTCATTTCGGACTTATAACAAAAAACAGAACAATGTCTAAAAGCTGATATGTGACAAGGTGTACAGCAAACAAGCTAAAAAACACAGAAATAAGTTTCTATAAGCTGTCGACCCAAAGAAACTAGCGTTTAAGAAGATAAAAGTGGATACAGGCAATACGAAGTGAAGCTTCAGCAGGAAGAATGGGTAAATTTTGTTAAAATTAACCTCTTTTTTCTAAGAGTCACTTGTATTTCGATCTCTGAATGTTTTAGAGCTTGCTTAGCTAGTTTATCAACCACTTCATTAGCCTCCACACCCACATGAGCTGGAACCCATAAAAAAAACTTACTAAGCTTACATTAATTAGTCTTAGCAAACTTGAAAGAATCTCTTATATAATATCTTGCCTTGATGATTTTAGTCCACTTGCAAGGCTTGATATTGCTGCATAAGAGTCAGAATATATTACTACTGGTCTAGGTTTTACATCCTCTACCCACTGGAGTGCCGCCATCATGGCAATTAATTCTGATGCATACACAGATGCATGATCAGTTATTCTTTTCTTAATCCTGGTTTGTAATTTAGGAATATATACTGCAGCAGCTGTTCTTCCAGAGATGGGGTCTTTAGAACCATGTAACCACGATGAATAAATCTGATCTAAATACTTCTGTGCAATAACGTTCTTAGGGCTCTCTTTCGTATTCTTAATTTCTATTTGTATTTGAAAGTCCACTTTTGGCATAGGAAAGATCCATGGAGGTATTCTGGATAATATCACAGTTGGACTAACATCAAAGTCTACTATACCAACTACTTCTGCTTCCCTGTTAGCAATCCATCCAAAGCTTTTAATGTTTTTGTTCCAGTGTTCCCAGCTTTCTTCTATCACTCCCTTTACTAGATGACTCTCTTTATGACCTTTTATATTAACCCAATAATTAATTGTAAGTTTATACCTACGAATGTATAAAGGAGCTTCCCCAACTTCTACCTGTATAGCTGCAATGGGAGATGTTCTGAACACACCACAACATATTCTTAAAGCTTGATTCTGAATTGCTTCAATCTTTTTGAGTGTGGTTTCAGACGCAAATCCGTAAATTATACTTCCATAATCTAAACTTGATCTAATTAATGTGCAATATATTCTTTTCAAAGATAATCAACAAGCTCCCCATTCAACCCCAGATAATCATCATAAAATATTTACTCCTGTTTTACATTTCTTGATAAGTTTTTTAGCATGCATTGCAAAAGTCAGTCTAGATTCCATCCATACACCAAGATATTTAACTACTGGGACTTGCTCCAGCTGATGTTTATATAACTTCAACTTAGCCTCTGGTACTTTTTTCCCTTTTGTAAAACATAACTTGAGTTTTAGCCACAGATAATATGAAACTCCAATAATTTGCCCATTCATCTTCATTTTTTGTAATCTTTGTGATACACTTGGAACATTACGTCCTCTTTTCCATATTGCCCCGTCGTCTGCAAATAATGCCCTTCCTATGTCACCTTTAAGGTTACTAAAAATATAATTTATCATAATTTTAAAAAATACTGGACTACATACACTTCCTTGAGGATGTCTTAAGCCCTATTCGGACGGGATTAGTTTGAAGGGTCAAGGGTCAAGCCAAACATCACTTGTCTCTTCATCAGACACATATCCTTCAAGAATGATATTAAATATTAAATATTTAATCAATATTAAAATAAGAATGAATGATAATCAAGTTATAACCATTTCCTACATTTGATAAATCAGTTCTCTATATTCAAGGAGTGATTTTGGATATTGTAGTGTTTTAGTTGCTCTGTGCTTTTGAATCCAGCTCTGATGTCTGTGTCAAGACGTGCTGACAGGCAAATGTCCTTGGTGTTTGAAGTGAGAAGAGCTCAGCATGTGTTAACTGTATGTCTTCCTAAAGTGACCCCCGGGGTCATCTATGTTACAGCTATGTGACTCTTTTGGGGACTCAAAATGTAACAGAAATGTACCTCTCTGATATACTTTTCTTTCTTTGTAGAATAGAATAAAGTCACTTCTGTACTAAATGTAGTATCAGCATGTTTTGGAGAAGTGCTTTGTTGATAGTTAGTTAAGATGTTCCGACCTTGATGGAAACTGGTATTCTCTGGAGTATTGTGTGTGTGCATTGTATGATTTGTGCAGATCCAGTATTGGATATGGGCCTTCCTGCAGGCGATGCCAGACCTATAGACGCTTTTCTGTGACCTCCGAGGTCACTGGAGACTAATCTGGGCCTGGGCGACATCAAGTCTACGCATTTTTAGAGATATATGCTCCTATCTGTCTACGTGTGGAAAGTTGCTTACGTTGCATGTTGTTAGAACCAATCAGAATCATTCCACATGGCAGTAATGACGTGTCTAGACCTTGAAAACAGTATAACTGTTCAGAAAATTGTATGTATGTTAGACGGAGGCGGGGAGACTGTTAGAGGGAGCGCGGCCTACGAACTCCTCTTGAGCTGGCTTCTGCTGATGAAACTGCAAACTATTCTTCAGTAAAATTTTCTTTAATTAATCTGACTCCTGGTCTTCATTTTTCACTACTGGTCCTGGGTCCTAAGCTGTTACCCCAACAAGTTTTACATGGGGAGGTGGGGTTAAAGTAATTTTACCTCAGGACGTCTGTAATATTAATGGACAATTCGCACGGGATAAGACATCTCAGTAAAACTAGCAGAAGTGGGAGGGATAACTCGCTTTACGCACCACCGTAACCTCCTTGTCGTCATGTGCGTATGACGTTGCTTTCTTTTTTCACGTGAGAAAACACACGTGTGTGTGTGTCTAATATATATATATATATATCCATCCATCCATCCATCCATCTTCTTCCGCTTTATCCAGGGCCGTGTCGCGGGGGCAGCAGTCTAAGCAGAGATGCCCAGGCTTCCCTCTCCCTAGACACTTCCTCTAGCTCTTCCGGGGGTACACCGAGGCGTTCCCAGGCCAGCCGGAAGACATAGTCCCTCCAGCGTGTCCTAGGTCTTCCCCGGGGCCACCTCCAGGTTGGACATGCCCGAAACACCTTCCCGGAAAGGCGTTCAGGAGGCATCCGGAACAGATGCCCGAGCCACCTCAGCTGACCCCTCTCGATGTGGAGGAGCAGCGGCTCTACTCCGAGTTCCTCCCGAGTGACTGAGCTCCTCACCCTATCTCTAAGGGAGCGCCCAGCCACCATACGGAGAAAGCTCATGACCATAGGTGAGAGTAGGAACGTATATATATATATATATATATATATATATATATATATATATATATATATATATATATATATATATATATATATATATATATATATATATATATAACAGTTAGGTCCAGTCTAACGATTCTGTTTGGATTGTGTTGGTAATAGACACATACCTAGAGCTAAAAGAAGTGTTGTGCCTCTAATAAGTGCTTTTGGTCTTCTTTTTGCTTTAAATGGTATGTGGAAAATACTGGAGGTTTGCCACAAAGTTGTGCCGCCACTACCATCACGTGCTGCGCGTAGGGCACCAAGTGCTCCGGGGAGCACCACAAGAAAATGCTCTCTCTACCCTCCCGCAGGTCAGCTCTGCAAAATTGGGCTTTAGAATACTCTACTCCTACCCTAACTTGTATTGTTCTTTCAAGAAGAAAATCCCTAAATCCAATTAAGTTGAGTCAGAGTTTTGGTCTGCTGCATCCAGCAATTCTCTCAAAGCAATGACAGCAATGTGTGGAGTAGATGATGGGTTAATTGTAACCAAGATTACCAGAGAATAATAGAAGAATAAATAATGTGATTAATATAAAAAACTTAATGTTGAAAAGCTACTGAAAACGATTTAAAAGAAGTATATTCATAAAGGAAAATATTAATATTATACGAATATATATATTTATATCTGTTATTAATGTGACCAATAGCGTTCCGTTTTGAACTTGAGATGAGTCAATGAGAGCGCAGAATGTGGCGCAGCGGAAAAATTGATTTCCGGATTTTGCACGAGGTTTATGCGTGGAGTTAGAGGCAACTCTCTCTCTCTCTCGTGAACGGATGGCTGATGAACGCGGTGTTTGTTGACTCCGTGGGCAATATAAAGAAAGAAAATCATCTAGATGAGTTCTGTCGATGGATCGATGTGAGTGAAATGATGCATTTTATTTCCTATTGGTTATTAGTGATGTTAATATTGAAACGGACATTCAGTTTATTAATATAAAAGTGTATGGTGATTAATATATATATGTATATGTATACTAGCGACAGAGTGTTGCAAAAGTGTTTATGGAGTGTATTTTTGCTCGAAAAGGTTAGAGAAAAGGATTTAAAGGGGACGTGCTATAACGCACCATTCTGGAATTTTCTGAGTTGAACGATCTCCTTGGTAAGTCAAATTGCCTTGTTAATTGTCACCAATTAAATCGTTATTGATGTTTAAGTGGGAAAAGCAAGAGAAATGGAATTTGTAAGTGATTTATGCATATAAAATTGTGTAATGCTGTATGTGGTACATAACAGCTAACTGTGTGCTGATGTATGTCATGAGAAGTGGTCAGTTATATATTAATTAATATGTAAGTTGGAAAAATGGTCACAAACATTACATATAAAGGAAATATATTCTTTATTTGAGAAAAAAAAGCATTTACATGTGTTCAGTTTCTGTGTAAAATGTATGCTTATACATTTATTTTCATGAGTAGAAAAAAAATGTTTTATTTGTATGTTGTTACAAACATATTAATTATATTTTTGTGACCTTGTCTGTTCAAGGTCAGGTTTTTTTCCTTGTTGTTCTGTCCTTTCGGAGTCCTCTGTGTTACGTGACGAGATACGTGTATTCTGGATTGTCCCGGCCTTCCAGTGGTTCTGAGGAGGGTTTGGACTGGCGAGCCTCCCTTGAGTCTAGGTCTTGAGTTCTGGGTTTCTGTGGAAACAAAAGACGAGTTTTTCTGAATTCTGCGACTGGTAGGAAATCAAATGACTTTTCCCATCTGTTGTTTTTTTTCTTGGGATGAAGTGATTTTCCCTTCCAACAGATAAAAGGACAATTGAGATTTTTTTTCAACGGACTATTTGAAATTGAAGGACTTCATTTTATTTCCTTGAGAATTGTAAATGTTCTTTTGGGGTTGAAAACTGATACATTGTTTTGAGTTTGATTTAAAGGAAAAAAAACAGAGTTGAAGCAAACGAACTAAGAACTCACCTTGTTGAAAAGGTTAATGAAACCTGTGAAAGCAAAAGAGTGATACAAATTCAGAAAGAGAAATTCGATTGTGAAAATTTATATATATATATATTTTTTTTTGTTTTAATTTTCACATGGATTTTAACTTACTTTCTGATTGCTGCTAACAGAATATACATTGTGTGTTCAACCAAACTGTTCTCCGAGTCTGTTCACTGTTGTTGTTGCATCTTTCTCAGCAGCGAATTTGTTCTTCTGAGACGCTGGTCCATAGATTGGCATATAACTAGTCTTTTATAGTTGCAAGTTATTAGCCGGAGAGTGAGCGTTACAAAAGTTGGCGAGCCAGCCAGGAGATTGATTGCCTAACAACAACAGTGACTTCTCAGTACGACAAACAAAGAGAATTCTTACTGTGAAACAAGCTATCCCAGTGCTAACAGTATGGATATAGTGGAACGAGAAAACGTGAATGTTTCCAATGCTGTCATAGTTGATGGCATAACATTGAGTGAATCTGACAAAAACTTAGAAACATGGCTTGCACGATATGGTAGCATTAGTCGTAATCTGCTAATTGATGACCCAACATCTGAATTTCATCGGCAGGCTATAATAGAGTTTGCACATAGCTCTGAAATAACAACCCTGAAGCCTCTGTTGCCTTTAAGTATAGTTAGCACTTCAGATGCAGATGTCATATTCACTGTGCGTGCCCTAAGCAGTGTATACTCACCTGCAGTTAAAGATGATGCTACTAAGGGCTATTTGGCAGATTTGAAAGCCATTGCTAATGCTACTGGCAAATCTTTTGAAGAAGTGCTTCAAGAGGAGTTAGTGAAGATGAGGTCAGTTGGCCCTACCATTGAACAGTTGCCCAGCTGTCATTTAGCAGACTCCCAAACTCGGGGACTCAGCACTGCCAGTTCCTTCAATGACCGTGGGTCATCCGCCACATCACAGGGAATGGGTGAAAATGGAGATGGAACTGTCTCACCAAACGTTTCTCCATTGCTGGGTGTTGAAAGCCAGAAAACTAAAAACCTGTCCAAGGAGAATGAGATGAATATTGTACCTGATACTGGCGGAGTTAAAAATCCTTCAGCCACAAGGTTGCCACATCCAGTTCTGACCATGGATATGATAGATCCTCCTGCTGTGCAAAGAGTCGTGGTTGAGCATGTTGTGAGGACAAGTGATGTGACAGCCCAGCATACTTCCTTGCGTCTCAGATCTTTCTCAGGGAAAATTCCACGTCCACCCAATGAGCCAGACTTTGAAACATGGCGAGCAAGTGTAGAATTCCTACTGGATGATCCATCTGTTTCAGACTTGTCTCATACAAGAAGAATTCTAGACAGCTTGCTTCCACCTGCTGCTGACGTAATCAAACATGTTAGCCCACATTCATCACCCTCAGTATATTTAGAGTTGCTTGAATCAGTGTATGGATCAGTGGAGGATGGGGAAGAGCTGCTGGCAAAGTTCATGACGATGTTGCAGAACCAAGGGGAAAAGCCTTCCAGCTACCTGCATCGATTACAAGTGATGTTAAGTGCAGCGGTGAGAAGAGGTGGCATTGCAGAGAGGGAGCGTGACCGCAGTTTGCTGAAGCAGTTCTGTCGTGGGTGCTGGGATAATGGCTTAATTGTCAATCTTCAGCTGGAAAGGAGAACGAATAACCCACCTACCTTCGCTGAACTAGTAGTGTCTGTCAGAACGGAGGAAGACAGGCAAGCTTCAAAGGAGAATCGGATGAGGAGTCATTTTGGGATGACTAAACAAGGTCTAGCCCCTTCCAAGTCACGAGCTGCAGCTCATCAGTTGTCCGCTCCCTCACATGAGGTAGTCAGCGGAGCAGCTTCTGAAACAGACTCCATGAGAAAGCAGATATCAGAAATTCATGCGCAGCTTGCTTCCATGCGACCATTGACTCCCCAAAAGTGCCAGCCCGCTTGTTCCAAAGTGGTGGATGTGACTTCGCTAAAAAAAGAACTGACTGAACTACGAGCCCAGGTTCAAGCTGTGGAAGCTGCAGTTTCCCCGAAGGTCCAGCACAGAAGCTCAGAGGCTGAGGAAATTGCTGAACTAACAAGACAGGTTGCAGAGTTGAAAGCCCAATTAACTGTCTCAGAATTACAGAAACATCAGCCAGGAAGAACATCTGGGTTCAGGAGCCATTCTGCCATGTCACAGCCTAGGCAGACTAGACAGGAAGAGAGTAAACCAGTCAGTATTGATGAATTGACCTCAGATCGACCTCGTCCAGGCTACTGTTTTCGCTGCGGAGAAAACGGTCATATCGCCGTAAATTGTGAAAATGATCCAAATCCTGCAAATGTAGAAAGCAAACGACGTCAGCTGAGGGAGAAACAGGCTCAGTGGGACCTGAAAAACAGAGTTGCATCCCCACGGTTAAACTCCAATCAGTCTCTGTAGCAGGGCGTACAGAAACTGAGGAAATACCCACATGCCCTAGCAAACCTAGAAAAGCATTCAACAAGTGTCATGAGGAAGTAATTCAGAGAAAATTACCAAGAGGATTGGTTGGAATGAAGTGTACAGCCAAGTTGTTTGTTGAGGGAACTCCAGTGAATTGTTTGCTAGATACAGGTTCCCAAGTAACCACCATTCCACTTTCCTTTTACCACGATCATCTATCCAATCACCCTATGAAGTCACTTGAGTCATTACTGGAAGTGGAAGGAGCCAATGGGCAGTCAGTTCCCTATTTGGGCTATGTAGAGCTTACTCTGACATTTCCTAAGGAGTTCTTGGGAGTAAAAACAGAAGTTACCACATTAGCCCTAGTGGTCCCTGATTTGATGCACATGCCCCAGGTCCTTGTGGGAACGAACTCCCTTGATGCTCTTTATGCAAACCATGCTCAAGAAAGCCCAGGAGACCTCAACCCAGCTTTCAATGGATATCGAGCAGTTCTCAAAATTCTGGATGTCAGACATAAGCAAATGAGCACTGAAGTTATGGGATGTGTAACATTGGAAGGGACTACTCCAAAAGTTGTGTCAGCAGGGAGTGTAGCGGTTCTTGATGGAGTTGTTCACCTAAGTCGCTGTTCTCCAGAGAGCTTGACAACATTAGGGCAGCCAGAAATGTCTTCTATGCCTGGCGGATTATTAGTGGCTAGTGGACTGTACACTTTGCCTGATAAAAGATCCTTTAATTTGCCTGTAGTGGTGAGAAATGAAACTCAGAATGACATAGCAGTTCCACCAAAAGCCGTGATCGCTGAGTTGTACACTGTTCAGCATGTGATTGAGACGCAGCAGAGACATGATGCTCCTCAGACTCCATTGAACTCTGGCGGCTCACAGATAAAAATTGATTTTGGTGATTCCCCTGTACCAGCAGAGTGGAAGACCCGAATATCAACGCTATTGAACTCGATGCCTGAGGTATTTGCCTTACATGACATGGACTATGGACATACAGAAAAAGTGAGACATCACATCAAACTTAGTGATGAAACTCCCTTTAAACATCGAGCTAGGCCCATTCACCCACAGGATGTCGATGCTGTTCGCAAACACCTGCAAGACTTGTTGGCTGCCGGAGTTATTAGAGAATCTGAGTCTCCCTTTGCCTCCCCTATAGTGGTGGTGAGGAAGAAGGATAATTCAGTACGCCTTTGCATCGACTTCAGAAAACTTAACTCCCAAACTATAAAGGACGCCTATGCGCTTCCCAACTTGGAAGAGGTGTTTTCCGTTCTAAATGGCTCAAAGTGGTTCTCTGTTTTGGATTTGAAGTCGGGGTACTACCAAATCGAGATGGAGGAAGCAGATAAACAAAAGACAGCCTTCGTGTGCCCACAAGGATTCTGGGAGTTTAATAGAATGCCGCAAGGGATTACAAATGCTCCCAGCACCTTTCAACGGCTCATGGAGCACTGTATGGGTGATCTGAATCGAAAAGAGGTGCTAGTTTTCATAGACGACCGTATAATTTTTTCAGAAACCCTTGAAGAGCATGAACATCGACTAGTGCAGGTCCTTACCCGTCTGAAAGAATATGGCTTGAAACTCTCACCTGAAAAATGTAAATTTTTTCAGACTTCAGTGCGATATTTGGGACATATTGTTTCTCAGCATGGTGTAGAGACAGACCCAGTGAAAATTGAGGCCATTAAAACTTGGCCAAAGCCACAAACTCTCAAGGAACTGAAATCATTCCTGGGATTTGCCGGGTATTATAGGAGGTTCGTTCAGGACTTTTCTAAAATAGTAAAGCCACTCAACAACCTCACGGCTGGATACCCCCCAATTCGGAAAGGAAGAAAGTGTAAAGACACAAATCGTCATTACTATGATCCAAAAGAAAAGCTGGGAGACAGGTGGGATGTTTCTTGTCAGCAAGCGTTTGAGACAATTGTGGAGAAACTAACAACTGCTCCAGTTTTGGGATACGCTGACCCTAGATTGCCATATGTATTACATACTGACGCCAGCACCGTAGGCTTAGGTGCCGCGTTATATCAAGAACAGGAAGGCCAGTTGAGGGTCCTTGCTTATGCCAGTCGAGGACTAACAAAGAGCGAAGCCAGATATCCTGCTCATAAACTTGAGTTTCTGGCCCTCAAGTGGGCAGTTACCTCAAAGTTCAGTGACTATTTGTACGGGGCTGAATTTACTGTTGTAACCGACAGTAACCCCTTAACTTATATCCTGACTTCGGCCAAATTGGACTCTACCAGTTATAGATGGCTGTCTGGGTTATCAGCTTATAACTTCAAGATCCAATATAGAGCAGGAGCCCAAAATCAGGATGCCGATGGTTTGTCCAGACGTCCAAATGGTGAGCTGTTGAATGATCTGGAGTCTCAAAAAGAACAGGAGAGGATTAAACAGTTCACACTGAATCATCTTGCTGAGACCAACAAAGATCTGTCTGTGATCCTGCCAGAAGCAGTGAAGGCTGTGTGTGAGAAACATCAGGTTGGCCAGTCACAGGATGGACATCGCCCTGTCTTAATGACATTAGCAGAGTCCATGACGATGGATGCGGGTGCATTACCCCAAGAATTCCAGGAAGAATATGACCATGGCTTACCTGTGATCACTCACCTTTCTGAGGGAGATTTAGCAAATCAACAACGAGCAGATCCTGAGTTGAAAGAGGTCCTGGAGTACCTAGAGTCTGGTGAAAAACCTCTTGGAAGGACATTCCAGTCACCTACAATGGTTATGTGGATGAGAGAGTGGAATAAGCTTGAAGTCAAGAATGGAGTGTTGTATAGGAAAAGAATGGATCAAGGTAGAGCATTGAGCCAACTGGTGTTACCCAAGGATCTCCGAGAGATGGTACTCACCAGTTTACATGATGACATGGGTCATCTAGGGATGGAGCGAACTCTTGATCTCCTCCGTTCCAGGTTCTATTGGCCTAAAATGACTGATGCTGTGGAGCGAAAACTCAAAACCTGTGAGCGTTGTATTCGGAGGAAATCTCCACCACAGAGAGCAGCTCCTCTAGTGAACATACGGACCAGCAGGCCCTTGGAGCTGGTCTGTATGGACTTCTTGTCGGTAGAGCCAGACAGTAGCAACGCAAAGGATATATTGGTCATTACAGACCATTTTACAAAATATGCCATTGCGATACCTACCAAAGATCAAAAGGCTCGTACCGTGGCCAGATGTCTCTGGGATCATTTCTTACTGCACTATGGCTTCCCTGAAAAATTGCATAGTGATCAGGGCCCGGATTTCGAATCCCGAACCATTCAAGAGCTGTGCAAAGTCGCAGGTATCCGTAAGGTGAGGACGACCCCCTATCATCCAAGAGGGAACCCAGTGGAGCGGTTCAACAGGACCCTGCTGCAAATGTTAGGAACCCTGGAGAACAAAAAGAAGGCCCACTGGAAGGAATTTGTTAAACCGCTTGTGCATGCATACAATTGTACAAAGAACGATGTTACAGGGTACTCGCCTTATGAAATGATGTTCGGACGTCAGCCTCGATTGCCCGTGGATCTTGCTTTCGGACTTCCAGTCAATGATTCCTCCCAGTCTCACTCGCAGTATGTGAAATCTCTGAAGGATCGGTTGGAGGAGAGCTACCAGCTAGCAACGCGCAATGCTATGAAGGTAGCGGGACGAAACAAGAGGAGATTTGATAGGAATGTAGTTGTTTCCATTCTGGACATAGGTGATCGAGTCTTAGTAAGGAATGTCCGGCTGAGAGGAAAACACAAAATAGCGGACAGATGGGAACATGACGTCTATGTTGTGTTAAAGAAAAGCAGTGGCATTCCCGTGTATACAGTTCGGCCAGAAGGAAAGGAAAGTCCAGTGCGTACTTTGCATCGCGATTTACTTCTGCCCTGTGGGTTCTTGCCTAACACTGACTTTGAAGAACCTGTCCATCAAAAAGAACACCGTAGGCCTAGGACAAGAGCTCAGTCCAGAGTTGAGGATGCTGCTGAAGCAGAGACGAGTCATTCTGAATTTGAGAGTGAATCTGTTCACCTTGATGTACCTGGAAAGTCCTTGGAGTTCACTACTAGAGTTATTCCTGAAGAGAGACCAGCTCATGAGTCAAGTTCATTGGTTACAAGAAACTTACCTGTAGTTGATTCCGCAAGTCCACCATCCATTGTCCTAGATCAGTTAAGAGATGATTCACCTGTTGAACAAAACTCAATTAGGCATGGAGTTGAGATGAACTCATCTGTGATGCGTCATGCAGAACGAGATGTCTCTGGAGTTGAACCTGAAAGGGACAGAGAAGAGGGATTAGCAAACGTAATCTCAGAAAAAGAATGTGATGAATCAAGTGAGCTACCAGATGAGTCATATGAGGTGGTCAATGAAATTGGATCAGATGCACATGAAGAGGATGCTACTCCTTATCCTGACTCACCCCCTGTCAGACATCTTTCAGATATTCCAACTGTGCCAGAGGATGCAGGAGATATGGGTCCAAGACGTTCGATGAGGCAAAGTAGACCACCGGACAAGTTGCAGTATGCACGGCTGGGAAATCCCTTGATTTCAGTCATTCAGTCTTTATTGCAAGGATTAAGCTCTGCACTTTCTGAATCAGTAGAAGAGTCTGAATATATTCAATATCCTCACAATACTGGACACAATGCAGTTCCACCTGTGTGATTTAACCACTCCCAAGCACAGGGACGTGCTATGATTCAGGAGGGGGAAGTGTAACCAAGATTACCAGAGAATAATAGAAGAATAAATAATGTGATTAATATAAAAAACTTAATGTTGAAAAGCTACTGAAAACGATTTAAAAGAAGTATATTCATAAAGGAAAATATTAATATTATACGAATATATATATTTATATCTGTTATTAATGTGACCAATAGCGTTCCGTTTTGAACTTGAGATGAGTCAATGAGAGCGCAGAATGTGGCGCAGCGGAAAAATTGATTTCCGGATTTTGCACGAGGTTTATGCGTGGAGTTAGAGGCAACTCTCTCTCTCTCTCGTGAACGGATGGCTGATGAACGCGGTGTTTGTTGACTCCGTGGGCAATATAAAGAAAGAAAATCATCTAGATGAGTTCTGTCGATGGATTGATGTGAGTGAAATGATGCATTTTATTTCCTATTGGTTATTAGTGATGTTAATATTGAAACGGACATTCAGTTTATTAATATAAAAGTGTATGGTGATTAATATATATATGTATATGTATACTAGCGACAGAGTGTTGCAAAAGTGTTTATGGAGTGTATTTTTGCTCGAAAAGGTTAGAGAAAAGGATTTAAAGGGGACGTACTATAACGCACCATTCTGGAATTTTCTGAGTTGAACGATCTCCTTGGTAAGTCAAATTGCCTTGTTAATTGTCACCAATTAAATCGTTATTGATGTTTAAGTGGGAAAAACAAGAGAAATGGAATTTGTAAGTGATTTATGCATATAAAATTGTGTAATGCTGTATGTGGTACATAACAGCTAACTGTGTGCTGATGTATGTCATGAGAAGTGGTCAGTTATATATTAATTAATATGTAAGTTGGAAAAATGGTCACAAACATTACATATAAAGGAAATATATTCTTTATTTGAGAAAAAAAAGCATTTACATGTGTTCAGTTTCTGTGTAAAATGTATGCTTATACATTTATTTTCATGAGTAGAAAAAAAAATTTTTTATTTGTATGTTGTTACAAACATATTAATTATATTTTTGTGACCTTGTCTGTTCAAGGTCAGGTTTTTTTCCTTGTTGTTCTGTCCTTTCGGAGTCCTCTGTGTTACGTGACGAGATACGTGTATTCTGGATTGTCCCGGCCTTCCAGTGGTTCTGAGGAGGGTTTGGACTGGCGAGCCTCCCTTGAGTCTAGGTCTTGAGTTCTGGGTTTCTGTGGAAACAAAAGACGAGTTTTTCTGAATTCTGCGACTGGTAGGAAATCAAATGACTTTTCCCATCTGTTGTTTTTTTTCTTGGGATGAAGTGATTTTCCCTTCCAACAGATAAAAGGACAATTGAGATTTTTTTTCAACGGACTATTTGAAATTGAAGGACTTCATTTTATTTCCTTGAGAATTGTAAATGTTCTTTTGGGGTTGAAAACTGATACATTGTTTTGAGTTTGATTTAAAGGAAAAAAAACAGAGTTGAAGCAAACGAACTAAGAACTCACCTTGTTGAAAAGGTTAATGAAACCTGTGAAAGCAAAAGAGTGATACAAATTCAGAAAGAGAAATTAGATTGTGAAAATTTATATATATATTTTTTTTATTTTTGTTTTAATTTTCACATGGATTTTAACTTACTTTCTGATTGCTGCTAACAGAATATACATTGTGTGTTCAACCAAACTGTTCTCAGAGTCTGTTCACTGTTGTTGTTGCATCTTTCTCAGCAGCGAATTTGTTCTTCTGAGACGCTGGTCCATAGATTGGCATATAACTAGTCTTTTATAGTTGCAAGTTATTAGCCGGAGAGTGAGCGTTACATAATGGTTAAATTTGTTGTCGCTAACAGAGTGGCTTCGTAACCTGAACGACGTTGTGCTGTCATGTGTTGTGTATTAAGATTGTGTAAAATTGCGTTTACCTGGTGTGAGGTGTGCAATGTCAATGGATATGACAGAACTGTTTTTTCAGCACCCCTTACCATCAGAGCAGCAGCAGCCACTGCTCAGAGGCATGTAGGCAGACCTTGTGCAACATTGTCTAAAGTTTTGGATAAATAAGAAACTGGACGATAACTTGTACCATGTTCCAGGGCCAGTATCCCCGCCGCAATGCCCCCGCTCTCATGCACATACAGATTAAAATTATTTTTGTAGTTCGGAAGGCCCAAAGCCGGTGCTGACATGATAGCTTGTTTTAATACCTTAAAGGCCACATCCATTTCATCAGTCCACTTGATTGTTTGTTTTGGTGAAGCTTTGGTGTCAATTGCTTGTCTCAGAGTCTTGTCATACAAAGAACAGTCTGGTATCCAAGCCCTGCAATACTTTATCAGTCCCAGAAAGCTCTGCATTTGTTTGATTGTGTCTGGTTTAGTAAATCTCTTTACCAGCTCCACTCTGTCTGGAGAGATTCTCTTTTGTCCTTCAGAGATAACGTGTCCCAGATAGGAGACTTGTGGTTTCACCCATTGTAGTTTCTTTCTCGAGACTTTAAACCCCGCCTCTGCCAACACATTGCAGACAATAATGGAGGCCTGCTCACAGGCCTCTGCCGTCGTGGCAGAGATGAGAAGGTCATCAGCCTACTGTAGTAAGCACGTAGTCAGTGGTGGGAGATTAATGGTGCTGAGGGTTTTGTGCACGATCGCAGAGAACACTGCTAGCGAGTCAACGTAGCCCTGAGGAAGACGTGTCCATGTTAGTTGTTTTTGTTTGTATGTAAACGAAAACAGTGGCTGCACCTCTCTGGATAGCGGTATGCTGAAAAACATAAATCAATTACGCTATAGAACTTGTGTGTAGGTGGTATTGAGTTTATTATAGTTACCACATCTGGTACCACTGGAGAAAGTGGTATGATCAAATCATTGATCTTTCTCAAATCTTGTGTCAGTCGCCAGCTTTGACCATCTGCTTTTAGGACAGGATTAATAGGTGTGTTATATGGCGAATGTATATCTATGATAATGCCTTGTTTCAATAGATTATCTATTACAGGTTCAATGCCCTTCTCTTTCTCTGGAGAGAGAGGGTATTGTTTTACATAGACTGGTGTTTTTGTTTTTAGCAACGCAGTGTACGGTTTAACATTGATAAAACCTGCTTCGCCCTTGTGCTTAGCCCATAGTTTTGGATTCACCCGTCTTAGTGGCGCTATCTCTCCCTCCCCCTCCACTTCACTCGCCATGTAATCAACATGAAGAGGGTGAGGCTCAGTGGACACCATCAGCTCAGAAGGGAAGAAGAGAGACACGTTAGTTTCAGTAAACACAATTTCCATCCCCAATTTGTGCATTATATCCCTTCCGAGCAAGTTCAGAGGTGACTGGAATAATAGTAAAATTGTGCATTAAATGTTGACCATCACTTGTGACCACAGGCAAAGGATGTGTCACTGGGCAGGAGATCGGAACCCCATCTATACCCACGGAGCGTGTAATTCTTGCTGAAACTGGGCCCTCGTATATTAAACCAGAAATAGAGGAACAACTAGCACCAGTATCAATAAGAAAACAATATTTCTTCCCATCTACACTCAATTCCAAATTTGGCAAATACATTTTGTTGTTATCATATTTTACAGTGAGCATAGATGTATTTGGGGTTCTATAACTCCGTAGGCCTCCCTATTGGGGAGTCCATTCTGTTTGATATTGGTTGTCAGTCGACTTCTCCTTTTTTCTGCCCCTCCCCTTCTCTTTCTCTCCTCATCATATCTCCGTTTTCTACAATCTCTTAACCAGTCGCCCATTTTTCCACAATAGTGACACTTCCCTGGCCTGTGCCCACCCCCTTCTCTCTGTACTGCTGTTGTCTGCATGAATGCAGGTTCAGTTTTAACCGTCACCCCGCTGCTATCTGAAAATCCTCCAGCAGCATCTAATTCCCTCACTCGTGCACACAATTCTTCCACAGACAACTCAGTAATTATTGAGGTGGTTACTCTTATCAGCTGGGCCTGTGTTGGATTCATGTTGTTCAAACATGTGTTAATAAACAGTATGATATGATCTTGTGTGGTTGGCAGTTTAGAGTCGTCCTGCCACGCTTTTTTGAATCTATTTACGAAAGCTGCGGCTGATTCTTTCGGCTCCTGTTTAGTGTTCGCGGCATATGAAATGTCTCTTTTAGAAATCACCTTTCTTTCTAACATTTTTTGCAGCTCCTCATAAAAAGTCTCTAAATGCTCTTCCTCTTCCCAAAGCAGCTTATTAGGATTATCTGCGGTACCTTTACCAGTCATTTTATCGTTTTCTGTTCTCAGAGAAGGACACCCGTCAATTATATCTGTCTCTGTCACGTCCTCCCCCAGAGTTCTGAGTAATATTACTTTAAAATCTGGACCTGTCAATTTTGCATATTGTGTATGACTTTTTAGGATCTGGACATATTTCACCGGATGAGAGGGAGAAGGCAGATTGTTACATATACTTTCAATATCACTCACCTTAGCAGGGCGTATGGAAATTTGATTTCCCCTTCTCACAAACATAAATGCAGGCTCTGTTTTCTGTTCATCAGCTGTGGCCCCCCCTGCTACACACAGTTCAGTCTCACTCTCTACTCCGTCTCTACTCTCTGTCAGGGTGTGGTATAGTTTTGTTTCAGGGATGGATTGTTTCAATTCTTCTAATTTAGGAACATTATGTTTAGGAACATTATGTTGGTAAGTGCTCGATTTGAATTCTACCGCCGGGACATGTGTCACCACAGCTGACTTGTATTCTACTGGTGTGACATGGGGTATTACCGCTGGCTGGTATGGGGGTGACTGGTTTTTCTTTTTTGAGTTTCGGCCTCTCTGGACCCTTATCCCAGTATTTTTTCATTTCTTTCCATTTATTGTATGCCTCTTTCATGTACTTATAATTCCATTCTGGATTTCCCCATCCCCCATTAATCATCGAATCTGCACTATCCATATCCCCTGGATTAAAAGAACCATCTTCAGGGCAATGATCCAATTGTATTTTTCCCTGAGTCCACCCTTTCAAATTTGATAAATACAGTTCGGTCCAGTATCCGCAACTATTTCTAAACATCCAGTCTCGGGGTGTTTCCCCTTGTTCTGGTCTTGATATTTTTTGACCCATCCTTCACTTAATCAATTGTGATTTGATTATTTTGTTAGTTTACCACACCACATCACAGGGGTCTCTTTATCAATTTGTCAAATATTTGGTGTCAATCAAATCAGTTTGTCAATTATTAATTCTCTAAACGGAATATTCCTATCAACACTTGTTTGACCGTCAGAGCGGATCTACACGGCCCTTCCTCCTACTGGAGGGCTATCTCAGAATGTTTTACCCGTCAGAGCAGATCTAAACGGGTCTTCCTCGCACTGGAGGGAGTACTCAAAAAATATTTGTCAGGTAACTGTGTGTCACAGACACGTCAGGTTCCATCCTCCACCAATCACAGCGCACTCCATCCCCAGAGTACTGATCACTATCACCTGCACCTCATCACCAGCACTATAAGAAGCACACGCACACAGCACTCCACATCCGGTCTCGTTCGCATATACTGCTACCTATGCTTACCTCAAGGACTCTCCTATCGATACTACCTGTCTCCAGCGTGTATCCCTCCTTCCGTGTTTCCTGTCTGCTGTGTGGGTGTGTTCCTGTTCGTCCCTCTGACCTCCAGCGATCTCCAGTCTCCAGCGATCTCCAGTCTCCAGCGATCTCCAGTAATCTCCAGGCTCCAGCGTCATTCCACCTTCTATGCAAAAGACAGTAACTCTCTCACTCATATCACCTTCCTATCTACCATCAACCGATTTACTCACCTGCTCCACTTCCCATGCTCTACTGTGGTCAATAAACTACCATTCCTGTTAACATCTGTGTCTGCCTCCTGTCTACTTGTAACACTGTGCATTTAAACATTACCCTTACAGACAAATCTTCCTGGACAGGAACACCAGGGCTATCTCTACCTTCTATGGGATCAATCAATCAATCCTACCACCACAGGAAATCATACAAAGATAACTTACCTGTGATGGAGGATGACTTCTCGGCAGTCCCGTGTTTCTTGGGAATATCCCGGACGGAGCCCCCAGCTGTTAGAATCTAACTTTTAGGTAGACTATCAATATATCAATATTCTCAATCATCAGTCCACTATAAGTTTTTATAAGTTTTTTTATAAGTTTTATAAGTTTTTTAGTTTTAAATAAGTTTTTATAAGCTGTCGACCCAAAAAAACGAGAGTTTAAGGAGACAAAAGTGGATAAAGGCAGTAAAACGTGACGCTTCAGCAGGAAGAATGGGTACATTTTGGGATCCTGACACTCAGTATGCCTCAGTATGCCTATGTGTGCAGTAAATATGTTGTCACTGTTAAGTCAAATATCCAAATGTCAGGTTTATATGTTATATTTCCTGTCGCTGATTACGTTCCCCTCTAGTGGGTGTACTTCTCAGTGTAATATAACGTGTCGTGCTCTGTCTCAATGGCCTTAATCCACTTTTTTGTCCTTAAACGCTCGTTTTTTGGTTCAATAGCTCATACAAACTTCTGGGTTTTTGGTTGTGGGTTTTGTTTAGCTTGTTTGCTGTACACTTTGTCACATATCAGCTTTTAGACATTGTTCTGTTTTTTGTTATAAGTCCGAAATGACAAGGAGGCAGCCTCCAGCAATGCAAAGTCAATGGAGAGCATTGGATTGTTTTCCCCCCCGGTGGGCGTGGTCTTCAGATTATGACGCGTGCCGCTCTGTCTCTATACATGCCAGGTATCGTTGGAATCGTGTGCTCATTGGCTACATTTTCTGTCAGTCATGACGATTCAATGCTTTTATTGGCTCCAGATATTCAGACAATATCATTGGATGAGCACGTCATGACATCAGCTAAACAGAGTGCTATGGTTGGACATTTTGGACTAGATCCCGGCTATCTTTGCATATTTTTGAGTGCGGGTGGTGTTATTATGTTCGTAACATTCTAAGCTATAAACCCATGTCACTTTATGCTACCGGGAGACTGTTTTTGGTGCATTATTTTATTGCATAACAGTCTAGTATGATAGAATGATATATAGTTTGTCAAGATGAATGATGTTTTTTTTACGTTAAATCTATTAACAAACATTACACTCGTGCTAAAAATAGCTCTTCAGGACGAGCACGTCCTCGCAAGGCTTAGACAAAGAGTGATTAAGGGCCCTATTTTAACGATCTGAAACGCAAGTGTCAAAGCTCGAAGCGCAAGTAACTTTGTGGGCGGGTCTCGGCGCTGTTGCTATTTTCCCGGCGGGATAAATGGCTCTTGCGCCCGGCGCAAATCTAAAATGGGTTGGTCTGAAGTAGCTTCATTATTCATAGGTGTGGTTTGGGCGTAACGTGAATAAACCAATCCGAGCGTCATCCAACATTCCCTTTAAAAGCAGGTGCGCAAGTTCCATTATGGATTGCTATTATTATGGCGTATTTACCAGGCGCACGCCAGGAGCGGTTCACAGCCGAGGAGACTGATGTGCTAGTAAGAGCAGTGAAAGACAGAGAAGTGAAGTTGTAATGTTGTACATTATGGTAAAGGTGATTTCACAGTCTTTTTTTTTTCAGTCTTTCAGTTTTTTCAGTTTTTCAGTCGATTTTTTTTTCCTGGTTCTTGACGGACAAACCAATTTGTCAGATGTCCTTATATACATATATGTCTTGCCACTATTGGGCAAACAGGTCTTATTCTTAATTATTACAATTAGCCTGAATCATTTGTAAGCTAGATTTATGCCTATTTTTTCACATCTTCGTGGCACACCACAATGATTTCCGTCATCTCATGTGTTAATATTTTTTTTAGTGTAACAATTTATGATTTGCAAAAATAACTGTTGCATCTGTGTAGATTACATGAGCAAAGTGTATGCGCGTTGTGCACGCTATACATTATGGTCAAGCATGCGCCCTTAAAATAGCATAATGAACAACGCGCAACGCGCCACTGACTTTAGACTAGGTTTTTTCTGGTCAGTGGCGCAATTGTTTAATGGAACAGCAAAATAGCACCAGGGATTGTTTGCGCCGGAACACGCCTCCTTTTTTGCGCTGAACCGCCCAGGTAGCGCAAGTTCATTCACTAGTTTAGCGACGTGCTTCTGTGGAGGGAAAAGCGCGCTTTGCGCGGGTGCAAAATAGGAATGACACATGCGTCGGTGTACAAAGTCAATTGCGCTGGGTGCAAGATAGGGCCCTTAGTCTAGTGTGCCCTATTCTGATGCGAGAAATAATTGTATCTTCTTTCCTATTCCTAAAAACACTTCTTCCATTTTCTACTTGCTGCTGAATATTATTATACAAATGTCTGCCCTTACTATCACATTTCCATATTTCTTGCCATTCCTTGTTAATAAATTCTTTTAAATTTTAAATTCTGTTAAATTTTCCCTTTAACCTCTTTTTTTCTAAGAGTCACTTGTATTTCGATCTCTGATGTTTTAGAGCTTGCTTAGCTAGTTTATCAACCACTTCATTAGCCTCCACACCCACATGAGCTGGAACCCATAAAAAAAACTTACTAAGCTTACATTACTTAGTCTTAGCAAACTTGAAAGAATCTCTTATATAATATCTTGCCTTGATGATTTTAGTCCACTTGCAAGGCTTGATATTGCTGCATAAGAGTCAGAACATATTACTACTGGTCTAGGTTTTACATCCTCTACCCACTGGAGTGCCACCATCATGGCAATTAATTCTGATGCATACACAGATGCATGATCAGTTATTCTTTTCTTAATCCTGGTTTGTAATTTAGGAATATATACTGCAGCAGCTGTTCTTCCAGAGATGGGGTCTTTAGAACCATGTAACCACGATGAATAAATCTGATCTAAATACTTCTGTGCAATAACGTTCTTAGGGCTCTCTTTCGTATTCTTAATTTCTATTTGTATTTGAAAGTCCACTATTGGCATAGGAAAGATCCATGGAGGTATTCTGGATAATATCACAGTTGGACTAACATCAAAGTCTACTATACCAACTACTTCTGCTTCCCTGTTAGCAATCCATCTAAAGCTTTTAATGTTTTTGTTCCAGTGTTCCCAGCTTTCTTCTATCACTCCCTTTACTAGATGACTCTCTTTATGACCTTTTTATATTAACCCAATAATTAATTGTAAGTTTATACCTACGAATGTATAAAGGAGCTTCCCCAACTTCTACCTGTATAGCTGCAATGGGAGATGTTCTGAACACACCACAACATATTCTTAAAGCTTGATTCTGAATTGCTTCAATCTTTTTGAGTGTGGTTTCAGACGCAAATCCGTAAATTATACTTCCATGATCTAAACTTGATCTAATTAATGTGCAATATATTCTTTTCAAAGATAATCTACGAGCTCCCCATTCAACCCCAGATAATCATCATAAAATATTTACTCCTGTTTTACATTTCTTGATAAGTTTTTTAGCATGCATTGCAAAAGTCAGTCTAGATTCCATCCATACACCAATATATTTAACTACTGGGACTTGCTCCAGCTGATGTTTATATAACTTCAACTTAGCCTCTGGTACTTTTTTCCCTTTTGTAAAACATAACTTGAGTTTTAGCCACAGATAATATGAAACTCCAATACTTTGCCCATTCATCTTCATTTTTTGTAATCTTTGTGATACACTTGGAATATTACGTCCTCTTTTCCATATTGCCCCGTTGTCTGCAAATAATGCCCTTCCTTTGTCACCTTTAAGGTTACTAAAAATGTAATTTATCATAATTTAAAAAAATACTGGACTACATACGCTTCCTTGAGGAGTTCCACTATGTCTTAAGCCCTATTCGGACGGGATTAGTTTTACATGGGGAGGTGGGGTTAAAGTAATTTTACCTCAGGACGTCTGTAATATTAAATGGCCAATTCGCACGGGATAAGACATCTCATTAAAACCAGCAGAACTGGGAGGGGTAACTCGTTTTACGCACCACCGTAACCTCCTTGTCGTCATGTGCGTATGCCGTTGCTTCCTTTTTTCACCTGAGCAAACACACGTGTGTGTGTGTGTGTGTGTCTAATATATATATATATATATATAACAGTTAGGTCCAGTCTAACGATTCTGTTTGGATTGTGTTGGTAATAGACACATACCTAGAGCTAAAAGAAGTGTTGTGCCTCTAATAAGTGCTGTCGGTCTTCTTTTTGCTTTAAATGGTATGTGGAAAATACTGGAGGTTTGCCACAAAGTTGTGCTGCCACTACCATCACGTGCTGCGCGTAGGGCACCAAGTGCTCCGGGGAGCACCACAAGAAAATGCTCTCTCTACCCTCCCGCAGGTCAGCTCTGCAAAATTGGGCTTTAGAATACTCTACTCCTACCCTAACTTGTATTGTTCTTTCAAGAAGAAAATCCCTAAATCCAATTATACAACTTTCCTCCAATTCCCATACATTTAAGTTTCATTAATAGCCCCTCTTTCCGGAGCATATTAAATGCTTTATTATTATATGCTGGTCAAGACATTCTCCTGAACTCCACACTGAATGTCGGAATGGGAAAGAAAGGGGATTTAAGCAATTTTGAGCGTGGCATGGTTGTTGGTGCCAGACGGGCCGGTCTGAGTATTTCACAATCTGCTCAGTTACTGGGATTTTCACGCACAACCATTTCTAGGGTTTACAAAGAATGGTGTGAAAAGGGAAAAACATCCAGTATGCGGCAGTCCTGTGGGAGAAAATGCCTTGTTGATGCTAGAGGTCAGAGGTCAGAGGCCGACTGATTCAAGCTGATAGAAGAGCAACTTTGACTGAAATAACCACTCGTTACAACCGAGGTATGCAGCAAAGCATTTGTGAAGCCACAACACGCACAACCTTGAGGCGGATGGGCTACAACAGCAGAAGACCCCACCAGGTACCACTCATCTCCACTACAAATAGGAAAAAGAGGCTACAAGCTCGAGCTCACCAAAATTGGACAGTTGAAGACTGGAAAAATGTTGCCTGGTCTGATGAGTCTGGATTTCTGTTGAGACATTCAGATGGTAGAGTCAGAATTTGGCGTAAACAGAATGAGAACATGGATCCATTATGCCTTGTTACCACTGTTCAGGCTGCTGGTGGTGGTGTAATGGTGTGGGGGATGTATTCTTGGCACACTTTAGGCCCCTTAGTGCCAATTGGGCATGGTTTAAATGCCACGGCCTACCTGAGCATTGTTTCTGACCATGTCCATCCCTTTATGAGCACCATGTCCCCATCCTCTGATGGCTACTTCCAGCAGGATAATGCACCATGTCACAAAGCTCCAATCATTTCAAATTGGTTTCTTGAACATGACATTGAGTTCACTGTACTAAAATGGCCCCCACAGTCCCCAGATCTCAACCCAATAGAGCATCTTTGGGATGTGGTGGAACGGGAGCTTCTTGCCCTGGATGTGCATCCCACAAATCTCCATCAACTGCAAGATGCTCTCCTATCAATATGGGCCAACATTTCTAAAGAATGCTTTCAGCACCTTGTTGAATCAATGCCACATAGAATTAAGGCAGTTCTGAAGGCGAAAGGGGGTCAAACACAGTATTAGTGTGGTGTTCCTAATAATCCTTTAGGTGAGTGTATGTCCGTTTATTTCAAATATATAGTTTAGTCTATGTATAATAATTTTTTCCATTAGTTTACATAAATTAGAAGTTAGTGCTATTGGCCTATAATGAATTGGATTGGATTTGTCATTTCCAGAGGTGGGTAGTAACAAATTACATTTACTTCGTTACATTTACTTGAGTATGTAAGAGTCGGTTTTGGTGCTAAGACAAAAGCTGAGATACACACCTCAGCAATTGAACAATAAAAGTCACTAATCTTGAGAAAAAGATCTCACAGAAACTGTGACAACACCCTGACAAACATTCCTCCCCCCTCCCCATTTTGCCCTCTCCTTGTCCTGGTTTCAAGTCACCAAATGCAGATATACCAGTGATGATGTTATTTGTAAATGTATTGTTTTATCCTTTTCATGTTTGATGTCTTTTTAAAGGTCTCAGTGCGAATGGTAAAATGGTCTCAGTTTCACTGCAGTCACTGGTAGTATTAGAAAGATTGGAAAACTAATGAGAATTCAGTTCTCCTTTGAGTATTCTCTTCAAAGATATCTGATCCACTCCCCCAAAACCAGGTGGGGGTGTTGCAAATATTTACAACCCTTTTGTTCTAGTTGGAGTATTTAAGGCTGGATAATCTAAACTCTCTGGGGGAATATTCTGTAGTCAGACCCCCCGTGCAAACTGCATGTAGATGTGCCAGACATGATGACTCTTTTAAATTATTTTCATTTTGCTTTGCAATTGTGTTTTATGTTTTTACGCTGATCAGTTGTGTACCATGGATTCTTGTTTACTTATTTACTGTTCCTGTCTGGCCAAAATAAATGTTAATCTTGATTTCTCTTGTACGGTTCCGAAATCATTATTCTAGTATGGATCGATGTATACTCCTTTATTACGCAAAATCTAGGGTTATGATAGATCACACCGATGACGGTACGACTGAAGCATGGAACGCAGCGTACGCGATATTCCGATTTCTGACTATCGCTGGGTTAGCAAGTTGTAGTCCGTGAATATTACTAAAATTACACTTTTTGTTGAGTGAGCATGTGCAACCACTTAAAGGTAAAATATTCACTCTGCATCCTCTGACTAATTACAGAAGTAATCATTTTGTGTCCGTGAGCGCGCAATGTCCGGACGCGTCTGTCTCTCTGCGATTTAGGGTCTCTCGATGAACGAATATGAAAACTAGGAAGATACAAAGAAAATCAACGATCTAAATTAAATCGCAACTAATCGTAAAATCAGCTGATAAACTCTAAATGTAGCACACTTTATGGAGTCACTTAGAATTGGAGTCAGATAAAATTATTAATGGAGTCAGATTTAAAATGAGATATCAATAAATTAAGAGAACTTCACCGAAAGGCTGAAAAGGCTTACACGCAGAATTCCTTCTGACCAAGCCATTAGTATCCGGTTTTTGGGCTAATGGATGGAAATTTACAAGTACATTTTTTGGGTAACTTGTACTTTTAGAGTAGATTTAAAGATGGGTACTTTTACTCTTACTCAAGTAAATTTCTTGTGAAAAAACTGTACTTTTACTTAGTTACATTCGGTGGCGTTCCTCCGTTACTGTCAAATGGTAATAATTATATTATATATTTTAAAATAAGTTAATATGACTTTCGCAAGTCTCGCGAAACGTTGGAGAAGCTGCTTCGCGAGAGGTTGCTACGCATCTCCCGCTTATAATTAGAGCGCGTTTCGTCGGAAGATGATGGCCGAAGCAGAGGAAGATGTGTGTGAGCTACGGGAGGCAGATTGCCCGTGGCCTCAAGTTCAGTCTATGTTTTCACTCCAAGATGTCAAAAATAATAGTTTCATAATGCGATGCATGTTGTGTGCACCAAAACGAACTGACATCTCTCAGCATAAAGAATTCCACCCTCAAAAGAACATGTAGCGGTAAGTGTCACAATGATGCCTATATTTGAACACTATTAACGATCATTTGGTAATTATGTGAAATTTTCCCTTATTTATAAATCTATTTCACACACTGTCCAAGTGTTTTCCTCATATGCGCTAGTGCAAGCAATGACAAATCGTTTGAATCCTCCAAACAATACACGTCCACGAACAAACGTTCACATCTTCACATTTACATATCATTTTCTTCACAAAACGAAACAAATTGAATAGCCTAATGTGACGTCTTGCATTTATACACAAATCCGGAGAATTGAAATTGTAGAAAATACATACAAATAAAAACGGTATTGTATTTTATTCCTAACTAAAGAATAGCCTATATACTTATGAAAATATAAGAACAAAGTATGTTTTAAGAAGAGCTCTAGTTAGCCCAGCACACCATTAATTTACACTGTTTAACCATTAATCACACACACACACACACACACACACACACACACACACACACACACACACACACACACACACACACACACACACACACACACACTTGTTTTTGTCACATTAGGGGGACCCCCGTTTTTGGCCAAATTGTGGGGTCCACCACTTCCAGTGGTTCTACAGCCTTATAAAAAATCAAGCAAGATAACAAAAAATTCCTGATAAGAAATATCACTTCAATATAGCAAAATTCTAACAAAATTTCTTCCACATGCGTTTTTGGGTCACTTGTGGGGTCTGTATTTAACATTTAGGACTTGTGGGGTCCACCTTCACCGATACACACATATTTCTAGTCTTTATATCTTAGCAGGGACCAAAGTCACTATCTAGACACATCAACTACCATTATTTGCCCTTGGTTGCCATAGAAACGTTTTTAGATTATAATTTATATCCTCTAAGTAAATCTGCACATATGCCTGTATTATCTTAACCATTACAATGGCTTTCAAAATAAAACAGTTGCCAATCCAGAGACTTTTCCAAATCAGTGAGCCCTCAAATTTTGGTCACAGCCTGAATTAGTTTGCAGAACTAGAACAGCCTGCATTGTATTGGTCATTCAATTGTGTGTGATAATCACATTAGTTATTTTAATATAATTTTAATGCAGAGGAGTTAATTCAATGCTCTGAGCTTTATCTGTGCAGTTTGACTGAAGAGAATCTTGTTTGTCCCATGGTTATTTTTCCTACATTTCTAATGAAGTTGTGATTAAACCACATGGATTACATTTACATTATAAATGTTCTAAAGCTTGAAACTTTCTGATGAACTGATAGCAATGCCTTTTCCTTAGTTTTGTTGAGGTTACAATGGCGGGACAGAAATCTCTCAGGTTTCACTCAAAACATCTTCATTTGTGTTCCAAAGATGAACACTTCTCACGGGTTTGGAACGTCATAAAGGAGAGTAAATTACAATTTTCATTTGTGGGTGGAACTAACTCTTTAAGAGGATAATACAATCGTTTCTCTTAACTTTTGTTAAAACACTTAGAACGCATGTCCCTGTATGAATGCTAGGGGGGCATCCGATACGTTGAGATACCTGTATTTCACTCAACTTTTCTTCTTAAGGCAGAAATACGATTTTTGACAAAGTATTTTACCGCCTTCCAGTCTTGATTTCCTAAAGCGTGAGCTTCTGCATCCACGCAGCGCTGACAGTCCATTTTCCCAGGAACTCGGCTCCTCACAATGAATCTCCTCAGGTGCCTTTCTACTGCAGCACATTCATCTGTCGTCCAGCTTCTTTTGACAGCACTTTCTTTACCTAAGTATGCATGAAAACAACTTGTTATAACTTTAGGTTTATGTCTTAATCTTAGGAACTTTAAATCTTAATTGAAAGACTATTGGATTGATCGCACAGGTCATTCATCAACATATTGACTTAGTCAAGTTTTATTCAGAAGATGTCAAGAGTACTTTTAGTCACTGAATTAATAATAATAATAAAAATAATAATGATGAAGAAGTGCAATCCAGTAAAAGGTGTGGTAGCACTTTATTTTGACGGCCCCCTTAGACATTCTGTTAACTACAGATTTTTGCCATCTTGCTAAAGGACACAATGGCTGTGGAGATTGACTCCCTTTGGATAACTATACCTGTGGTGTAGCTTACTGTGTCACACAATTAACTGGAAACAGTCAAACATTACCCACACACAACAGGCATCATGTCTAAACATGACAACTATATTTTTAAACTAAAAGGTTATATTAAAGCAACAACCAAATGTGTGGAATCCCATAAAGATTGCAATAACGTCCAATTTAAAGGAGAGATCTTTCTTAACCATTTTTTAAATCATCCAAACATACCTTCCTCCTGTGAACACCCATCCATGTCAACAGTCTCTGAAACAGCAAGTGATAGAATATGAGTTAAAAACTGAAACTGCAATCAATCTGACAAGAGAATACAAAAGTACTACATAAATAGCTGAAATTGTCTAGTTCGTCACATTATAACAATAAAACCTGCCCTCTTCATCAGTATGTTGAGCTCAAATACTTATCAAATACTATCTACTATTCTAAACAAGAACGATTTATAGATGGACAATGCTGTGCTTTTTAACTTTCCTTAATAATAAAAAAGACTTAATACCAGTCACATCAAGCTGAATTTCATCCAGATTCTTCCCTTTGTATTCTCCTAGCCGTCCCTGTTCCAGCGCTAGAAGGACTTTGCTTATTTTAGCTAGCTGGAGGGTGCCCTCTGGAAGGCGGTAGTGCTTTCTGTGGACCTCGATGTTATGCCCAAGGAAATCGGCCAGTTGGTCAAGTTCTGTAGTCTTAAGATTCAGAACAGTCGACAACGTTGCAATGTGTTTCCTTAGTTTTGTTGATGTTAACGCTTCGGGATGTTTGATGTCGTCACATTCATTCACAAACTGCCTAATGCAATCGGACCCCCTCAAGTAATGGACAGAGTGCGGCAATGCAAACAAGTACCCATTTTCCCTCAGTACTCCACATTCTTCTCGCCGTTCAGTGAGAGAATCGAGCGATTCCTTCATGACCTGGGTAAGGAGAACAGGGACTTTCCTTCCTCTCTTCCCTACTATCTCAATCCGAACAAAATGCTTGCAAAGCTTTTGCTCGAGTGCTGTAAGGGCTAGGTTAACATCTTCGTGCGTTTCTGAGGTATCCTTTGAGAGGAACATAGACAAGGACATTCGGGATACTTCTCCTGCTCTTCGTCGGTTAAAGAGGATAACTTGCGCCAGGGTCACTTTAGCGAGTTCCTTCCAGTTCAAGGGAGAAGGCTCTTCTTGCAGGGCATTCAATTGTTCCTGCTGTTTCTCAGATAAATAACAATGAAGTCTTTGGACATCCTTCGTGAATGGTAGAATCTGAGGAGAATTCCACTTGGTCTGGTTAAGCTGAGTTAGCGCTTGGCTTGCAATGTCAAATTTCCAACTTTCTTGGTATAGCAATGCAAATTCCTCAGCATCTTTGGCAGTCTGTTGATCTTTCATCTTCAATCCTTCAGATTTGATAAACATGGCTAAAGCATGCAAGCTATGTCCAACTTTGCGAGCAAGAGATGGGCGTAGATATTTTCCATTTTCATCATTGAACCCAGCTAGGCCTCTTGCAGCCGAGACAACATTACTGTACTTTTCAGGTTTTATGAGTTCTTTGATAGTCTTCACAGGTGTCAACTTTTTTGCCTCCAGTACCAGTCTGCCAAGCTCTCTCAGCTTTTGTCGAATATATTGGTGCTGGCTGATTACATGCTCATTCTTTCTGAACAGTCTGTAACCATACTCAAGAATGCAGTGGTCTTCCTTAATTGCAACTGCAACCTCATCTTGATTCATATCACTTAAGAACTTCCAGTACGCATCGCTAAATCCAACTGGAGCAGGTTCAGCAAATGCACACAAAGCTTGAACTCTTGTTTTACCTCGTTTAGATGTCTTACCCTGAGGCTTGAAATTGCCGACCTGAAAATGTCGCCACATC
This sequence comes from Gobio gobio, assembly GCF_949357685.1. Classification (NCBI taxonomy): domain Eukaryota; kingdom Metazoa; phylum Chordata; class Actinopteri; order Cypriniformes; family Gobionidae; genus Gobio; species Gobio gobio. Next base: position 3,043,541 of record NC_137097.1, read on the forward strand.
ACTCTTTTTCGGAACATTCCATAGCAATAAACACAGTGCATGAACTCTTGTCCATCGGTTATTTTCTTAGGCTGCTTCCATGGAATGAGTTTGCCTTTGCGGCTCTCCAAAACTTTAGTGTTGTGTTCAAAGTTCCCCTTGTTTCGGATAAAATCCAACTGTCGTCGCCTTTCTTTTGAGTTCTTTGGCAAGCTTAATGCCTTTGCGACCTCAACCACATCACTGTGTCTACGCGACAAGTGTCTTGACATTTTCTGAACTACCTGACCACAATACAAGCAGTGATGTTTTTTGTTATATCTTCTGGAACCATCCTCCTTCTTTAAAACTGGATTAACAAAGACCGATGGCTCTTCTTCAGGTGGCATTGAAACACTTGTCTCCTTGTTTCCATTTGTTTGCATGGTTCTCTCTCTGCTTCTTTCTTCTTGGCTATCAGGAAATCTTTGTGCAGAGTCAAGACTTGTTTCAAAGCTTCTACTCTGGCTGGACTTAAATCGGCTCTGACTTGAAGACTTGTTTCTGCTCTGACTAATAGATGCCATTTTGACATTCTTTTTTTTATTTTCCAGGGATAGCTCCATGCTGCAGTCACTGTCATTGCTTTCCTCCCTGGGATTTGGAATATACTCATCTTCACTATCATAACATGTGTCATCGGATTCTACAAGACTCCTTTGAATCTTTCAAAAAAGAAAAATTAAAAAGGATTAGTTTCCCAAAAATAAAAAACTACATTTGCTCACATTCATTCCAGATGTGCATGACAACTGTTCAGAGCACAAATGAATATATTCTTTAAAAAAAAATTTAGAAGCAGATTTCAGATGTGAAGAGACATAATGGAAGTAGATGGCAGGAAGCACATTCAGACAGAATAGTAATCTATATTAGTAGACATTTATGATAATTAGTTTTTTCAGTGAAACATGAGTGATCTGAACTTGAGTCTGATTTCACTATGTAAAGAAAAGGGTTATCACTGATGCAGAAATTATAATTCATGTGTTTAGGTCAGTGACCTTTCATAACATGAATGAAATAAACACACATCGATCATTTGTTTTGACCAGCAGTTATGCACCACTGTTAGAAACGTCTTTAACATGGATTTGTTCATTAAAAACAGAGTGTTTACTTTCAATTGGATCGACATGGATTACCATTAGCCAGCCTGAACGACATGCAAGGCTTGAAAATGTTGGTTGCCGTCGGCTTCCATTCCATGTCTCTTAATATCTAAAAGTTTATTTTCTTAAACTGTACTCATGTGAGCAATAAAGGTCATGCACATCTAGATGTGATGATCTACATGTAGAGTACCTTTAATCCAAGTAAATGAAACTGGAAATGTACTGTTAATTAAGATTAGACAAAGAGACTAAAAACAAAAACTGTGCCAAATATAGAGAAAAGTATTTTAAAAAAAGCACACCCCTATCAAAATTTTGGCGAAACATTTGACTGGCATCAGGTTGATGGAGGAGACTAAAGTTACTAGTACCATAGTTAAACTATAAACTGTATTTAAGGCTAATGTTTTTGGAGATCTCATGTCAGACATAGGCAACCTGCAGCTCACGAGTCGCATGCGGCTTTGACTCCTCTCTAGTCATACGCAGGCTAGAACAACATATTTAAAATAGATATAGTTTGACATTATCTGCACCTATATATTCACATGACCTCAAATCTCTTATCTATTAACTTTATCTTAAGACAAAGCTGTTAGATCGAGGTCCAATATGAACAAAGTTTTCACTTATCACGAGAAGAGAGTAAAGGCCCCGATATACTCAAGGCAAAGTTCTCGTATTTCACTTTGGGGTAAAAAAGAAGTTTGAAATACACGAACAGCGGTATACCGAACATCTGCCGCTGCCACACTGCAGAGAGTGGCATTTAGATTCATCTGTAAATATGTGCGCGTTTTCCTCTCAATAACACAAACAACAGAATTGAGAAGAGCATCTGATCATAGAAATGTGGATGTGTTTGCACGAGCGCTTCAATTCAACCCTCCAGTAAAATCACGTCATGTTTAAATTAAAGTACTTTATACAAAAGAGCTTAAAATCAGGCAGCTTATTAAACATGAAGGTGATTTATTAGATAGAAAAAATAGAAGGTTAAAAAGCGAGCATGCCTTCAACAGTAATTTTAATAGCCCTCATACTAATATGGCTCCCTGATGCCCGCATTTTATATATAAAATATACCTCTCCACCGCCACTGTTATTGGTAACGCCAGTGTTTTTGCAAGTTTATTCACCGGTGTGAACATTTCCAGTGACATCCCTAGTAAAGTACTTCACATTCTTACAGAACCTTTAAAGGCTACTACCCTCAATAACTAATATCAGGCTCACTAACAAAAGCAAGTGAATGAGGGTTTGGGTAGCGAAAACCATTAAGGGATGTAATGTATGAGAAAATGAGGCTTACTGGACGGTTTCTCCTCGGCCTTTGTGAAGCCAATCCAGACACAGAAGTGGATGGTTCGTCCGTGCTGTCATCACTTGACTCATTAAGAGGAACACAAAAATCTGGTACTCTAGCCATCTGCAAAAAGGGAATTCTGTATTTATGTTCACATTCTATTGAAATCATATACGGAGGAAATATTTTGGTAGGAATAGTATCCAGAGTGTCAGAGGCATACCAAAATGTTTTTGGAACAACTTCATTGTCCGACTGCAGACTAGAATCCTCATCAGTTTCGTCCACTATACTCTCACTCGAGCCAATCAGAGGATCAGAAAAATCAGCTACTCCAACCATCTGCAAAGAAGGAGTTTCAATTTCAATACATTATGGTTTGCACTCTATAGAAACAGATACAGTGCTTTAAAATGCTTCTGTAATGAGGCATACCTGAATGTTTCCATTCCTCATCTTCTTTCGAACATCATCCCAGTGTGGAGCGGGAGGGCTGTCTTTAATATAATCCTCATCCGTCTCATCACTATCAGGATAGTTCACTAGGGCTAACCCTTTGATAGTAAATGCCTAAAGAGAATTAAACAAAATAAATACACATTAAACATCTAGGTTAACATTAGAGCGAGCATTTGAGGCAGGGCCCACAATGCCAAGAACAGAAATGTCTGTGTGTGTGTGATAGGGCTGGGCGATATATTGAATATATTTGCAATATCCCAATAATTTTGACGACGATGTAAAATTTGAAAATATCGCGAATATTGACTATTTCAAATTCAAGCATACTTTCCCAAATAACGTTACCAGATGACGCAGATAGTGCAGAGGTCTGCTTCCACCGTTCACTAAACACTGGAAGAGTTAAATATATACGCAGGACGTGCTCGAGCAGCCAGACTCTGACCTGAAGCGCACACACACACACACACACACACACATGCGAATCAAGATTCAGTAGATTATTGGGTTTGGATGGTCAGAAATATGTAAAAATGCATGCCCTGTGAGTATTCAGGTAAACACAGTCTGGGATGTCTTTAGTGAGTGTGATACAGTCGAGGTGATTGGATCTGTGCAGGTCTTAAGCCGGACCTATATTCTGTGTCATTAATGTTAATCAAACAACAATGAAAAATAGAAAACCACCCCATGCTTGACTGAATAACTTTAATATATTTATTAAGAATCAGTGTATAGTTCATTTATAGAGTGAAGACTAAGCAGTGTTTTAAAGGGTTAGTTCACCCAAAAATGAAAATTCTGTCATTAATGACTGACCCTCATGTGGTTGGACACCCGTCAGACCTCCGTTCATCTTCAGACACAAATGAAGATATTTTAGTGTAAATCTGATGCTCTGAAAGGCCTCCATTGGCTCAATGCACTTTACACTCTCAAGACCCTTAAAAGACACTAAAGACTAAAGTTACAAAGTCCATCTCACTACAGTGGTTCTACAATAACTTTATGAAGACGAGAATAGTTTCTGTGCGCAAAAAAAACCCTAACTAACGACTTCTATAGTGATGACGATTTCAAAACACGGCCTCATAAAGCTTCGAAGCGTTATGAATCAGTGAGTCAATTCAGCGGTTTGAATCGCCAAATTTCAGCAGTTTGGCGGTTTGACACGCGATCCGAATCATGAATCGATTCGCTGATTCATAACGCTTCGAAGCTTCATGAGGCCTTGTTTTGAAATATATACATGTTATGTCATCTCTATATAAGTCGTTATTTAGGTTTTTTTTGCGCACAAAAACTATTCTCGTCGATTCATAAAGTTATTGTAGAACCACTGTAGTGAGATGGACTTTGTAACTTTAGTCTTTAGTGTCTTTTAAGGGTCTTGAGAGTGTAAAGTGCATTGAGCCAATGGGAGGCCTTTCAGAGCATCAGATTTACACTAAAATATCTTCATTTGTGTCTGAAGATGAACGGAGGTCTTACGGGTGTCCAACCACATGAGGGTCAGTCATTAATGACAGAATTTTCATTTTTGGGTGAACTAACCCTTTAATATACATTTGATTATTTAATGTCTTTTTTTTCTTGCTCCTGTTATATAGACCTATAGCTGAAAAATAAAGCACTGTTTGTCATATTGTTTGTAATTGGCATGTTTTGATTATTTTTAAAAACAAAGATGAAATTAAATATCTATATTGTATATATAAAAGTACATTTAAAAAAATATTAAATTACTCGTATCATGAAATAAGATTCTGGTCATCCCAACCCAACCCAATAAACGTGCAAAAGAAAATCATGTTTTTATTATTGCAAAAATAGACAATAAAAATGTACAATATCAAGATATATTTTTTTAGCCATCGCCCAGCCCTAGTTTGTGAGCACTTGACATGCAGCATGAGGGCAAGAACAGAAAGGTTTCTGTCAGGTTAATTATGTTTCCTCAATCAGAAGTCTATCACATGACCCAATGAGAAGATCTGACTACATCACAACAGCACTGTGAGCATCTTTCTGTCATGGTAATGCAACTACATAAAGTACAGGTCAGTGTGAATAGTTTGTGATGAGTGTCGACATTACTCCTTTACCTGTGTGTCGGCAGCATCTGTGTTTGAGGCATCATGGGAAGAGTGATCTGTTAGGGATGTTTCAGTCTCTAGAGGAGAAGTCTGCTGCTTTGGCCCCTGGAAATCAGACAAAAAAAAAAAACAGAAACCAAAGTTAACAAGTTCTCTCATGTGAAAACAGTTTCTGGTCTGGCAGAGCTGAAGTATCACAGCACACACTCGTCTTTTCTAGAGAAAAACGCAAGTGTCACAGCAACAAATATGATGGTGCAATGCATTTTACGTCCAAAATACTCATTCTGCGCATGGGGCCGCTTGAGAAGTGTTGAGTTACACCTGCAGTAACACTATTTAAACACTGACAGGTCCTGCCCCAGTGATGTAAAGTCACTTACAGTGAGATCCATACGTGAGGGCCCCATAAGGCCAGATCAGAAATGTGTGTGTGTGTGTGTGTGTGTGTGTGTGTGTGTGTGTGTGTGTGTGTGTGTGTGTGTGTGTGTGAGGGCCCCATAAGGCCAGATCAGAAATGTGTGTGTGTGAGAGCTTAACTGTGAATCCATTCACTTGAGTGAGGGCCCCATAAAGTCAAGACTAGAAATGTGTGTTTTTGAGGGCCCCATAAGGCCAGATCAGAAATGTGTGTGTGTGTGTGTGTGTGTGTGTGTGTGTGTGTGTGTGTGTGTGTGTGTGTGTGTGTGTGTGTGTGTGTGTGAGAGCTTAACTGTGAATCCATTCACTTGAGTGAGGGCCCCATAAGGCCAAGACCAGAAATGTGTGTGTGTGTGTGAGCTAGACATGCAGAATGAGTGAAAGACTAGAATAGTTTGTGATGAGTGTCGACATTACTCCTTTACCTGTGTGTCGCCAGCATCTGTGTTTGAGGCATCATGGGAAGAGTGATCTGTTAGGGATGTTTCAGTCTCTAGAGCAGAAGTCTGCTGCTTTGGCCCCTGGACATCAGACAAAACATTCTAAGCAACAGATCATACATATGAGATCACATACAGATAATCAGGTTAATAAATGGTTTATAATGAAATACAAATTGTAGAAAACAGACGTAGCAGTGCTATTCTGCACATTTTTTAAATGAAATCAGTATGCCTAATCTAGCCAGCTCACCTTCTTACGCCATGGCCATTGTGAATCACCATAGTTGTATTCGATTTCACTTCCCATTTCAATTTTCTTCACAGCAAACAGACACAAATGTGACCACTACGATTTTTTTCATGGTGCAGTTTGGAGATTTGTGGTTGTCATTAATTAATCTTCCAAGGGATCCGTCTTCTTTGGATGCATCAATACTGAAAGGAATAAGAAAACTACCCTTTAAATGTTGAACTACAATACCAAATTTCCCCACCCATAAAATGACTGACTGCAGGCGGACAGAAAGACTTATCACTGAATGAACTACTGCTGTGCCATGTGCGATTGAAAGACTGCTGTTGTTCATTCATCAGCTACTCAAAAATGTGTGTTGCATGTCTTCATTAGAATTTCCCACATCCTTACAAAACATGCATGCTCACAGCCAGTGACGTTTCTGCCACTCGAATTCGAACAGAAATGTGCTCTGTAACTCAGTGTAGTCCCTGGCCTGGCATTCTTCTGCTGAAATGAGTTCACCCCTGTACTCCAGGACAAACGCTCCCGCTTCCACAGGCTGGGTAGCAAACACTCCTCTACCTATGAGGACATATTACAAATACATTTAACTGGAAGAAACATTCACAAACAGATGGCATAACCACACCAACATGATACTAAAGCTTACTGCCTTTATAATCAGGGTATGTGCAGGTATCAGCACTTCCAATGTAATACTTAAATACCATTTTAAGACCTGCACATCACTGTGACTTCTATGCAAAAACGCAAAATCACCCTGCTCAGCAGAGGTATACGAAGGAACAATGGACATTTCTGGATTTAAACTAACTATAGCGGAGTAAAGGTCTGTAGTATATTGGAGACCAGATTTTAGCATTTAAAGTAATAAATACTACAGAAATTGAATAGTCATCAAATATGAAATAAATAAAACTGCATAGTTTTCACTGTATGAATGATGCTGCAAACGCTATTGGGTGAAGAGCAGTGAGACTCTAAGACTGAATGCACAGATCCAATATAATAACTGACGGGCATCCAATTTTCTCCCTTTTGTTTACATTACTTAAGATATGCGTTTATGTAAATACCCGTCAGAAGTCCTCTGACTTCGAGTGTGTACGCACAGAGGGCTGCCCGTCAGCATGCCAGAGCTCAATTCAGACATCTTGCGTGGGTCGTGGCAATTTTGCCTTTTAAAGGTCTTTGAAATGTGGATTTAAGACATTTTAATGAGAAGTAAGGTTTTATTTTTACATTAACAAATATAAGACATGAAAACTCAAAGACCCAGACATCCTGATAAGCAACAGATAACACAATGTGAACACTTTTACAAAACCAATATTAATTTATCATTTTCCAACTATAAAGATATGCATTATTGTGTCAGTGTATGCAAACGAACAGTACTAAGATATTCATGTGTAATATGCTGTCCCATACCTTTGTTACTATCAATAAATCGCTCCATAAACCCTGGCTTGTCCCTCAAAGACAGAATGTGTGTCCTGGCATCATCAACAGGCCGTATCCTCGTCTTCCTTTTCACCATTATGGCTCTGTGAAAATAATTACACAGACACACTTAAATAAATGAATTTAGCATAGGGAAAAAACTCAATAAATCTGAAAATTTCAAGTCATTTAATATTCAGTGGTTTACGTGTAATGCTTTAAGTGATGTAAGAGTAGCTTGCACAGGCCAGACCACAGATATAAACCAGTAACATTAGTTATATCTGTTCATCCATACTGTAAATACTGTAAGATAGTCTGTCAGCTGCATGCGATCTACATTAATTTAATCAATAAAAACATGAGCTAAAAGAAAACAAACACAAACTGTGTGAAATCGTTGTCATATCAATATACTATTAATGGATTTCTGCAAAACTATAAAGAAAACGGAGTCAAATTATCATGTAATGCAATAAAAGTGCTTCTTACGCAGCTAACAGCTATCGATCTAGAACTAGCATAATCAGTTCTAGCATTATCACCTATCGAACTGAATAAAATGGTACGTCATTAACTATCATTTAGTTGCACTACGAAATTGAGTAACGTTAAGCATTGAAACGAAACTATATCATGTACAAAGTCAAATAACTTCACCCACCTGTTTCTCACATGAAGAGAGTTCTGTTTGTAGTCGAAGCGCGTGGAACTTCCGGTTTAAAATGCCTCCGGTGACCGTATCCGTGAGCTTTAGCAGCTAACTTTAGCCATCTGATTAAAACCCTACTTCATTAGGCATCATTCTGTTGACACGACTAGAAATATACATCATACTATATCAATTATAGTCAAATAATATACCTACGATCACATGAAGTGTGTCTTCCGTCTGTACAGAGTCTAAACACAATTTAATTAATGTTAATTAAAGAGTAAAACCCACTCACGATGTGCCCGGATGAAATCAACGAGACTAATGCTGCCTTCACGTGCTATCGGAATTATCGTAAATACGAGTTTCCTAGGTAAAAATTGCACATGAACGCCCTCTGATGTCGTGTTTACCACTGGGAAGTTCGGATATAATTTTGATACCCCAATTCCCGAGATGGGCGTGTCATAAGCTTTAAACATGGTGGCGGGGAGAACTAAACTGCTGTGGCAGGTGTGGTTTTATTGTTTTTTTTCCAAAACAGCTAGGTCGTCTTATCTTGACATTAATGTAGTACATATTTACATGTAAGAGTAATCATATGAAGCGTATTGTATGTTTGGTACACAGCGAAAATAGCCTGCATTTGACTGAAATTACAGAATCAGCAGAAAGCGGACTATCTGGAATGTTTATATGGTTGTCGGTGCATGGGAGACTACATATGATGTTGGTTTTAATAAGATTTTCCCAATAAATAGGCATGAATAACCTGGTGTCCACCATTATTCCTGTTCACTCCGACAACAAAGCACTTGAATGCAACAAGCTCGTAATCACGACTTCTAAAGTGGGAATTAGGAAATTTCCGATAGCACGTGAAGGCAGCATAAACCACACCCCCCCGCTCGGTAGGCTTTTCTCATTGGCTAAAGCCACACACACTTCAGCGAGTGTGTAAACTGGCAGTAACCCGTTCCCAGGTGTGGGGGCGATAGAGAGCACACACACTTACACACTCAAAACCAGCTTTCCTGCCTTCCATATCTTATTAAAAAGATTTAAAATAACTTGTGAAGATCTATCTGATAAATGTTGAATCATTACATAACATATATCATCTCTTCCCGGAGATGTATGTTTAACGCCACCTAGAGCCATCTTTAATTCATACATAGTAAAATCTGAATCTAAAGTATCTCCAGAAGGACTTCTTTTCATCATCACATCTGGGTGCTTATTCTTATTCTGGATTCTATACTTTTTAATATCCTCTGAAACATTATCATCATTATGGACTTTACTTTAGCCAGCATTTCAGCTTTTTCATTATCTGTCACAACCATTATTCCTTCATCTTTTTTAAAACTGGTAGAGTTTGATTCTATATTTCTATTATACACTTATGTCAATATCTTCTCGTATAGTATTACACCAATCTCTCCAGTATTTCTTTTTAGATGCTTGAACTACTCTTCTTACTTCTGCTCATGCTTTCTTATATTTAATAAAATCTTCAAATACTTGTGTCTTTTTGATTTTTCTGAATGCTTTATTCCTATTACGTACAGCATTACTACATTGTTCTGTCCATCAAGGAACCGCTTTCCTCTTTTTACACTGTCCCTTTTTTCCTATTATAAGTTACATTATACAATATTTTACAAATGTTATAAATATAACATTTGTACCATTTATACCACAGGAGTGGCATGAAGACTTGACGGGTACCACACCTGGGTGATCGTAAATCGGAACAACAGTACAATTTTAACGGCGAACTGCACTTGCATGTCTGGTAAGTTTTAACCTAACAGTAAATAGACAACAATTTATAGTTTGCTGCAACCACTGTTATAAATCCTAATTAATATGTTTTGAAGTCAAGAATGTTTTACTTTTGAGGGAAAGATTTAATTGAAATTCTAATGTCTGACATTCACAATGTCATATTGCAGACCAGGGTCGTGTTGCAGTCATGCACCTGATATGAAGTGTGTACTGCAAACACAAGCATTATTTGTGATCGTCTCCGTCCAGTCTGTACGCCGTAATGCATTCAACCACAATTGTCTTCTTGGTTTCTGTGAAGGAATGTCTGCCGGGATCCGGTTAAACTTTAGTTTTGAACCAAAAGTGCTGTTCCTTCTATTCTGGCAGCCAAAAAAACACAACAAGACGACATTTTAAAGTCAAAACCTCAAACTTTTAGCACGCCTGCTATGAGTTTTTCCTTATGTTTTGCCTCCAGCTAGAGCGGTGACGTCACAGTAATGTAGGCGATTAAGGGGTCTATTCATCAATGCATGATACTGGGTAGCCAATCATTGATTTAATACTCAGTGCCTTCTTTTGTTGTTATTCGTCTTTACACATGATAATCAAGTTTCCATCTCTCCGAGTCTTTGCACTATTTATTTCTCCTAACGCTTTATTTAGAGATTTGGACAGTTTAATTGGGTTTATCGTCATTCCTGATTCAACAAATTTCAACATTACTTTATAATCTTCTTTATTTTTCCTACTTACGTGATCCTCCTTTCCACTATCCATACATGATCCTTGACTATTGGGGTGCTTTCACACTTGGATCGATTGCCTGGACCCAACCCGACATCGATTGCTCCCCCCAGCCCTGCTGTTCATATTACATTATTTGGGTCCGAACCAGGGTTCGTTTGCATCATCAAAGCAGCAGCGGTTTACCCGGTTGCTTAGTCACGACAGCGAGCGTGAAGGTGGCAAAATGCATTGGGTTGCTCACCTCACTCTTATATTTCTTTCTAAAGCTTCAGTACGTAATGGCACTTGCGTCTATCTGCCGTGAATGTACTGCAAATGCTCTAAAGAACGCTGAAGGTGAGCATGATGACATCTACAGCTCCCTGCTTGCAGTACATCAGTCACGCTCGCCAGGAAAATGAGTGAAGAGTGACGTGGCTGAAAGGTACTGCCACCTTGTGTCCATTCTGTGTAATAGCATGTCTTACTGCTTATGTGTATTCTCTCAATCATTTAATTTATAATAAAGGAAAGAAAACAAAAGATAATCTCAACAAAACCTATTTTTGAGAGTGAGATCTGTGGGATGTGCTGAACAAACAAGTCCGATCCATGGAGGTCCCACTCACAACTTACAGGACTTAAAGGATCTGCTGCTAACAGCTTGGTGCCAGATTCCACAGCTCACCTTCAAGGGTCTAATGGAGTCCATGCCTCGACGGGTCAGGGGACCAACACAATATTAGGTCATAATGTTATGCTATTAAAGTTACACCTAAAAAGTGTATTTTGGATGTTTTATTTCCACCAGTCTGAAAAAAACAAACACTTTATGAAAAACCAAAAAACAAATACAAGGGAGGTTTGGAGGGGATTAAAAACAATATTGGGATGTAATAGTGATAGTAGGAGGGGTTCTGAACTTGGAGATCAGGAGTGGGCAGATTAACCCCTAGAGGTTGACGATTGTGCCGGCGCGACAGCCTCGATTTTTTTTTTCTTATCAGTGCCAAAGAGACTCAGGCCCTGTCCACACGAAGCCAGAGCTTTCCCTATCCGATCTTTTCTTTTCATTGTTTCAAGAAATATCCACGTACACACGAGAGCATGAAAACGACTCAAAACGATGTAGTACACATGCCAGGCCAGTATGTGGCGCTGTAATTCTGCCACAGAAATACACTAAAAACAGAGAAGAGTTGTGGCTTGAAGGGGTACAAAATCTCACAATAAAATAACCATAAAATAAATGTGCTACTTACCAGATGTGTTTCATTAACTCCTACACCCTAAACCTACCCTTACAATAATGTAAATACAGGAATTAAATGACACAAAATTGATGTGCGCATGCCCAGTGCCCGTAGCCGTATCCCTTCTAGTCTTTCCCGCGTGGGACATGGTGTGACGACATCACCGTTTCACAAAATATACAGATTGGCTGTACACACGAAAACACAAGGGTGTCGTTTTCAGATTTATCCACTCTGGGACCCGGCTTTAAAAAAATTTGGTTTCATGCTCCCAAAACGGCGAATCCGTGTGGACGGTACAACATTTTTACGTATACATCTAAACGAGTCTCCGTGTGGACAGGGCCTCAAATAACTGTCGAATTTTATCACACATGTTAGTGTTATACATCATTACAGTCTGTTAAGTATCTACTTTTATTTGTGTATACTCACAATAAAAACAAAATGTTGTACTTTTGTAAAATAAAGAAAACGAACATGATGCGCATTGTGCCGTCTGCCTCTCAGTGAAGTCCGTTCTGAAACACGCTTGAAAAGGAACTGAATACTTGCCACACAGATATGACAGATATGTCTACATAACGCTTGGAAGGTCTCATTTTAAATTAAGTCAAATCAAAAACAAACATTCTCAGTTTATGTAATCCGTTTGAAACCAAGGAGAGGCACAGTCTTTCTCTTCTAACTTCATTACTTTCTTTGGGAACACAGAATGGGGTGTAGCAGATGCACTTGAATCACGGTGAGAGATGGTAGAGGAATAACAGTTGTCTTATAGAGGAAGTATGGAGATGGACAAACGGATACCTCGGGGTGAAAAGTGAGTATCGAAACCAACACACTGGGATGAAGTCTCAAGACAGGAACACACTGTCTGGAAAGCCCAAGGGGATCAGGTGAGTCTTTTCTAGTGCAAGACCAGACTGAAGGGGAGCTGTGTGAATATATAGTGCTCTGCTGATGAGGTGATTGATGACAGGTGCAGGTGATATCAGAACTCTGGTGATTGTGATCTGTTGGGGTAACAGCTTAGGACCCAGGACCAGTAGTGAAAAATGAAGACCACGAGTCTGGAGTTTGATTAATTAAAGAGAAATTTACTGAAGAATAGTTTGCAGTTTCATCAGCAGAAGCCAGCTTCAAGTCTCACAAGGAGTTCCTCCCTCTACCAGTCTCCCCGCCTCCGCCTATCGTACATACAATTTCTGAACAGTTATACTGTTTTCAAGGTCTAACCACGTTATTACTGCCATGTGGATGATTCTGATTGGCTCAGAGAAAATGGACAGTCTTGGTAAATTTCCACACATTGTCAGTTAATCAGATTCACATGTCCAGATATCACTTGTTGACGCTGGCAAGCGCCAGCTTGCCCAGAACAACAAGTCCACCGTCTCTAAGGATGCCCGTAGTCAACATCTAATACTGATCTGTAACACTGAATACTGCACACTAGGGGTGTGCCATATCATACCGTCCACGATAATACCGCTATAAATTTTTACATGATTAAAAAGTGTCATATCGCGATATCAATGATGTAGTGACGCGATGATGTATGGCGCTTTTACGTTCCCTAGCGCGCACAACAACATCACCTGTCTAAGAGAGCAGCATGTCAGCCTCTGCCTCCGAATCCGATGAAGATTTAGTTCCTAAAAAGGAGCTACTTCAATAGTATGGAAGTGGTTTGGTTACAAGAGGTCAGACCTCCAACAGAGCACAATATTTTGCAAAAAATGCAACAAAAATGTTACCGCTAAAGGTGGAAACACAACAAACTTGTTTCACCACTTGAAGCAAAAACACACCGTCAAGTACAACCAGGCTATGGCGTTACGCGAGGAGGAGATACAAGCAGCTGGTGATGTGCGGCCCAAAAGTAAACAAATGACTCAACCGAGCATCGCTGGAGCACTCGCTAGTTGCACTCCATATGACAGGAAGAGTAAACAGTGGATGGAAATTACTGATGCGGTTACATATATTTTGGCCAAGGATATGATGCCAATCCAAACGGTGGACAAGGAGGGATTTAAGCAGATGGTAAAAAAGCTGAACCCAAGGTACAACATCCCTGGTAGGAAACATTTTTCAAAGTCATCCCTGCCTGCGATGTATGAAGCATGCCGCAACAAACTAGCAGCTACGCTATCGTCGGTAGATTTTTTTGCCTCAACAACGGACATGTGGTTGAGCCGAACAGCGGAATCATATATCAGCCTGACCATGCATTACATCGACAACAACTGGAAGCTACACAACTCTTGCCTTGAGACAAGTTACTTTCCCGAGGATCACACGGGTGTAAATATTGTAGGGCTGAAACGATTCATCGAGTTACTCAATTAACTCGATTACAAAAATTCCTCGAGGCAAAAACTCTGCCTCGAAGCCTCGTTAAATTCCGGAAGAACACCATAGCGTGTTATACATTTTGAATTTATTTGGCGCGATGGCGGAGAGTAAAGATGTCCATAAACGGCAGAGAATGTCTAAAGTTTGGGATCATTACATTCTTAAAAAAGAAGAGAACAATGTGCAATGTATCTACCGCAAAGTTGCTGGCATTCCACAGCAGCACGACTTCAATGATTCAGCATCTGAACCGAAAACATCCACTCCCTGCTGTTTCACCAAGCGTCGCTGAAACGTAGCCTAAGCCTATACATTGATGTCCGTTGATTTTAATCCAATACTGTAGTTGTAGCGATCATGTCGTGATGCGGTTTGACTAGATATGATGTTTAGCTTTGATGTTTTTAAGTAGTAAACGTATTCACGTTCAATTGCAAGAGAGTATAGCCTAAAAAAAGAACCCCTTCACATACACACACACACACACACACGCATGCATTCACCCTCGTCTCTCTCACGCGCCAGTCAGACCAATCGCGGCAATGCATCACACATGCTTAAACTTTTATGTAGCCACGCAACAATAATTTCAGCATTCGTTCACTGTATACACCGGGACGTGATGTTGTGATGCCATTTTTCGAACGGATGCTTCACCTAAAATGCACCGCAATGCAAGTGATGCAAGCCACATGCAGCTCTATTGTAAATGAATGTATGTATATCTGCCGTACCAAACTGCAATGAAGCAACTAGTCTGACTGGGGCGTCACTCTTCCTTGCGTACGCACACACACACACACACACACACACACACACACACAGGTTGCTAGGTTATCATAGCAAATAGGCTCACCCCAGAAATTATATATTATTTGTTAGTAGCCTAATGGTAAATGCTGCAGGTGTAGAAATCTACATAAAACAGATATTTACTTTGATGTCAGGGCTAGATTACAGCATGAAACCTGTTGTGCATATTAATAAATGAAATACCTTTTTCTCCCTCTCAACACAAAATGTTTTTATCCGATTAATCAACCGATTAGGTTCTAGATTAATCGGTTACAAAAACAATTGATAGCTGCAGCCCTAAAATATTGCGAGTGGTTTAAGGGAGTTTCTTAACTCGTGGCATCTAAAAGAGGACAAACAAGTGTGTGTGACAACAGACAGCGGGGCCAATGTTGTTAAAGCCATCGCTCTCAATAACTGGACCATATAGGGCCCTATGATTTCCGTGATGCGGAAAACGCGGACGGAATCACGGAATTTACACATGAAAACAGAATTCTCTTAATTCTTAATGCGGAATCTCACGGAATTTGCATATATTTTGTTGACATATTAAGTAAAGATTTTTTTTTTACTTCTTTTTTGTTTTGTTTAAAACAAATGTAGAAAGGTCTCTACCTAAACCGTGGCCAAATGGAATTGTTAAACATGTTGCCTAGTAACCATACGTCCTTACTTTCCCGCGTAAGGAAAAAAATGTCGAAGCGAGTGTCTCCTGATAAGCCAACGGTGGCGAAAAAATTAAGAAACTCTCAATTGACTGCTAAATACTGGGCTGAACAATACCCCCAACGACTACTATGAGTCTGGACAACAACTGTTTTTTAAGTTTTGTCAACATACTGTAGACTGGACCCGCAAAGACACATGTAACGACCATTTGATATCAAAAGGTAATCTCAAGAACAAAGCTAAATCCACAGCGGTTTCTGTTTCGCTTGCTCTAACGAACACAGATTAGTCAGTTCTGATATTACAGAGGATTGCAGGGTGAACTATCTTACCTCTAAGTGAGTCACATATGTTTACTCATAACAAAACGTGTAATTTTAGTGATAGTCACGGAAACTGCAACTTATAATAACAGTGGCAGTCCGAAATCAGGTTTTCCCTCATGCTTGGCTCCGTGCTCCCGTCATGGGGTCCCCAGTATGATCTGCCCTGGCAGAGAGATCTGCGGTAACTCCTGCGGTAACTCCTACTTACTCCTCACGGACACGACTAAAATAATGATTTCAGAAAGATACAGAATAAATCAAGATTAACATTTATTTTGGCCAGACAGGAAAAGTAAATAAGTAAACAAGAATCCATGGTACACAACTGATCAGCGTAAAAACATAAAACACAATTGCAAAGCAATTTGAAAATAATTTAAAAGAGTCATCATGTCTGGCACAATACATGCCATTTGGGTCATTGTCTCAAAGACACTGACCCTGCACCACATGGGGGTTCTGACTACAGAATGTTCCCCCCGAGAGTTAGGTTACCCAGCCTTAAATACTCCAACTAGAACAAAAGGTTTGTAAATATTTGCAACACAACCACCTGGTTTTGGGGGAGTGGATCAGATATCTTTGAAGAGACTCCTGAATTCTCATTAGTTTTCAATCTTTCTAATACTACTAGTGACTGCAGTGAAACTGAGACCATTTTACCATTCGCACTGAGACCTTTAAAAAAAGACATCAAACATGAAAGGGATAAAACAATAGATTTACAAGATACATCATCACTGGTATATCTGCATTTGGTGACTTGAAAACAGGGCAAGGAGAGGGCAAAATGGGGAGGGGGTGAAATGTTTGTCAGGGTGGTGTCACACAGTTTCTGTGAGATCTTCTCTCAAGATTAGTGACTTTTATTGTTCAATTGCTGGGGTGTGTATCTCAGCTTTTGTCTTAGTACCAAAACCGATCCTTACACGTCCGTTTCTTGTTAAACATTGTAAGCAGGAAGGTGCACTCCCTGAAAACCCCAGCAGCCTCAGGCAAACCCACCTGCCGCGGGTCTTTGACCAGCATATGCAAAAAGTGCTCCAAGAGATCCGAGGTAAGAAATTATTCGTTGTTGTCGACGAAACCTCTGACAACCGAGATCGCAGTGTCCTCAACATTGTTATAGGTGAGCATCCAATTAACTTTTATTGAACTTATATTTATTAACTTTTTTTTATTTTTAACTAGGGTTTATATTACATTTTAATATACAGGGATGCAAACAGCGCGCTTTTCAGTATGCGCGCAAGCGTGAACCACTAGTGCAGGGTTGCCAGGTTTTCACAACAAAACCCGCCCAATTGCGTTTCAGGGGGCTTCTCCGGTAAAAATCGCATTTGGGGGGTAAAATTTGTTTTTTTGGCATGGTTGCCTACTAAAATTTGCATTCCCGGGGCTAAATATCACATAATTGGGGTCGCTTCAACCCGCGGACATGAAAAACAGCCCGCGGCAACGGAGGATTTTGTGTTTTTTCCCTATTTTTTGTTGTTTTGGATTAAAAAGTGGGATGCATTTTGAAGAGTGGACCCTTACACAGAGATGTATGCGGGTGTTTATTGGATTCGTCCGATCTGGGGGGTATTGCACAAAAGCAAGATAAGGGATTAAGCTGGGATTTTCCAGTTATCCTGGCTGAATTTAGCCCTGACTCGGTTGCATGAAGGGAGGCTAAATTATTCAAGTCAAGTCAACTTTATTTATATAGCGCTTTTAACAATGTAGATTGTTTCAAAGCAGCTTTACAGTGTTAAACAGGAAAATAATGCAGCATAATTTTATTCAGCTGTATAGCCATTCTGGAAAAATTTCAAGTATCATACAGTGACAGTGTGGGCTTTAGATCAATAATTTGATCAGTAATTTAGTTTAAATGGTTAATTTAGTTTATTATTTAGATGTATTTCGATGTTTAGTTGAAAAATTTAGTGTCCCCAACTGAGCACGCCAAGCCAGAGGCAACAGTGGCAAGGAAACCAAAACCCCATTAGGTGACCTAATGGAGAAAAATAAACCTTGGGAGAAACCAGGCTCAGTCGGGGTGCCAGTTCTCCTCTGGCCAATTAACAAACAGCGTATTATTATTATTATTCTGGCAGTTTTACAGCTCGGAGGTCATAATAGATCAGAATATTCGAGGGACCGGGGGCAACATGCTGGAGACGGGTTTATTGAGGATGATGTTGATTAAATAATTATTAAAGTGCAATATTCGAATGATCGGAGGCAACACGCAGGAGACGGGTTTATTGAGATGCCGTGTCGATGAGGCAGTTTCAGGGGGAGTCTAATCACGGTCTCCCAGACACTTCGGGGTCCTGTGTTGGTCTTCTCTGGGCGCAGGTCCACCATCTGATCTGGATACGGCCCGGATCCAGCTGACTGCAGTAAACCTCGGGATAAAACAGAGAGACTAACATTAGCGTAGATGCCATTCTTCTGATGATGTAACGAGTACATCAGGTGTTATGGGAAGTGTTCCCGGTTCCGGCTGACCTAGTTAATGCAGCCTAACAATCATTTCATTGAAAAAGTGTTTTATGTGTATGCCACAGTAAAGAGATGTGTTTTTAGTCTAGATTTAAACTGACAGAGTGTGTCTGCTTCCCGAACAATGTTAGGAAGACTGTTCCAGAGTTTAGGTGCTAAATAGGAAAACGATCGACCGCCTGCAGTTGATTTGGATATTCTCGGTATGATCAACTGGCCAGAATTTTGAGACCGCAGTAGACGTGATGGAGTATAATATGTTAAGAGCTCGCTCAAGTATTGGGGAGCTAAACCATTTAGTGCTTTGTAAGTAATAAGTAAGATTTTAAAATTTATGCGATGTTTAATAGGCAGCCAGTGCAGTGTTGACAGAACTGGGCTAATATGGTCATACTTCCTGGTTCTAGTAAGAACTCGAGCTGCTGCGTTTTGGACCAGCTGGAGTTTATTTATTAAGCGAGCAGGGCAACCACCCAGTAGAGCATTACAATAATCTAACCTTGAGGTCATGAACGCATGAACTAACTGTTCAGCATTTTGCATTGAGAGCATGTGCCGTAATTTAGATATATTTTTAAGATGGTAGAAAGCAGTTTTACAGATGCTAGAAACGTGGCTTTCAAACGAAAGATTGGTATCAAAGAGCACACCCAGGTTCCTCACTGACGACGAGGACTTGACAGAACAGCCATCAAGTGTTAGACAGTATTCTAGGTTACTACTTGTGGAGCTTTTTTGTCCAATAATTAAAAATTCAGTTTTTTCTGAATTGAGTTGCAGGAAATTACCAGTCATCCAATGTTTTATATCAGCTATGCATTCCGTTAATCTTGTGAATTGGTAAGTTTCTTTAGGGCGTGAAGAAATATAGAGCTGAGTATCGTCAGCATAACAATGAAAACTAACGCCATGCTTCCTAATGATATCTCCCAGTGGTAGCATGTACAGGGTGAAGAGTAGCGGTCCTAGCACTGAGCCTTGCGGTACTCCATACTGAACTTGCGATCGGTGTGACATATCTTCATTTACTACTACAAACTGATAACGGTCGCATAGGTATGATTTAAACCATGATAATGCAATTCCACTAATACCTACATAATTTTCGAGTCTATTCAAAAGAATGTTGTGGTCGATAGTATCAAATGCAGCACTAAGATCGAGTAACACTAATAGAGAGATACAGCCACGATCGGATGATAAGAGCAAATCATTTGTAACTCTGACGAGAGCAGTCTCAGTGCTATGATACGGTCTAAATCCTGACTGGAAATCCTCACAGATACCATTTCTTTCTAAAAAGGAACATAATTGTGAAGACACTGCCTTTTCAAGTATTTTTGACAGAAAGGGTAGATTTGAGATTGGTCTATAATTGACTAAATCTGTAGGATCAAGTTGCGGTTTTTTAATAAGTGGTTTAATAATTGCCAACTTAAAAGTTTTCGGTACATATCCTAATGACAAAGATGAATTAATGATATTAAGAAGAGGATCTATGACCTCTGGTAGCATCTCTTTTAATAGCCTAGTTGGTATAGGGTCGAGCATACATGTTGTCGATTTTGATGATTTAACGAGTTTAGCCAATTCTTCTTCTCCTATAGCAGTGAATGAGTGTAATTTTTCCTCAGTGACACTAAAATGCTCTGTCTGATGTGATGCTGTATTAGACGGCTGCATGGTTAAAATTTTTTTCCTAATATTATCAATCTTACATGTGAAGAAGTTCATAAAGTCATTACTGCTGTGCTGTTTACAATCATCAGAAGTTGAAGCTTTATTTTTGGTTAATTTAGCCACTGTATCGAATAAATACCTTGGGTTGTGTTTGTTTTCTTCCAAGAGAGTTGAGAAATAAGCAGATCTAGCAGTTTTTACAGCCTTTCTGTATGTGATCATGTGCTCTTTCCACGAATTACGAAATACCTCTAATTTTGTTTTCTTCCAGCTGCGCTCCATTTTTCTGGCTGCTGTTTTAAGGGCCCGGGTGTGCTCGTTGTACCACGGCGTTGGACTATTTTCTTTAATCTTCTTTAAGCGCAGAGGAGCAACTGTGTCTAAAGTACTGCAAAAGAGAGAGTCAATAGTTTCTGTTGCAACATCGAGTTCTTCTATAATATCTGGGATGCTGAGCAGATGATACTGATGAGGGAGATTATTTAAAAAGCAATCTTTAGTAGCGGCAGTGATTGTCCTGCCATTTTTAAAGCGAGGGGGCGGCTTTGCAACCTTAGCTAAATTAAGTATACATGATACTAAGTAATGATCTGAGATGTCATCGCTCTGCTGCAGAATTTCAACGGTATCAACATTTATTCCATGTGACAATATTAGGTCTAAAGTATGATTATGGCGATGAGTGGCTCCTGACACGTGTTGCCTAACTCCAATAGAGTTTAGTGTGTCTTTAAATGCTAATCCCAATACGTCTTTTCCGTTGTCAACATGGATATTAAAATCACCAACAATTAGTACTTTATCTACGGCCAGTACTAACTCTGATAGAAAATCAGCAAATTCTTTGATAAAGTCTGTATTATGCCCAGGTGGCCTGTATACAGTAGCTAACACAAATGTTGAACGGGTTTTATCATGTACACTACATAGCGTTACATAAAGCACCAAAACTTCGAAGGAATTATATTTGAAACTAGACTTCTGAGTAATACTGAAGATATTATTATAAATTACAGCAACCCCTCCCCCTTTACCTTTCAGACGCGGCTCATGTTTATAACAATAATCTTGGGGGGTGGACTCATTTAAGGTAATGTAGTCGTCAGGTTTTAGCCAGGTTTCTGTCAAACAGAGCACATCTAGATTATTATCTGTAATAATATCATTAACAATAAGCGCTTTTGGGGAAAGGGATCTAATATTCAGCAACCCAAGCTTTATCAATTGTTCATCTGTATTATATATTTTGTTTATTTGTTGGACGTCAATTAAATTTTTACTGTTGAATGGTTTTGATGTTTTTTTGTATTTACTAATTCGGGGAACAGACACAGTCTCTATATGATAATATCTAGGTGAAAGAGTCTCTATGTGCTGGGATTTATCTGACTCCGGTAACGCATTAAAAATTATTCTACATTAAGTTACTATGGAGATTTACACTTTGCAGCTAGCCTGCTCCGGAGCAGGCTAACAACCAGGCTAAGATTAATCCTAGTGATTTATCGGCTAGTTCCTCCCTAAATCCTACTAGATATTAATGTGTTTTAGTCATTTCATGGTCCTGCATTAAAAAATTATGATTATTTTAAAAAAGTCATTCATCTAATTATGCGTACTGTTATTTTAGATATTATTGAAAACTGCTGTTCATTTCACTGTCAGAGGTTTGATGAATATATATATTATTCGAGATTTAAAGCGTTTATTGTCATACACCCAGTGAGGAAAGCAGATTTTCCTGAGCAATTATTACTTTGCTGTCCACAATGAATGCCAACACAGTGTAAAAGAACTATACTATAAAATATTAGAAATAGAATATAGAGTATGTATATCTATATATGGAAGTATAGAGTAGAAATGTACTGTTGAATGATAAAAAATATCAATATATTATATTTTATTGCAGTTGATGAGATAAGAAATGGCTCATGAAGTTGCAAATGTGGTTTCAATTAAGTCCGTAACGAGGTCAATATGTAGTATATATAGACTAAAGATTTGTGTGTTTACTATTCACAATGGCTTGCCCTTTGTTGAATGATGTAGTTGATGAGGAAGTTTTAATACTCAGACGAGCATTCAGGCATGAAAGGGTCTTCCGAGATAGGGCAGACCCATTGGCCTTTTCAGACGAATATCTGACTGAGAGGTACAGATTCTCAAGTGATGGCATCAGATATTTGTGTAGGCTGCTGGGTCCAAACATACAGCACAGGACAGCACGGAGCCATGCTCTCACTGTCCCACAGATGGTCTGCGTAGCACTGCGATTCTTTGCAAGTGGCATGTTTCTGTATTCTGTCGGTGATGCAGAAAACCTCAATAAAGCCACTATTTGCCGCACAATAAGAAATGTAAGTCTGGCATTGAAATCTCTTGTGCACATATTTATCACCTTCCCTGGCCACAGAAGATTCATCCACATCAAGGAGGAGTTCTACAAGATTGCAGGTAACACGAATAACAGATTACTACAAAATTTTACATTAGCACAGTCACAGTATGACACTCATTATTTTGTGTTACAGCTTCTCCTAATGTAATTGGTACAGTGGATTGCACCCATATTCGTATCCAACGCCCCTCAGGGGCACATGAGGAAGATTATGTGAACAGGAAATCCTTCCACAGTGTCAATGTTCAGGTAAGAATGAGTTATGGTTACTGTCAGCTACATAATTATTCTGTGCATTAAGTAAGGAATAATTGACTCCGGGCCGTTCAATTATTAGAATGATAATGCACACCCGAGGTGGTGATGCGGTCACGACGTGAAGCGGAGTGGCCGTTACACCTCGGGTGTGCATTATCATTCTAATAATTGAACGGCCCGGAGTCAATTATTCCGCTTATACTACGGTTACCACACCTCAAGACATCGATCCGATTATATATTTAATGGGATTCGTCCGGTTTTTGTACTTAAATCGCTATTGTGAGTAGGACTATTTCTTCCGCGTCTCATCCAACAGCTCTTTTGCTAGTTCCGAAACGTCATTTTAAAGCTGTTAACGAAGGCTTGAGCCGTTGATAGCATTCTTCTGCAGTTATTAATAAAGTTATGAGAGAGAGAGAGAGAGAGAGAGAGAGAGAGAGAGAGAGCAAGTGCTTGTGTGAATTAGGCTACCTCTGTGCGTCTCTAAACAGCGCTGTTATTACCTCGCTAGTGAAAAAATGTCACGTGTAGCCTTTAAGTTGCTCCACTATATAGGCGAACTGATCAAATCGTCAGGGCAGCGCTGACACCGTTCTGTGCAAACTGTAGTGTGTGTGCGAGCATGTGTGATTTCAGTAATGTGACAGAAAAGCTTGCCTTTGGTGTCTGCTTCCATCTGTTGGTTTTCATCTGGACTGTCTAATACTGCTGCCGCCCAGTTGTTGAACGTTTTATATTCACCGTAAATATTAAGATTTACTTTAGGAAAATCGTCTGTCATATTGTTGTTTTTTAGTCCTGTAATTTCCGTTATTACAGTTAACTATGCAAAGTGATATGGAACTGTAATGCGGTCAAGAGAGCTGCCTGGAACTACGTTCGCTGTGCATCTCCCAGAAAATAATTGCACACCTCAGAACGTTCATCAGCCAATCAGATTCAAGCATTCAACGGCCCCGTAAGTATAAGTAAGGAATAATTGACGACGGGCCGTTCAATTATTAGAACAATAATGCACACCTCAGAACGTTCATCAGCCAATCAGATTCAAGCATTCAACGGCCCCGTAGTATAAATGACCTTAATAGGCTATATATTTTTACAGATGATCTGTGATGCTGACTGCCTTATCACAAATTTAGAGGCAAAGTGGCCTGGCTCAGTCCATGACTCCAGAATCTTTCGGGCCAGTAGAATTTACCAGAGACTCTCTCTAGGTAAGCCACCCCATTTTTTAAGCACCTTGAACATCAAGAGTACAGTACTTGTAAGAATTATGTTTTGTATTCACAGGTGAGTTCTCTGGTGTGCTGCTGGGGGACAAAGGTTATGCCTGTGAGACATAGAAAAGAACAGAAGAAAAGAAAGGGCTCCCAGAGTTGCTTTGGATGTTGATTGGGACAATGCTGCCATATTCCCAGATAACAGAAATGGTAGACTTGTTAGAGAACAATGCATTGCATATTATTTCAGTTAATTTAGTTTTGATTTAGCCCATCCCTTAATAAAGGATAATGTAGGCTATATAACTTTTTCATGTGTACATGCATTTTATTTGGCATCAGTAGCACACACTGTGGTTATCTTCCCAAATTCTAGTTCCACTTCACTGGATCAATAACTATAAAGTGTACTTGACTTTTATTATTTTGCTGTTATCACTTGTCAGCTTGGAGCTTTGGAGAAAAGAAATTATGATGATTAATACATTGTGTTACAGTCATGGTTACAGTATGAACTGAAGTCACTTACTTCTCTTTCTAGTTTCTGGATTTCCAGTTCTAGTTTCCTCAGTGTCTTGCGTTTAATTTGCATCTCAAGGTCCATGTCCTGCAGCTTTCTTTTATTCACATCAATCTTGACTTCTGTCAGCTCGATCTGTCTCTTAAGATGTGTTGTGTAGAGATATCTGACCGTTTGTGAATTCTGTGAACACCTTTTAGTTAGCATAGCTGAATTTTTGCATAATGTAAATTTACTTTAGGCAATACTCACTATGTTACCAGGCTGCTTATCAGGCTGCCCAATGTCAGGATCCTTTAACAAATGTTATTTTCTATTAGTACCACTTCCCTGACTTCTTATCTATTATAAACTTAAAAAATGTGTCTATTTCCACAAAATTGACATGATACCTCGAGCCTTCTGGAGTCCAGCAACACGGTCTCATCATCGGCAGAAGTGCACTCCACTGCTATAGATGTGGCTTCCCTCTGCCATATTCATTACTGGTATTGATATTTTTGACAGAACATGCAAAGCCTATGATTTAATAAAGAATACTCACCGGCGAATCATAGTCTGGTGGCTCCAAAAGTGTAAGGGTGTTACCAGCCACTGCAAGGTAAGGCAAAGTCACACAGTCCACATAACAAAATATAAATGGATTTCAATATTTTCCATGTGCAGTAGTATGGCAATAATGTACATTGTATGAAGAGGCCAGTATCCCTTGCTGGCCCAGAGTCAGTGGCTGTCCCTCCCTGGATCCCTTCAATCACTGGCTTCCCTTTATTTAGGTCCAGGGCCAGCTCCTCTGCTGGGGTGAAGTCTTGGGTTGGAGGGCCACCCCCCGTACCAGTAATATGATTTTTTTTTTTATTGCTAAAATCAGCACAGATAATAAAATGTCAGCAAACATGTCACCTATGTTCTCAGCAAACAAGTCACTTACCAGCCTGCAAAATATTCTTGTATTTAATCTTGACTTGCTGCCAAGTCCTTTTTTGGCCAGACATGTTTGTTCTTTAAGAGGAATAGATAGATACAAATGATAAAATAGATTAGATGGATAAAAATAGAGCAAATGATCTGATTATAGATTACACCAAATCAATTAGAAACAAAACCTACATACAAATAGATAGTAAATAGTAATAGTAAAAAGATTAAACAGATTAGAGACATAAAAGAAACTAAATATATCAAATATATGTACATAGTGGGTAAGTGTTTGCAATTATTCTTCATGTTAAATGCATGTCCACTGGACACATTTAAGGCAAAGTATACAATTATTTTTGAAAATGACAAGTAACTGAAAAAGAATTGTAAATACAAGTAAAATTAATTGTAATTATGAGGGTTTCAGTGGAGCACTGTTTATTTGGACTACTTACGCATTCAATCGGTCCGCTATTGTTTGCCAAGCATTCTCTCTTTGCTTTATTACAGCAGCTGTATTGCCTTTTTTACAAATTATATGTTTCACTTCTTCATACGTTTCCATAAGAAGCTGTTGCTCATTAGGCGAAAAGTATGCCGCACGGGTTTTGTCCATTTTTGCATCGGTGATTCTGTGATCAATTTCGTGATCTTTTTAAGAATGCCGTGAACGCGCATTTATCCAAACTATATACACCTGGCTTGACATATCCGCGCGTTCTCATCCTGGCTCAGCAAACGTGCAACGGATTAAGCCAGGATGCACTGATTAAACTAGGTCAAGCCGCGACTGTTCTGTTATCCTGGCTTTCTTAATTCTACTTTTGTGCAATACCCCTCTGATCTGAACGACAGGAGATGAAAGATGAGTACCGCTAATATTATGCTAATGTTTACATGGCCGGTCCTTTAGCATTTCATTTAACCCTTTCTTCTCTGGTGTATTTATTGCAAAATCAAGTTCAGAACATGAATCTTGAGTGTTTTAGCTTTCAAATGATGCATAGTTTGTGATAGTTGATTGAATAAAAGTAAAGACACGCCCACTTCAGTCAACCTCCCCGCCCACGAAATGGTGCGGGTTAAGAAGTTAAAGGCTGAAATATGTGAGGTTTATCTTTTTATAAAACCTTTTTTGTCAAAACTTATTTGAATTTCATTTTATGATATGTGCCTATAGGGGTGGGCCGGGGATGGCGGCAATGAATGTTTCTGGACATTTGCCGTGGGGCGAGGGCTTCGATTACCTCTCTCTTTTTTGACCATACATTGAGCGTCAGTGTTAGTTCTGGCAGGCCAGGTAGTCAAGACGCTGCTATGTTATTTGTAACAACACTGTCCCGTCAGCTGATCTGCTCCAGCTGATCTGCTTCAGCTGAGCTGCATTAGCTGGTTAACTCCCCTCGCTGCTCAATGGCCAAAGCTCAAACAAGACGCCCTATTTAAAGCACATTCGGTTTGCTCATACATGCTTGCTGCTCGCTACTGCTGATCTGTATGCTGTTAAAATCACTCATGTTGTTAAACATTAAAATACTGATTCTACTCACCCTATTGTCGGCTATGACTTCCGCCGCTGTCGAGGAAGAATGGCAAGACTCTTCTGAGGAAACCCGGCCCTTACCATTCCAATCTGACCAGGGGCAGGATGCCTGCCCGGAAGATAACGCTACCGTTCGTAGGAGTTCTCGGCGGTTGGCGAATAGATCCTCG
Organism: Gobio gobio; assembly: GCF_949357685.1. NCBI lineage: Eukaryota > Metazoa > Chordata > Actinopteri > Cypriniformes > Gobionidae > Gobio > Gobio gobio. The sequence continues at coordinate 3,070,879 of NC_137097.1, forward strand.
TCCCAACCATGCATCGACGATTGGCCCGTGGCAAAAATACTGGAAACCCTATTTACAAATGACATTCAGCCTCCGCGTGGCGCCTCTCACGAAGACCTATTTGTCCTCCTCTGCGATTCTAAACTAAAACTAGATACCTATCTGGCCATTATTTCTGATCTAGCTCTCTCTTACGGTGGGGTTTTGTTCTACGAGTATCACAAGTCTTTTTCTGCAAAGGCAGCTATGTTCATTCAACGCTTTAATCAGAGACTTGACTGGTCCGTGGTCGATCTCGCGCTCATAAGTAGACACTTCACAGGTCACCAAATCCTGTCCTGCTCCGTTTGCGGCTCTCTCTCGCATTCTACTAATTTATGCTCTAAATCTAAGCCTATTTCTTCCATGTCTCATCCCGGCCCGAGCCATACATCTGGGCCCCAGGTGAAAAACTTTGGTACTCCTATTTGCTTTAATTTCAATGAAAATATTTGTAGGATGCATAATTGTAAATATTTTCATGTTTGTAGCTACTGTGGGAACGCCCACCCAAAGTCTGTGTGCCCGAGGAGAACCCGCTTCATTAAAATGGAGCGAAAGAAATAAAACCATCAACTCCCATTAACGTCCCCAAGCTGGGACAGGCGTTGAGAAAGCATCCTGACCGCTGTTTTGTGGATTATTTACTGACTGGTCTTGTTCAGGGTTTTTTTGCTGGCCTGCTGCATTTTCCTGCTGTATCTTTTCATTGCCATAACCTATTGTCTGCGTCTCAGGAGCCGGAAACTGTGGATACCTTGCTCGAGAAAGAGGTTAAGAAAGGATTCATTATAGGCCCATTTGATTTTTCTCCTTTTCCGATTTTTAGGGTAAGTACTATAGGGGTAGCCACTCGAAAATATTCGGGTAAAAAACGTTTAATTATCGACCTTTCTGCTCCCCACAATGGTTTGGCTGACAGCATCAATAGCCTTATTCCTTTAGCCCCATTTTCTCTGTTTTACAACACTGTCGATGATGCCATCAATTTCATTAAAAAGGCAGGACGTGGAGCTTGGCTTGCAAAAGCAGATATTTCCGATGCTTTTAAAGTTATGCCATTGCATCCCTCACAGTGGCATTTGTTCGGCGTCCAGTGGAGGGAAAATCTTTATTTTGCGGTTAGACTCACTTTTGGCTGTCGTAGCAGTCCAAAAATATTCGATACCTTGTCTGAGGCTTTGTGCTGGATTCTTCTTAATAACGAGAAATTATCCTTCGTCCTTCATCTTTTAGATGATTTTCTCCTGGTAGATTTTCCTTCCAAAAAATCTGACTTCTCTATCTCGACTCTCAAACGCACTTTTTCTGGATTAGGCGTTCCTCTCTCGGAGGAAAAGACCTTGGGTCCAGTCAAAGTAATCGAATTCTTAGGCATTTCTCTCGATTCAAATCGCATGCAAGCTTCACTCCCCCTCGAGAAATTAGCTCGAATAAGACAAGTTATGAAAGTATACAAAAAATTCAAAATCTTTTTCAAAAAGGGACTTGCTCTCTCTTTTGGGGCACCTTAATTTCGCGATGAGAATAATTCCTCAAGGCAGATCATTTATTTCCAGGCTTCTTGACCTTTCTAAATCTGCAAAAGCTCTCAGTGACATAGTTACTTTAGACGCAGGATGTAGATCTGAACTAAAATTTTGGTCTGTTCTTCTAGATAAATGGAATGGAATCATCTTTAGCTCTTAATCTGTATACTGATGCTGCACCTTCCATAGGGCTCGGGGGGATTTTCAAAAATGAATGGTTTGCGTCCACCTGGCCAGAAGAATTGCGTTCCTTACCTGCCGGTGATTCCTCGACAGCCCTATTAGAATTGTATCCGATCGTCGTTGCATGCATTCTGTGGGGTAAACACTGGGCTAGGAAACAAATTCTGTTTTTCTGCGACAACGAAGCTACGGTTAATATAATCAATAAGAGGCGTTCATCCGTTCCATTTATCAACAGGTTCATGAGACGTCTTACATGGCTGTCAGTCATTGGGAACTATTATTTTCGTGCAGAACATATTCCCGGTTTGAATAACCAAGTGGCCGATTCTTTGTCTCGTTTCAATTTTCAGAAGTTTCATCTCCTGTGTCCAGCTGCAGCACCATCAAGCCTGGAATGCCCACCTTTCAGCCAAACCATTCTAGATTGAATAACCCTCTTCAATCCTATATGCATTCTGCTGCACAGTACATGCGGGGGGGGGCTAGTTCTACATGAAAATCGTATGACTCTGCATGGTCTTATTTCATCAGTTTTTGTGCTTCTTCATCTGTAGCTGCTCTGCCTGTCAATATATCATATATTAGTGCATTTATAGTCCACTGCTTCGAGGATCGAAAACTGCAGCCTTCTTCAATCAAAAGTACGGTCGCTGGCATTCAATTCCATATGCGCTGCCTGGATCCATCTGCCTCCAGTATTTTGGGAAATCCTTCCATTCGCCTTTTGCTGAACGGAATCAAAAGACAATCTCCACAAGGCAATGATAAATGTCTCCCTTTTACTCTACCTTTGGTTAAACAAATCATATCAAAATTACGGGATGGGTGTTTTGGGCCGTACACCGATCTGTTGTTAGAAACTGTCATTCTCACAGCCTTTTTTGGTTATCTAAGGGGTGGTGAAATTTCTTCACGCACTCGTTCATTTGACCCAAATCTCAATCTAACAATTTCTGATGTCTCATGATCACCCTTTCACATTATTTTTAAAGCATTCCAAAACCGATAAAAATTCTAAAGGCGTAATCCTGTACATCTCTGAATCTAACACTATGTTTTGTCCTCTGACTTCCATGTTGTCCTATTTGAGGTACCGCCCCAGTGCTGATCCGCAGGAGCCGCGGTTCGTCACACAGGCAGGGAAAACAATGTCCAGAACCTGGTTTTCTTGTCACCTACGCCTCCTTTGCCAATTCTGTGGACTGCCCCCGGACCGCTATACTGCTCATTCTCTGCGCATCAGCGCAGCAACAACAGCGGCAGCATCTGCTCCGGTTTTAACCCTTAAAGCTATGGGGCGGTGGTCTTCTGCTGCTTACGAACGATACCTCCGTCCCGACGTTCGGGCTATTCTTGACGCTCAGAAAGCCATGAGCTCAAGTCTCTGAGTTGTTTCGCTAATAAACACATTTGATCATTATTTTGCTCGCGCTCTGCTCATTGGACAACTCCCCTGGATGCGCTACCAGCTGTTTAATTCCTTCATCTCAGAAGGTGGTTTAGTCATCTCTTCATAGCGCTTACACTGTAGACCGTTAAAAAGTTAAAAGACAGAATAGATAAATAGACAGAGTTCTAGGTAACGGCATGTTTTAGATATTGCGGTCTTGAATAGTCATTCCAGTAATTAATTAATAATTTTTACTATAATATAAATCGCTAAATTAGGGCGGCTCAGACGATCGTTCGAGACACTCAATTTCTGTTTTTGGGGGGGGGGGGGGGGGGGGGGTAGCTCATCTAGTCAAAATAAAGTAATTATAACTTATTGCAATTATCCGTATATATTCATAGATTACTAAGCATAAATTGTTTAAATAAATCATCCTCTGTATCTCAGAGGATTGCCAGGTGTGGTTTTTGTTGGGGGATATTTTAGCTCTCAGTCCTAAACTGTGAGCGTTCCCTAATGCTGCTGCTGCTGCTGTCCTCTGACTCTCTGCTATTTCATGGTGCTCAGGAAAGGTCAGAGGACTCCCTGAACAGAGCCATACCGCCAAATTTCAATTCAGGAACATCAACTTGTTTGCAATCTATTCAATAAAAAATCTTAATTATTATTATTGTTTGTGTGTTCTTGACTTAATGGACCTGACAGAAATTGAGCGTCAGCGTCAGTTCTGGCAGGCCAGGTAGTCAAGACGCTGCTATGTTATTTGTAACAACACTGTCCCGTCAGCTGATCTGCTCCAGCTGATCTGCTTCAGCTGAGCTGCATTAGCTGGTTAACTCCCCTCGCTGCTCAATGGCCAAAGCTCAAACAAGGCGCCCTATTTAAAGCACATTCGGTTTGCTCATACATGCTTGCTGCTCGCTACTGCTGCCCGCCACCTCCCCAGCTCCTCCTTATGCATAACGTGGCATTTTGCTTTTGTCATGTTGCCTGCTCTGTTCACAGGGGGATATTTTAGCTCTCAGTCCTAAACTGTGAGCGTTCCCTAATGCTGCTGCTGCTGCTGTCCTCTGACTCTCTGCTATTTCATGGTGCTCATGAAAGGTCAGAGGACTCCCTGAACAGAGCCATACCGCCAAATTTCAATTCAGGAACATCAACTTGTTTGCAATCTATTCAATAAAAAATCTTAATTATTATTATTGTTTGTGTGTTCTTGACTTAATGGACCTGACAGAAATGTGTTTGCATCCCTAAATATACTTATAGTAATATAATATTTATATATAATATTCTACTAGCCTAACCTACTACATTCATCATTTTAGGAGCAAAGATAGGCAAAATAAACAGATAGATAGATAGATAGATAGATAGATAGATAGATAGATAGATAGATAGATAGATAGATAGATAGATAGATAACTTTTTTCCCTTTTCAATTCAACAGGCACTGAGGGAAAATACTTTCTAACTGATTTCATCTTCATGGAAAGCTGCAATTTTTCGACATTTTCACAGGCAGTACTGCAGTCACTTCATACCAGTCAGTTGAACTTGATTGACATCCTCACAGTGGGGACTGATAATGCATCATACTGTCTGAAAGCCTACAGAGAAGTACTGAAGGGAGTCATGCCTCACAGTGTCCATACAACCTGCTTATGTCATGTCATCAATTTGGTGGGAGAGACCTGGCAACACTACAATTTCTTCAGTGAGGCTACATCTCTTGTGATGTGGGTTAAGTCTGCCTTCTTCAAAAAGCCTGGAAGGAAGAGAAGATGGTTGTACTTCTTGACAATGAAGGAGGCTGAGAAACCCAAGGTACCCCCTGACTCTGCAAGCACAAGGTGGAACAGCTGGTTTGAAGTAGGGATGCACCGAATCCAGGGTTCGGGTTCGGATTCGGCCGAATATTGGGCTTTTTGACTGGGTTCGGTTTCTGCCGAACCTCAGAATTTATTTCCACCGAACCCGAACCCGAACCCTAGGCTTGCGCTATGCTCACCCCGCTGGTCAAACGTAATGACGGCACTGTTGAAAGTGAAAATGGAACTCATGAACAGAAAACGTGGCAGTATACTTTAAGTCAAAAGAAGGCGATTCAAGTTTAGCTACATGTTCAATTTACAATGCCGATTTGTCTCGTGATGACAAGGACCCTAAACAACATCCGCTGTTAAAACATTTGCATATGAAACATCCGAGAGAATACGAGTTGTGCATGAAGGAATCTACAGACAGCAGCCAAAATGTATTTTATTTTACCGTGCAAACAGCCTATAGATCTATAGATCAGATCAAATATAAATAAAATTAATAAAATAAGCTATATAGGCCTACACTAAATATTTTTCACTTAAATAATTACCAAATTAAGATGACAAAACGAAAATACACTGAATCCGTAAGCTTTGAAGAACCGGAATTAGGTAAATAGGTAGATAATATACTATATATCTTTACATATATACTATTCTCTTAAAACCATCATTTCGTTATTTTTACTAACCCAAATAATGATTCATCCGCTAGGTTGCACGTGAGGGGGAAAAAATAGGATCCTTCCACTTAAGAGTTGAGCTCTTTTTATTTTAATATATCTCTTTACATAAATACTATTTTCTACTTTTAAAAAAAATAACTTCGTTATTTTACTAACCCAGTGTTTTGTATGTGAATGCTGTTTCACGTGAATATTACCACAGGAGTGAAGCACAAAGCTTTGTTTAGCCTAGAAAGGAAATAATGGTCAGATAGCACTTTTTCATTCTGTTTTGCGATCTGGATATGGTCACTCGATTTTCTGTGAATTTGAACAATAGGCCTAGTAGTCCATTTTATCCCAATGAACATGGACATCTCGTTTCTTTTCCCAAATCTTCACTGACGTCGCACCCATGTTCGCAGGGGATTATAAACGTTTCTTCCTTTCGTTTGCTTATAATTAATCTATAACTATTCACATCCTTTACTGTGGGAAAGTATAAAAAACCAGCCTGGTCTCATTGCGAAAATGTACCTCTGGCAACGTTTTTGCAAACCCCAAAATACGTACCAATATGTACATATCACTGCAGTTTCAAAGTGATATGTCCACTGGGTGCCGCCAAAAGCTTCGTTTTTTTCCCGGAACAGATGAGCGTCAATCTGACGTTTTGTGACATTGTTTTTTTAACGTACACCTACACTAAACCCTAAACCTAACCGATAGTGTTAACAAAAGCGAATGTGACAAAAATACAATAGTAACCATGTCTTGTTAGCTTCTGTGAACTCATCTTTGAGCTCTTTTATCATGACTTGTCTTTCACAGGATTCGTACCTGAGCTTTCATTATTACAAGTACAAATCTGTACCAGCTGAGCTACTGAGCAAACTTATTATATAAAAAAAGCCGACGCAAGTGACGCAAACTCCAAAATGTATTCATTTACATGAAAAAAAAAAAAACGATAAAAAGTGCTTTCTGTTTTACTGCCTCTAGTGTTCATTTCACTTTGAAACTGCAGAGATATGTACATATTGGTACGTATTTTGGCGGTTTGCAAAAACGTTGCCAGAGGTACATTTTCACAATGAGACCAGGTTGTAAAAAACACTGTAAGACGAATACCTTTTTACTTCAAATTTTATTTAACACAGTTTGTTCTTGTTATTAAACTTGGTAAGGCGCGTCAAGTTTGGTTTATTTGAATTGCGCATTTCACACACGCCGGTGATTTTTGTTTTGTTTTCTCTGGCAGTGAGTAATCAAACATTGCCTAAATGTCTTGACCCTGTGGAAAATAAAATCCGCTCTTCAGACCTTTTACAACAAGTGTTGCTTTGCAACATCAGTAGAACATATGAAGACGAAGATATTCAAGAAGGTGTCTATTCAGTGTCCCATTCCTCTCAAAGCGCAGAGCGGTAGGCCTATATGACGCATCTTTGCGGGGAAATAGTATGAATCAAATATTTTTCTAACTAATATTTAATTTTTATATATTCTTGAGGTTACCATTATTTACTGAAAATCGTTTTTGTTTTTTAGGCTGTGTTGTTTCACTGACGGAAGTGCTAAAATAAACACGCATGCTTATGGATGTTTCAGTCTCAAATGATTTCAAAATGTAGGCTATATATCTGGCATAGACTACAGTATTTAAAATAGCATATATACATTAGTTACATTCTCAATTTAATTTACAGAGCAATCCCTGCTAAGTTTTTAGTTTAACTAATACTATAGAAGAGGATTAGTGTGTGTCGCACACAACAGACTCGCAATGGTGGCGCTCCATCTTGATGTTGGCACAACCCTAGCACCTGTGCTCTCCGTTGGGTTGTTCTTTGAAACGACAGAGGACAACTCGGGGTAATTTTTCTATAAACCATCATGAAATAGCGTCGAGAAGAACATACACGACAATGTTTACTTTAGTAAACTTGACCAAAACAGTTAATGGTCAATAGCATCCCTACACTCCCTCTTTTGGGTCTGGCCTTGACGTGGCGAGGGGGCTTGCGTGTTCCAGTGACCCTGCAGAGCGATACCGTCGGGAGCTTGCTCCTGGTAGGGTCACCCTAGGCGGGCCGGTCTACAGGGTAGGTTCCAGACAAACAAAGACCCCAGCATGTCGGTATGCTGTGAGGTGGCAGCCCCACCAACCGACTATCCTGCGGAGGGCTAACAACCCACCCAGGAGAAACCCTTTTGTTACGAAACCGATCAGAGAAAGTAGCCGGACTGCTCAAAATGGTAACGGACCCCAGCCTGCCCCCGACCAACGAGTACGGATCAACCTTCTTCGCAGGACCCGAGTCGCCACATGGAATGTCCAGACACTCCTTCGCCCCGGAGCAGCCACCCTGCTGTCCCGAGAGCTCTGCCGCTATAACATCTCCTTGGCAGGGCTCTGTGAAGTTCGATGGCACGGCAATGGCGAAACAACAGCAGGCGACCATTGCTACTTCTGGAGTGGCCCCGAGAGACGGACAGGCCTTTATGGCGTGGCACTTGCCATCCCAAAGGCATTCCGCAAGACCCTCATCAGCTGGACTCCCCTGAGCGACAGATTGCTGTCGGCCCGCCTCCTCCACCAACACGGCAAGATGACAGTAATTGTTGCTTATGCCCCCACCGATGTCGCTGATGAGGATGCGAAGGATGCCTTCTTTGACCAACTCCATGAGGCTGTTGGCCAAGCCCCACCACACGACATCACCATCATCCTCACCGATGCCAACGCCACTCTGTCTAGCAGTGATCGGTCCACAGGCTCACCTGTCGGCACAACCTTTGCTGACAGGTCCACAAACGACAACGGTAACCGCCTACTCCTTCTCTGCCACCATAACAACCTCTGCATTGCTGATACCTGGTTTCCCCGGAAGCTTATCCATCACTGGACATGGTACAGCCCAGATGGCAGAACCAGGAAAGCGTTAGACCATATCCTCATCTCTCGACGCTGGAAGTCGTTTGTCACCAACTGCCGTGTGTACAGAGGAGCAGAGCTTGGCAACACAGACCATCGCCTGCTGGTGGCCCAGCTCAAGTTAAAGCTGCGAGTTAACCAGCACACCAAGACACAGCCTCGCCTGGACTCCTCCCTACTCAGTGACCCAAACATCGCCACAGACTTCAGCCGCGCCATCCACAGCACCTATGATAACCTGGCTACCGACAAGGTGAACGACTGGCAGACCTTCAAGGAAAGTGTCATCCAGTCAGCTCACAATGTCTTCGGATGCTTTCGACCTTCCCCGAAAAAGCCTTGGATATCAGAGAGGACACTTAACATCATCGACCGGCGGCGCGAGGCCCGGCTCCGAGGTGACCTGACGGAGTATCAGCGACTGAACCGTCAGCGCAATGTGGCTATAGCTGAGGATAGGGAGAACTTCTGGCAAGCAGAAGCTAAACATCTAGAGTCCGCGGCCAATAACAACAATATGAGCCGTGTCTTTAGTCTGCTGCGCAAAGCTCGTAATGGCCCACACATCAAGACAGCCCTGGTGAAAGATTCTGATGGCAACCTCATAGCAACTGAAGCTAACTGCCTCGAACGCTGGAAAGAGCACTTCAGCCTCCTTCTGCAGCACGGTACCTTCCCGGCTGATCCCGCCATCTCATCAGCCGCCAATGCTGCAGCCCCCAGTGCTGTCTGCAGTACAGACCCTGTCACACCTGAGGAAGTCAGAGCTGCTCTGGAAAAATTTAACAACAGGAAAGCCCCCGGCATCTGTGCAATAACCGCGGAGATGCTAAAATCAGGCGGTGAAAGCATTGTCGAGTGGCTTACCCACATATTCAATGAGGTGTGGGAGACAGAGAGGCTCTCCCAGCCATCAGAAGCAGCCGCCGTCCCCAGCAGGCTGGCTTCATGCCTAACCGCTGCACAACAGATCAAATCTCTGCCGTTCGCTTGCTGATAGAGAAGACCTATGAATTCCGTAAAGACCGACATCTTTACATCGGGTTCATAGATCTGAAGGCTGCATTTGACACCGTTTGCCACACTTCACTGTGGAGTATCCTACACGCCCTTGGAGCACCACCCAAGATCGTTGCCCTGTTCAAGTTGCTTTATAGCAACGCTCAGAGCTGTGTCCGCATCAACGGCAGAGACTCAGACTGGTTTCCCATCTCCAGTGGCGTTCGCCAGGGCTGCGTGGCTGCTCCCGACCTCTTCAACTGCATCATTGACCATCTGATGTCCAGGGTTTGTGAGCGGGTCCCCGGAGTGTCCTTTGGCAGTTACACCCTGACTGACCTGGAGTATGCTGACGACACCATCCTGCTCAGCACGTCCTACAGCCAGCTGAGAGACGCTCTGGGCATATACAGTGAAGAGGCTGAGAAGCTTGGCCTTCAGGTGAGCTGGGCGAAAACCAAGTTCATGTACGTCGGTGACGGACCGCATCCACCTTCCCTGCGGCTTGGCAATGACATTGTAGAGCCTGTCAAAAGCTTTGTGTATCTGGGATCCATAGTGACAGACAACGGGGACCTAAAACCAGAGATTACCCGCAGAAGAGCCCTGGCTGCGTCAGCCCTACAGTCTCTCTGGAAACCACTCTGGCGGCACCAGACCATCTCACGCAAGACGAAGCTTCGGATCTACAACTCCGCAGTACTCTCCATCCTGCTTTATGGCTCGGAGACTTGGCCCTTAAATAAGACACTGGCTACAAGATTAGATGGTTTTGATAGCAGGGCTCTCAGAACCATCGAGAACATCAGGTGGCCCCAGCGGGTTTCCAATCAAGTGCTTAGAGCCCGCATGTGCCAGCCCAGAGCATCCTGCCTAGCTGCGCAACGTCGCACCCGCTGGTTCGGCCATGTCCTCCGCCTCCCTCCTGACCATCCGACGAGAGCCATTCTCCAGTTTGATCCGAGAGCCGCAGGATGGAGACGACCACGAGGTAGACCCCGCACCCGATGGCTTGACGTCCTAGCAGGCGACCTCCAACAACATGGAGTTGCTGTGGAGGATGCAGAGCAGCTGGCACAAGACCGTCAGCACTGGAAACAACTGGTTCATCTGGTCGGCTCAACGCACAGGGATAGGACACCCCCCTACCCATTGCAGGAGCCAAAATAGAATAGATAGAATCCCTACACTGCTGTGGATGTTGTTAACTTCATTAATGTGTTTACTGTGATAATGTACTGCGGAATGCGGAATGGGAGTAGGATTCGGTATTCGGTCTCGGATTCGGCAGAATCTTAACCAGTGGATTCGGTATTCGGCCGAACCCCAAAAATCTGGATTCGGTGCATCCCTAATTTGAAGCAGTTCAATACCATTCTGCTCAGACAGTAAGAAACATCATTGAGCTGGTTGAAACTGATGAAAAACAAGAGGCCCTCCACTTCAAGCTGACCTTTATCTCTGAAGGGTGTGGGAAACTGGTTACAGCTCTGAAAGTGCTGGAGGGCACCCACACTCCTGTAGCAGTCTCTGCATACAACATCATGGAAGATCTTAGTTCCTTTTTAGTCAATGGAACAGCCAAAACCCTTGGCTTTGGGGTCAAAATTGATGAGCTGCTGAACCAAATGAGAATGCCAAAGAAAAGGGATATGTTGGATCACCTTCACGATGGATTTCACATTGCATTTGATTTTTTTTTAAAAAAAGCATTGGGATGTCCATCCTGCCAAATAAATCTACAAGATGATCAGAGTGTTTGATCGCAGACAGGCTCCTGCCATGGAAAGGCATATTGAAGCCAATGGCACACTGTGGGAATTGAGGACCCCGGCATCTCCAGAGCTCAATGAGCAGTGGGCTGCATATCAACACTGTGTCAGAAATGAAGGCATCTCAGCTTCCTTGGACCTTGCTGACCAGTGGAAAGGTAAAAGCCAAAGATTTCCAGCCATTGCAAACATTGCCATGTCCTACATATACTTCCCAGTCAGTTCTGTTGACTGTGAGAGGAGTTTCAGCAAGTAGAAGACACTGCTCACTGACAAGAGAGAGTCTCTGACTGAGCTCAAGACCAAGTGCCTTACCATCATGTACTTCAATGGAGATGTGGGCAAAAGATTGGAAATGCCTTAGAAAGCAACACATGCCTGCTTATATCTACAAGAAAGTAGTTTTAGGTTGTGTAGGTTGTCTACAAACCGGAAGGTTGGTGGTTCGATCCCCGGTTCCACCTGACCAAGTGCCGAGGTGTCCATGAGCAAGACACTAATCTAACCCCAGCTGCTCCCGACGAGCTGGATGGCGCCTTGCATGGCTGACACCGCCGTCGGTGTGTGAATGAGTGTATGAATGAGTGTATGAATGGGTGAATGTGAGGCAAATCTCACACGATGGGGATCAAGACAAAAGATGATCCAGCGGCTGTTGGAACAAGAAAAGGCCATCACACTGGTTTTAGCTTTTATGACAGGTCAACCAGACACCTGGTGTTCTCGTGGCAAGATGTAGAGGTCCTTGATTCTGTGAACAAGGCTCTAGGTCCTCTCCTTGAATTTACTGATGCATTCTCTGCTGAAGACTACGTCACCATCTCATGCGTAAAGCATGTTCTTCAGTTATTCAGTAATAACATCCTACAGGCAAAGGAGAATGACACAGACCTCAGAAAGGCAATCAAGAAGTCTGTACTGCACTACATGAACAGCAAATATGGAGACACTGTGACTGAGGAACTGATCAATCTGGCAACTCGTCTTGACCCACGTTTCCGCACTGAACACAAGAGCGAAACCGAGAGCAAAGCTATCCAAGCCAGAGCAGCTCGTGAGGTGGAATCCCTTCTATCAGAGCATACAGCTGCATCTTCTGAACCCCCTCTTGAAACAGAAGAAGACACCCAACTGACTCAAGGTGCCTCCAAGAGACCAAAGAAGACCCTTGGAAGCTTTTTCAAGGGTGCAGCAATAGAGAAGACAGCCGTGTCTGAGAGAGAGAAAATCACAGCTGAATTACACAGCTACTTGAACTGTCCACCAGCAGACAGTGAGTGTGATCCCCTTATGTGGTGGAAAATGCCTGAGGCGAACATTCCTTTGATCAGCCGTTTAGCCAAGAAATACCTATGCATCCCTGCCACCAGCGCTGCCTCCGAGAGGCTGTTCAGCACTGGCGGGAATATAGTAACTTGTCAAAGATCAGCTCTTAAGCCAGCATCAGTGAATATGCTGGTGTTCTTGACAAAGAATCTAAAGCTCTGACAGTGATGTGTCTGCCACGTGGATGGCTAGCTAACTATTTGTGTTTACTTGTACAGTTCCAGCACTGACATTCTAACTTGACTCATTTCATGGTATATCCATTTTATGTTTGCACAAGTTTCAGCACTGATATACCTGATGGTAATGCAAAAAGATGCATTAGATGGAAGACAGCATCTAGATGCAAAAAGATGCAAGACAACTGTTATTTAAGTTTTAATAGCATTTTTATTTTATTTTTTATAAGCAGTGAGTGTTTTACATTTTGAAGGTATGTTTTGCTGCTGTTGTTTACATTTGTATTTAAAATTTTAGGTACATTTTATTAGGTCACAATATTGTGCAGGCTCCTGAAGAGTTACAGGGTTAAATTACTTTAGTTATTGTTCAACTAAAATGTTAAGTTATGAAAATGCCTTTCTTTTTGTTTGCACTTATAAATGCTGTTGCCTGACAGCTGCAATCACCAATAAAATTTTGTTCCATATATTTATTTTCTTATCGTCATAAATATCGTTATTGCAAATATTCTTGAAATATCGTGATATAATTTTGAGGCTACATCGCCCACCCCTGCGCACATACACAGATACACAGTCTCTCCAAGGTTGAAGTTGGTTGAGCTCTGGTCCAAACCAGAGAAAGTTTTCCAAAACATACTGATAACATGTGCTTTTCTCTCAGTGAGAGAGACAGACAATAGTACAGACCATATTCATCTTGATTCTTTAGGGTTTCAGTAAGAGGAAATATAAAATAAAAATAAAATGAAAGCCAAATCCATATTTCATCTCTGGAAGCCGGGATAAATGAGCAATCCCTGTTATTGCATTACTGTCGAGTTGGAGGTGTGTGATGCCTCCAAAATCCAAACACACGACAACATGTTCTGAAATCAGCTGTTTTTGCGAAACATCACACACTGGGCGTGTGGTGGGAAAGACCCTCAGTCACCACTCAGAGACCAAATACAAACTTTAGAAAATAATAATGTTGTGTAAAAGGTGTATAATACTATAGACACCGCCACTTGATTGAGAGATTTATTTGTGATGGAATAATTACTTTATAATTTTATTGGAGTTTTACACACATGCTGTACAGTTTCTCTGAGCTGTGCATTAATAACAGGAGTGGCTTGATGCAGCACAGGAGATGCAGAGAACTTGATCTTAAGAAACTTTAATTAATGCTGTCACGTAACAAATCTGTTTCAAATTGAATTAAAGATTAAATGAATTGCTAATTACAAAATTGAAATAAAAATGTAAAGGGTGTACAAATACTATAAAATCGTGAATATAAATAATTGGGAATCATGTTTTTAAAACAAACATTTATCATTGATCTATTATAACGTTTATGGTGGTTTGGTCGTTTGGCTGTTTCCTTATAAAGGTTCAGAAATTTGTGGGGTTTTTTTGTGTAATTTGTCAAGTTTTTTGCCAGGTGGCTTTTTAAATTAGGCATGATGTCATTACGTTGTTGTCTTGCCGCCAGCCAATCGCTGCATTACTGATCGTGGTTTCGAGTATCGATGCATCTGCCCTCTTCCGGAAACACAAGAATGTGCAGTAATCTTAGATCATTTAATCCAGATATTTTAATCCAATCCGCAAATTCGTTTGAAGAACTAAATTAACCAGACATCATTTATCACGATTAAAAGATCTGGGATCTGTCAAATCATCTCAGATGTATTAAGCGAGTTACGAAGAACGGACCCATGAGCTCAAAGATAGTAGTGTGCTTAATAGGTGCGTTCATCCTAATCCAACACACCACAGTTGTTTAATTAACTCAGAAAACAGGAGACCCGGATGCAGAGATGGTAAGCTAACAGGCTAGCGAAATGCTAACACGTGATAGTGATTTAGATTAAAAGCTAGTGATGTCAGATTTAATGTGGTAGGCAATATTAAACAATATATGGCGATGGGTAAGTTGTATTTAGCAGTTTAAACAACAGGGAATGGTATCAAATAGAGATTCAAAAGCAAGCAAAGCACACGCGAGCACAGCAGGTGCAAAAGAAGACAAAAGAAGAAATTTTGAAGAATGTTTATAACCAAGCAGACTATTGACTACCATAGTAGGGGAAAAAAGTTGCTCTCTTTGCTTTATTACAAACATTCTTCAAAATATCTTCTTTAGTGTTCAGCAGAACAAAGAAACTCATACTGGTTTGGAACAACATGAGGGTGAGTAAATGATTTTTGGGTGAACTATCCCTTTAACTTTATGAGAACACACCAGAATAAACTGATTTATCTTCAGGACTTGATCATTTAGATGCTAGCAGAGGCTTTGGTCATCAACACAAGGAAGACACAAATGTAATCAAGTTAATTAAATTTATTGACAATAGATATGCATAAATCCCACATCTACTAATACCAACAAATGAATATGCACTGCTAATAGACAGTAAAATAATAACCAAAAATACATATTGATGCAATGCTGTTGAACTGAAAGTACATAATATGGTTATAATATAGCAAAGCATTATCCCTCAAGAGTAATGTGAATGGGACATAATAATAGAAATAAGAACTAATTAAGGGGCAAATCTTGTGCTGAATTTTGGGGAATTTTAAAAATCAATTTTGATAAAGGGCAGGTACTTGAGCAACACTTGAGGTATTATCTGTGCACATGCCTAATTTTGATCATCGGTTTTGAAAAATGACATCAAGGTTCTGATATTAGTGCCAAATGTATTTCAAACACAAACCGGTAAGTCAGGATAAAAGGAGATGCAGTTGGTGAAGTTTGTGACAACTATTTGTTGTTTTACTTTACATTTTTGTGATCAATTTACTAAATCTTTAATATTTCTATCACTTAAAATATCACATTTACATTAGGCTTGCTACGATAGTCAGTGTTGCCGGTGTTACCGGTGTTCAGACTCAACACCGGTTACATCACTTCACATCACCGCCCCACCGTCGTTTAGATTTTTTTATAGTAATAAAATAATTTAGTTCAGTTAGAGAACAGATAATACAAATAAAAACTGAACGTGTCTGCTTAATAAAGCATGATCCGACTGTGAGTCTCAGCAGGAGTCATTCATCAGATTTCATTCATTAGAGAGTGAGGAGCTGACTGAGATGATCACGGAAGATTTGGTTTCAAAGTGAAACGTAAAAGCGCATATTTTCATTAAAAATAATAGGCTAATGAACCCACAATTCAAGCAACCCGCCACCGAATTGACGCTAATTCAAAACCTTTTGCAGACGAACTGTCATTCATTCATGGATTCACAGAGCGCGCATTTACGGACGAACTGTCATTCATGGTGTGTGCGCACTGGCGCGTTTTCAGTTCAGTTTTCAGTTGCATTATGAAAGCCCGAGCGGTCGTGTGCATGTTACTTTCGGTTAGATAGAATTAGTGATTTAAAAGCCGAGTCGGTGATACTGGTATTACCGGTGTTGTCACTCGTCGATTAACCGGTGAGAAAATTTCCTCACCGTCACATCCCTAATTTACATGAAAAGATATATGTATAAAGAAATATAATAGATCTGAATTACTATTAAACAACTGTCCCTTTGACTTGCAGAGTTAACATGGTATCATCTCAAAGCATTACATTTTGATCTAATAAAAAAGTTATTTTATTTTTTGAGAAATTGAGAGATTTAAGAGAAGTCATGTACTAAGTATTATTAACAACTGTATCTTCCTCATAACAATGATAATCTTTGATTGTTAAAAATGACATGTGCACATAATGTTAGCTTTCGGTTTGCTTAAATGCGTTTCCCATTATCCACACATATTTAACTCTTCATGAAGTGTTCATGAAGTCAAGTGTGACTGACCCGGTTTCTCCAGACTCCACATCAATTGCAGTAGCTTTCATTTCAGTGAAGCCAAATTGTATATTCAGAATGACCACACGGTCCATATCCCTGTTAGTTTTGGGCATATCAGCTGTTAGAGAGGCCATGCGTGTCAAGTCATCCTCATCCACAAACTTTACCTTTTTTTTTTGAGTGCTATAAAAGTTAAATCTCATCGCTTTTTGATTGGTTTCTACAGGGCGATATTCAAATGATCGAACGTCATCAAAGAGGACAGATTCTCCCTTGATAACAAGTTGTTGAAAGCAGACATCACAGTACACTTCTCCTAGGCTGTTGACCATTGTGCTCTTTCCCTTGTGAATTAATTCATTGTACCGCTGACATGTACCAATCCCATATGTGAGAGCACTGATGCGTGATTTTACTACTGAAGGTTTTTGGCCATATAGAACTGCGCCCTTTATAACAGCTGCCTGGGGATCAACTGGACAGAGAATCTCGTGTCTAGACCCAAATTTCTCTTTTAAGAAATTAGTCAAAATGCGAGATTCAGCGTAACCTCCGACTAACATTATGTACTCAATGCTAAACTCTGGATTTGACCACAAGATACGCTTTATGCTGTCGACAGTCGCCTTGAGACTCTCGTCAAAAAAGCTGCTCAGTTGTTTCTCGTTTATTAGGATCTGTCCATCTTCCCACTCTGCTCCCTCAACACCCTCAAAGTAACTTTCTAGACTTTTTTTTCTACTGGCAATTTCTTGCAATTTTGTTGGACAGTCGAGCAGCACAGGTCCATCAAAAGATTTGGACATCTCAATTTCATGCTTCAATCTCAGTGCTTGTGAAGGATATTCTTGCTCAAATTCATCAAAGACTTCTTCAGAAAATATACTTCTCAGAAAAGAGAAGAACTTCCTGTCTACTGCCTCTCCACCCATGCCATTTCCAGAAGCAGCATGCAATTCCTTTAATCGACCTTCCTCCACCACCTCATGTACTGTTATGTCAATAGTTCCACCTGCAAATGCATAACAGTGTTTTAGTCATTAGTTTTTATTCATATGTACAAATAAGTGATTTATGCCATATAATGTCATGTTTTGACCTCAAGGAGAAAAAGGCAGTTCTTGGCCAAACATTTGAACAGAAACTGAGACAAGGACAGAAAGTGTTAATGTGAAATTTTCCTTATTTACTCCCTAAGCTTATAGATGCATGGTGTGGTAAAAAGACAAAAGGAATTACAAACAGTAAACTGTAGAACAAATACATGTTAGTTTATCAAAACATCTCATACAATACATAAGAAATTTACTTTGCGACTGTATGATGCGAGTAAGAGGGTTGTGTGAATGTTAGCCATAACTTAAGATGTTTTCGAGTTCAGTTCTGTGGCTTGTCCTTGAAGGGAGATATGGCAGTGCACAGGGAACGATAGCAAGATAGCAGGACACAGCTGTCAAGCTGACCTCCCAACCGAGAGAGATAGGGACAGGGTGGACGGTGAGGTGAGGGAAGGAGGGGGTCAATATCTTAATCCATTTAGCTGATCTTTGGTAATTTGTCCGGACCATAATCAATCAATCCGTTCTGATCCTCAGCGTCAGTGGCGAGCGTCCGGTTCATGAATTGACTTGGACATTTCATCCAATTTCAGGGTCAGACCAGACATACTGCGTAGCAGTTCACTAGCCTGACCCCCGATGGAGCCCACTCTTACCTTCAGTCGGTCATACACATCCCCGAAGCACTCTTTAATTTCCACAGACAGCGGCTGGGTGAATTTGCTGGCAGCTGTCTTACCAATCTTCCGATAGGTCAGGGCAATCCCAAGGCCGAGAAATAGGAACCCCGCTATCAAAATGCCAATTATGAATAAATCCTCCACATCCTCCACGGACAGGACTTCCAGGCACAGGACTTGCCAGCTGTTCCAGGCGTCCCGCATGTAGCCCGCAGCGAAGGTCCCGTCTGGGCAGGTGGGTTCTCCCGGTGCACCCTTCCTTAGTGAGAAAATCTTCTCAATCGCACTGAGTGACCAGTTAATTCATTCCATTTCAGTATTTTCAGGAGTCCAGCAAGCAGGGGGTCATGAAAAAAAGACAAAAAGATCAGCGCTAAAGAAGAGCGAGAGCATATAGAAGGCACGTCTGCTCTGTATGAGATCAGGAAGTGGAAGATGGAAGGTATCAGTATTTTTGTATCTCACAAAAAGCAAAGAGCATTGGACAGCCACCAGAAAACCCCCCAAATACACTGAGAATTGGTGGGCTGGCATTTTGAGAAGCCTGGTTGCCTGGTTTAAGGGCCCGTGTTTCCTCCGACAGGAGCAGCTCACAGCGCCCTACTGGCTGATGAATGAGGAGCAGCCTAAATTTAGAATGGCCGATCGGGAAGGCTCTTGCTACTTCTGATGGTAGGCCATGGCTCACTGCATCAGACGGTAAAAGCTGATAAACGAGGAGCAGCATGGTTTGGAACCACCTGACCAGGAGGGCTCCGACCATTGTTGCCTCCGACGGCAGCCGCTCACGGCGACGGGCCCTAATAGCTGATGAATGTGGAGCAGCCCTAATTTAGAAAGACTGATCGGGAAGGCTCTTGCGACATCTGAAGGAAGATCGAGACTCCCTGCATCGGACGGGTAAGCCTTGCTGGCAGACGGGTGGAAGGTACAGCATAGATGTTCGTCCAGGAGAGCTCTTGCAGCGTCCAAAAGGAGATCAATACTCACGATATCAGACGAGTAAGTCTCACTGGATGGAGAAAGAGAAAAGATAAGTATTGACCAGGAAAGCTCTTGCAGCGTCCGAAAGGAGATCAAGACTCATGGTATCGGACTAGTAAGCCTTGCTGGATGGGGAAAAAAAAGAAATGGATGGAGCGTGACCGTGAGGGCCCTCGCGGCATCCGACGAGAGATCAATACTCATGGCATCGGAAAGGGAAGCCTTGACGGACGGAGAAAGAGAAGGATGGATTCTGACCGGGAGGGCCCTCGTGGCATCCGACAGGAGATCAAGAGTCACTGCATCGGATGGGTAAGCCTCGCCAGAAAGAAAAGATAGAAAGGTGTCTGATTGCTGGAGAAGAGATTTGAGATGTTTTTTGGACCCAGAAACATGTGATGTTTTTTTTTTGGAGGCGTCTATGAAAAGGGGTTCAAAAGAAGATTTAACCTGAGATTTCCTCATGTGGAGGTACGCAAGAACAGTTTGGTATGGTTGGATTGGAGACGGGATGTTGAAAATTTAGATCAAATGGTCTTTCTTGCTTCATTTGATATTGTTTCGCCATTGAGTACTGATAGGTCTGAGATAGTGGGGTGGACTTTAGGGTCGAATTTGGAGATGATCACGATTTCTAAGCATCTAAGGAAATCGAAAAAAGGTTAAAATAAACATGGTGTCTGGTGTGTGGGCTGCATTGAGGGGCTGGTAGCCTGTGCGGAGGGCGTGAAGACATTTGGTGAGATTGTCTAGCGTTAAGGGTTATCTGGTGTCGGGACGGGTGGGCTGGGATCTTTGAATCCCTTTGAACCATGAATCCTGATGGAAGCAGCAGAAAGGGTGTTTTAAGTAGCTTAGAATTTTGTAAGGAAAAGATTTTAGCAATGTAGAATTGCTTAGGACGGCGTTTGGAGCCATGTATACAGCGTGAGTGGATGGCGAGGCGAACTGCCGGAAAAGCCGTCTGTGCTAAAAAAACTGTCAATGAAAGGAGGTAAATCTGCTGTATATATACACCTCTTATCTTTGATTAAATTGATGAACTTAATGTGCTCCACTTGTGTTTAATTAGGTTTAATAATCTGAACGTGCTCCTCCCGAAATGTGTTAATAAAACATTACATGATGGGTGCGCGTTATGTCAAAAAGGCACCTGGGGGCGTATTACAGAAACATCTTAACTTTAGAATCCTATCTTATCTGTTTGGTAACCATGGCAATTTCAGTTAGGACCGCATTTAGGACAAAGGCTATTACAGAATGACTTTTCTTAAGTGCTTCATCTTATCTTAACTATGGATAGGAAAGGGGTATTACAGAAGCATCCTAACTCTACAAAAAGTCCTATAAGCCCTCTTAACTTTAGGACAACCCCACTGGTGTCCTAACTTCAAAACTTTTTGAAATCCAATGGTAAAAATCACAGTACAAAATTACCTTTTTGTTACCAAACCTTTTTCTTACCACAGTATCTTTTTCGAGAGAGCATTACATTTATTACTTTAGGAGGACCCAGGATGTGCTGTGCTTCAATGATAAAATGTTTGTAAATAATCAGACTCCCACGATGCATGGTTTTGCAGTTAGTTGACGAATTGCAACCAACATTACAGAGGCCAACGAGCCGTCACGGAGCATTACCGGTTGTTCTTCACTGGCATAATAAAGTTGGTTTGACGCTGGACGTTCGATATTCGCAAATTTAAGGATCATCTCTAAAGTACTTACGACATTGGTACCTACACATTTCTAACTTCAATAGCATTTGAACGGAATATGTAAAATCTGTGCATCAAACACCTAGATGAAGACTTTACAGTTGGTTTTGATACTGTAAGTAATTCTGTTCAAATGCTATTGACGTTAGAAATGTGTATACCAATGTCGTATGTAACTTTAGAGACGGTCCCTAAATTTGCGCATATCAAACGTCTAATAACGTAAAACCAACTTTATGCCAGTTCATTCTTCAAGTGAATAACGCCTTCTACTTTTCTTTTTTGCAAAAGACGATTTATTAAACAGCCGTTAACTTTTAAACGGAGCTTCAATTTCTGACGCACTGGAATTAAAAGCACGCCGTTGTTTCTCCATTTTGATTTTAGGTTTACCTCAGAAGCAGTTTGCGCGTTGTTGGTTGCTTGGTAACAGACCTGACAGTTGATTACTGAGCTCGATTGAGGGGTTTAAGATTTCCTAACTACAGATAAGATGAGATTTGGTAAGATAGAATAAGAATCCTAAATCAAGTTAAGATTTGCTTCTGTAATACGAAATTGTGAAAAATCCTAAATTAACTTATCATATCTTAAGTTAAGACCTAAGATAGAAAGTTTCTGTAATACGCCCCCTGGTGCAGATCCGCTGGATGGGTTTATCCTTCGCCCGGACCCACTTTATATTAGGTGGCCTTAACTACTATGTACTAACATTTTAATTAATAATTTGATACAATGCACTAATTGTGTACATAAATAATTAATTTCTGTAGTTACATTTGTAATTACACAGTTGACACTTCCCTTACACCAAACCCTACCCTTAAACTTACCCATACCACCACACCTGTCCCTAACTCTACCCGTATCCCACCTCATAATCAGCAAAGGTGTTTTGCAATACAATTTGAACACAGTAAGTACATTGTACTTATATTTTTATTTATTTTACATAGTACTTAAGGCCACCTAATATAAAGTGGGGCCCTTCGCTCTACACTGTGTGCAGAATTATTAGGCATGTTGATTTTCTGATCATATTTTTTTCCAGGCACATTTGACCAATTCCAAACCACAGTAATCCTAATAACTACTATTAATTTAGTATTTAATAATGTATAAGTGATATATAATTGTTCATGAAGGCTGGAAATGAAAAACACTTTATATTCAGGTGTGCAGAATTATTAGGCATGTTTTTCTTTTACAGATAAATTGAGCCAAAAAAGAGATTTAACTCAGACTGAAAAGTCAAAAATTATTAAATGCCCATGAGAAGGATGCAATACTAATGCAATACTAGACATTGCAGTTAAGGCATGACCATTGGACAGTGAAATGCTCGTTGGGTCAGCAAAAACATGTGGCGGAGAAAATACACATGTTAACCCTCTCGAGTCGGCAGTCGCGCCGGTGCGATCGGCTCTCTTTTTTTCTTATCAGTGCCAAAGAGACTCAAATAACTCTGTTGTTTATTATCCCCCTAAACTTACCCACAGCCCCACACTTGTCCCTAACTTTAACCTTAAATTAACCCATACCACCACACCTGTCCCTAACTTTACCCTTAAACTTACCCATACCACCACACCTGTCCCTAACCCTACCCTTAAACTTACCCATACCACCACACCTGTCCCTAACTTTACCCTTAAACTTACCCACACCACTACACCTGTCCCTAACTTTACCCTTAAACTTACCCATACCACCACACCTGTCCCTAACCTTACCCTTAAACTTACCCACACCACCACACCTGTCCCTAACTTTACCCTTAAACTTACCCACACCACCACACCTGTCCCTAACTTTACCCTTAAACTTACCCATACCACCACACCTGTCCCTAACTTTACCCTTAAACTTACCCACACCACTACACCTGTCCCTAACTTTACCCTTAAACTTACCCATACCACCACACCTGTCCCTAACTTTACCCTTAAACTTACCCACACCACCACACCTGTCCCTAACTTTACCCTTAAACTTACCCATACCACCACACCTGTCCCTAACTTTACCCTTAAACTTACCCACACCACCACACCTGTCCCTAACTTTACCCTTAAACTTACCCATACCACCACACCTGTCCCTAACTTTACCCTTAAACTTACCCACACCACCACATCTGTCCCTAACTTTACCCTTAAACTTACCCACACCACCACACCTGTCCCTAACTTTACCCTTAAACTTACCCATACCACCACACCTGTCCCTAACTTTACCCTTAAACTTACCCACACCACCACACATGTCCCTAACTTTACCCTTAAACTTACCCATACCACCACACCTGTCCCAAACTTTACCCTTAAACTTACCCATACCACCACAACTGTCCCAAACTTTACCCTTAAACTTACCCATACCCCCACACCTGCCCCTAACTTTACCCTTAAACTTACCCATACCACCACACCTGTCTCTAACTTTACCCGTATCCACCTCAATATCAGCAAAAGTGTTTTGCAATACAATATGAACACAATATAATATATATATATATATTTTTTGATGTAAGAACATAGTAGTTAAGGCCACCTAATATAAAGTGGGGCCATACATATTTGATAAAAGTCGTATTTTTACATGTTAGTAATGCCACCAGTGGGAAGAACAAGTGTATTTAAAAAAGTGTAAAAATAAGTTGTGTTTTATTTTTTTCTTCATTTTTCTTTGTGTCCACAATTTTCAATCTGAATTAGCCAATAATTTGCATATTGTTGCATCCCTAAATATTGTGTTTATTTGTTGTCAATTGTTTATATACTAACAAATTATACAGGTACATGAATGATCCTGTACTTTTAAAAAGACTAAAAAACGTATATAGTTACTAGGTTGTACCTCCACAATCCACAACCATATATTGTTTTCCATGATCATTTTCCATAGTTTCTTCAGTGCGGCACTCTGCTATGAAGCCATCAGTAGGGAGTTGCTTACAGTACACAGAAGCAGCTTCTGGCTCTAAGGCAATGACAAGTCTTTCAGGATCTGACTCTGTCACCAGACCGGCCTGAAAAAAATTGACTAGATATGTTACTATATCTCATAACAACGGCTCATGTAAAGGTCTGCAATATAGCATACGGTAAGAGAACATTAAGTTCTCGTTGTTAACATGTTGAATTGATATTACAAGAGTGAGGGAAATTATAAGAAACATGTCACTCAGGCTGAAGTCTCCATTTATTTTCCAGTTGTTCTCATTTCTGTCCAGTTCAAACATTTGAGATATAATTTGTGATTACTTTTCTTTTTTTAATTACTCTAGAAATGCCTGAATTGTGAGTACTTGGCAATATTATAATTGGTTGAAAAAGTATAAATAATAACACTTTTTTTTGAGGGTCCCCTTTAGACATTTTACTGACTATTAGTAACTTTGCAAGTACATGTCAACCTGCTGTACTAACCCTAAACTAAGAGTACACTAATAATACTGTAATGGGAGTTAGTTGACCTGTGATTAACCATTTATATATCTCAATTCTCACCTCAAACGCTGCTTCCCTCATAAACTGTTTGGCTGCTGGATCCCAGATCGCAGGAATAGTCAACACCCAAGTAACATCAGATGCATCGTAGCTCATTGTTAGAATTTTGTTCAGTGCATGATCCTTAAGGTATTTCAGACTCTCTGAGAAAACTGTCATTGCTTTCATTTGTTTTCCATTTTTAGCTGTTATCTTCAAATGCCTATGGATTACCTTTTCAAAGAGGAAATAATAAATTATGTTCATATATGAAACACATCCCCCAGTGTCAGTAACCATTCTTTGCACAAAAAATTGGCAGTAATAAAAGTAAAATAAATAATGCCTTACTTTGTCATAGAGCTCCATTTTGAAGTTCTCAAACAAATACCATTTCTTTGCCTGCTGTCTTGAAGATGACTTTGTGTATGTCTTTAGGGCTTCGTAACCAAAGTGCATAAAGCTCTGATGTTCATCAAACAAAATGCATGTACAAGTTTTACCATATATCTGGGAACCACTATGATTCCAGCTAGATGCAAATGTTTGATCCTGTTGAGATCCTGTATTAAATCTGAAGGCGTATCCACTGTATGATGTGCCAAAATCTATAGCAATGTAAAGAGCTGAATCTGCCATTGTGTTTGCGAGGTTTGCTAGAAGCTGTGTAAATCAGTACTCTTCAGTTCTGTGCAGATTTCACTTGTCCTTGCTCTTTTATAGTCATTGAATTTAGTTTCACTTTTGTTTATCCACCCACTCACACAAACAGGTCGAGTAGCCTAAGTACGGAAATATGAAAATAATGCCAATCTTTATTTTTGAAAACAAACTTCCAGACTGTAATGACTTCAGCACAAACAATGATTTGGAATTGGACATCTTGAGCTTGAGAACTGTTGGATAGAGAACACTAGCCTTGGTGGACCGTCAGATTTCCTTTGATGACTTTACTGTAGCACTAAAGATAAATAACCACTAGATAAAAAAAATTTGTCAAGACAGACTTTGAAGTTGTCTTGAGAAAGCCTGACCAGAAAGTTTAAAAAAAATTTAAGTTTGAAGGTTTTCAGTTTGAAATAGTTTGAAGTTTAAAGTAGTTTTAAAGCTTAAAGTTTGAATGTTTTAAAGGCAATATAGTAGATTTAGTAAACCGAGTTAGTAGTTTTAGTCTCAGTACTAATCTAATAACTTCCTCTTTAAACTTATACAGACTTTGTCAAAAAAATTGCTGATTTTCTATCAGAATTAGTACTGGCAGCAGATAAAGTCCAGGGCTATAAATGGAATAACAGCGATAACGCTACATTTGCATACAGTAGGATGTTTGAAAAAGTGTTTAAAGCATCTGAAATATCATGTGATGTTAAGAAATATGTGACAGTCGGAACTCAAAGAGCCGAGTCAATATCATAAGAAAGAATGACAAATTGATGGGACTAAAAACATGAAGGGACTAAAAACATTGGGATTTATATGTAAGAATTTTCATGTATTAATTGATTTTGAACTAAATCAACTTTAATCAAACACTTAAAGGGCAACGCAGCACCACAACGGTTAATGCAAGACAATAAACAGAAAGAACTGAGGGCTTACTTACACAGAGGGAAGTAAATTAGGGAACAAGGAACAGGAGAGACACTTACCGGAAACCATGACATCTGGGTAGTTGACAAATAGGCAGTAAAAATGCTTTTTTTTGTAAAAACAAAAAAAGAATGGATGTATTTTTGAAGAAAAAATACATACATTTATGTAGTGTGAAGTCTGTGTTTGAGAAAATATAAGGGGTCATATAACAAGACACATAAGTGCAATAGTTTATGCAGAAAGGACCTGCGATTGAAGCGCAGGGACCTCTAGATTATAAAATCTAACAAATATGGACGGTGAGGCACAGCCGGTCGCCGCACAGATGTCATCAATGGAAAAACCAGATGACCACGCCCATGAGGAGTGGAGTGTGCTCTGACTCGCAAGGGAAATTGAAGGCCCAAGGAGTACGCAAGAGCTATGGCATCTACTATCCATCTAGATAGTCTAGGCTTTCTGACTGGAAGACCTTTCGTGCGGCCACCAAAGCAAACAAAGTGCTGCTCTGTCAGACGAAAAGAGGCAGAGCGATTAATGTACGTCCTCAGGGCTCTGACAGGACAGAGAAGGTTCAGCTCCGGTTCATCCTGAGAAGGAGGAAGGGTGGAGAGAACTACCATCTGCACCCTACAAGGGGTAGATAGGATTTTTGGAACATATCCATGTCTAGGTTTCAGGACTACCTTAGAGTCGTTAGGCCCAAACTTAAGACACAAGGGGCTCACAGAGAGTGCCTGTAAGTCTTCCACACGCTTAACCGATGCCAACGCTAGCAGCAAAGTGGTTTTTAGCATCAGGGGTCAGAGGTCAGCAGTCTGGATAGGTTCAAATGGAGGACTTTTAAGGCCCCTGAGAACCACAGACAGGTCCCAAGTAGGGACCGTGAGGGCACAAGGATGGTTTAGCCTCCTGGAGCCCCTTAGGAAGCGAACAACAAGATACTTTCTTCCTATAGACTGCCCTGCTATAGGAGCGTGTGAAGCTGATATAGCCACAACATAGACTTTAAGAGTAGAGGGAGAACGGCCTCTATACACTAAGTTTTGCACCAGGAGGCGAAGACGGCCCACTTTGAGGCATAGAGGTGTCTTGTAGATGGAGCTCTGGCCTGAGAGATGGTGTTTAAAATATTCTCAGGGAGGCTTAGAGGCTCCCGTTGAGAAACCACACATGAAGGTCCCACAGCTCATGCCTGGGGTGTCAAATTGTCCCTCTCGCTTGGGAGAGGAGGTCTCGTCTCAGAGGGATTGGCCATGGCCTCAGGGGCGATAACCGAGACCGCTCCGAGAACCATGGTTGGGTCCTCCAAAGAGGAGCCACCAGAAGAACCATGTGTTTGTCTTCCCTGGTTCGCTTGATCACCTGGGGAATCAGAGCGATCGGGGGGAAAGCATAGAGGAGGAGGCTGGGCCAATCATGGGCCAGCGTATCCCTGGCTTTTGAGAAATATATTGGGCAGTGATGACTGTCTTCTGAGGCAAAGAGGTCAACCTCTGCCTTCCCGAAGACACCCAGGGGGAAGGTTGGGGTGCGACCATTTCTCTGAAGGAAGGTTGCTCCGAGACAGCATGTCCGGCCCTACGTTCAGTACGCCCTGTATGTGCGCTGCTCTCAGAGAGAGTAGATTGCACTGAGCCCACTCTAGGATGGTTTTCACCAGAGTAAAGAGGGGTTTTGAAGAGAGACCGCCCTGGTGATTTATGAAGGACACCACCGTCATGTTGTCTGATCTGACTAAGACGTGGTGCCCCACCATACCTTCCAGGTATTTCTTCAAAGGAAGAAATACCTGGAGAGCTCGATATACCGCCATCATTTCTACACAGCAGAGTTGATTTAACACTTTTTCAGAGTTTATAGTTCAGAGTTGACTGCTTTGGTGCCGTTTCTGGAAAATAAACAGATCAGCATTCTCTCAACAATGCTCAGACTTTAAGATAAGGTTACAGTCTGGGTAAGCAGTCTGGCTCTCAAGTCTCTGATTCTGGGTGACTCCTTCATTTTCCCTACATCAATGTTGTACACCGTTGTCTGCATAAAGGTGTAAAACCTCACTAGTCCACTATCATAAGACAAATTGAGCTCAAAATGTGTCTAGAAAAGTTTGTCAAATGCCCCAAGGGAGCAGGTTGCCTGGCATGGGATGAGATGCTTATCCAAGGTGATGTAGAACCTGTCAATCTTGCTTTTCTGATGTCCAACAGCAAGGAGGTCCGGATGCTGATGCTGGTTGTTGTTGAGGTGCTCCTCCAAACTGCAGCATGACCAGGGTTAGGATGGACACTGAACATTAGACACAAGCATAATGTGCAGTCACAGAGAGAACAAACATTGACTCATTGGCTAATGAAGTATGGGAATGCCTATGAAGACTTGATTTCAATTTCATTCATGTTTGAGAAACCCACAAAACATTATTAAAATGCCACTACCTTATGAAATTTTACAAGTCTTTCAACAGCATCACATGCACTCATTTTTGGAGACTTCAGTCCTGGTGGTGGTGGAAGGAGATGTATCAGTAACAGAAGGGATGCCATTTCCTGGTCGTAGACTGAAGACAAAGATTTGCATGAATGAGTTAACTGAAAACTTCAAATGCAATAATATTTGTTTTATTAAGAACAGAGAGCATTTTAAACATTCATCTGTTGTGTTCATATTAGCCTTTGTTTTCTAGATTAAACAAATTCATCCGGAAAACATCCATCTCATAGGTTGTGTTCTTTGCTCATTTACAATATTTTGTCATCAAAACAATGCAAGTAACTATAACTGCAAATTTAGAAAATGCTCAAAGACAAGTAAATCTTACTTCTTGAGAATAACTTACTTCTTGCATCGTCAAGATCACTTCCTTGAGGACTTTCTGCTGACAACAACAACTGACTCAATTCTGCTGTTGATGTAAGCTGCTTGACTTCTTTTATGACATTTGGTCTGAAGAATGTGTCCCACTTTTGAAGCAGCCTGAAGGATATCTCAGCATCAAATAGGAGAGTGAAGTCTTGATCCACCTTTAAGAAAGAAAATATTAAACTATAAACAATACTCTCAAATTGCATGTCATTGAAAACATGTTATTCCAAACTTACCAGCCCTCTTGGGAAGGTGGAGAGGATATCAACACTAGAGCCTGGATCTTTAACAAGATTCTGGTGATGCTGGAAGGTCTGTCTCATCTTCTGAAAAATTAGGGACTTGTCGTGGTATGGTTGAGCAAAGACATGGCTTCTTTGCAAGCATCCCCATCAAGTTGATCTTCAAAATTAGTAGCCCTTTGGCATTTTGGGCCTCCTGGAGAAACATCAAGAGGGCTGTCTGGTGGCAGAGATCCTTGACGAATTTTCCTGTGTTTTCATACGCCAGGCGATGTTTCATAGAAGTGTTCCTGAAACAGAATTTTTTTTTAATTCTGTCATGTTCAGGCCAAAATCTCAAACAATGAAATGTCAATGTGATAGAAACAGCCTGCGTTACAGCATTGCTAGTATGACATTAAAGTACCATGCGTTTGAATAACAATGTCTTGCGTAGCCTTTCTTGGAATATGGATCTCTGAGAGAAGGGAACAGCTTCACTATGCCAAGGGCATACTGTTCTCTGATTGCTTTAGTAGGGAGTTGCCTAATAGAAGATATCAAATTAGTTACCTTAATTTACACAATGACCATGCAATTATTGGTAAAAAATAAAATAAATGCAAAATCAAATACCGCAGTCGCTCCCAGTAGTCTACAAAACTCTTTCCAAAATTTGATAGATCCCCTATCGGAAACCACGTCTATCGGGAGGCCATGAATACGAAAGACATGATCAACGATAGCAACCACTGTCTCCTTGGCTGAAGGTTATTTGGGCAAGGGAACAAAATGTGCCGCCTTCTAGAATCGGTCCACTATGGTGGCCTGTAACGAAATCTAGCGCTATGTGGGACCAGGGTCTCGAAGGGACAGACAGCAGTTGAAGGAGCCCATCTGGGGGACGATTGGAAGTCTTACCACGAGCACAGACTGTGCAAGCCAAAACAAAACTTCCAATGTCGTTAGCCATCTTGGGCCACCAAAATCATTGCTTGACCAAAAAACTGGTGCGAGTAACTCCTGGATGGCAAGCTACATTAGAACAATGCCTCCACCAAATGACATCTGACCGTAACCCCTCCGGCACAAACAACTGACTAGGTGGACCCCCGGGCAGAGGTGTTACCCCTTTTAAGGCTGTACGAACCTTCGATTCGACCTCCCATATGAGTGAAGAGATAAAAAGTATCTCGGGTAAAATACACTCTGGGGTAGATGGGCGCTCGAAACGGTCAAAAATACGAGACAACGCATCGGGTTTAATATTCTTATATCCAGTAGAATTTGTTTAAGACAGTAAACAAAGTTATTCATTCAGCATCACTTTATTGAAATAACTCGGATCTGCTCGTCTGCTTTTCCCTTTGCTCATAGCTGTATTAAAAATATTGCAGTTACTCCACTACCATTCGGTAACAGATGCATGTTTATAAATCTTATATGAAAAATTCTTAATTTGTGAAACAACTCAACCAGGGGCAGACTGGGACTTTTTACCACAGCTGGTCTGCAACACAACACAATATAACACATCAGCTCAGTATGCACAGAATTTTATATTTTTTACAAAGCTACAGTATATTCCATACAAGGACAATTTAATATCCCCAAATTAAATATGACACATATGGTCTCAGATGATTTTAAATGTAGTGCAGAAGCCATGTGGACTGTATTTATGATGCCTTTCTAGTCGTAATAGCATTTGTCTTATTTGGGACTTGACAGTTCCTACTAACAGAACCAATAGAAAAACTGAATAAATACATGCACAAAACCTTTCCCAGAAACAGATTATACAGAAACCCTTGACATGAACCTAATCATTTACATTTGCAGTAAGCATTGAAGATGAGTATAGAATGTCAGATATAACATAAAAGAGCACCACTTTAATGTGTTCAGTGGACATTTTTATTCTGAATTAGAATATTTATCAACCATAATTATTCTTCATGTAAATACAATGTTGTGTATGGAAATAGTTTTTGAGTCTCTTGTATATTCCAGTAGTAACTACGCCCCTTTTTGGAAGTGGGCGGATTAACAAAACTGAAACTATATTCAATGATGAGAGAGAGAGAGAGAGCCATTCAGAGGACTGAAACATATTAATCAGTCAACATGACGAGGTGAGACAATGTTTTATTCTTATAATGAAAACGGATTGACTGTAACTTGTGTGTTTCATATAACCACTAATACCACTATTTACTAGCCTAAAAATCTGACTCATGTTATCTTTAGATAATGTTACTCAAAAAGACAGGGTTTGATCTACACGTTTTGGAGAGAGAACCATTTGCACGAATGTTTTGAGATTTTGAACCAAGTTTTTTTCAGTTGTTGTACCTTTTTGGTCAAGAAACAAAATTATGATTATTATTAACCCTTATTTTATTTTGCCCCAGATGATGAGCTTGGACAATACTGTATTCAGTCCAGTACAGAGTTAAATGTATTATTCTCCTCAAGCAGGATTTGAATTTGCCACCTTATAATTTTTTAGATAATACCCAAATGAACCAAGCCATACATGTTTATAATATTTTTCTCTGCAGTTAATTTGTGAATCGACCCTTTGCTGTTATTTGAACATGGCAACTGAGTAAGCACTGTGCAAAACAATTGGTATACAAGGCAAAAATACAAGTTTGAATCCTGCCTAGACTGGTTTTTAAAGTTGTTGATTAATGTCGACCATTGAGTGCTCATTTTGTGATTAGTAAACATAGATGCAATGTAGACAATACAGTCTTGGAGACAATACAGATGAGATGAAGGTCCTGCACCTAGACACGACCACAATGTGTCAGCAGAGACCGTGTGAACTAGACTGTCCCCTCCTTTACTTCACTTTCACTCTATACAGATGAAAACGTTATTGAAATGATTGGAAACGGCTAAAAAGCTCTGTATTATGTGTAACCAAACAAGTAATTTGGCAGTCAATTTGTAAAGAGAAACTACACCGCCTGCACACGTACTCAAACACGCTTGCGTACAGACTAAACATGAAATTGCTGACGTGCATGCCGCCACCGTTCTCACGGATTTGTAGACGGGGTAAACCCAGCCTGATCTGCCGGTGATTTGATTTCACCCTGCAACTCAGTCTGGAAACCTGTACATTCACTTCTACTGCTTCTGTTACACTTTTAGTGGGAACCAATCACAGACTGGCTTATCTACCTGGCGCGCTATTGGAGGGTTTGACACGATGACGGACAGAGAAGCGATGGGTCGTTGCCCGTTGATCACGCCTCATGTGGTCTGATTGGTTGAAGGACTATCTAATTTCGAGTCATTCAATTTATGCTTGTTTATCAGCCTCTTATTCTGTAGAAAATACAGAGCAGACTCCCCAGACCAAATGTTCAATTCTCTGGTGATAGCCAGACAAACTGATTTGTGTTTTTTTTTTTGTATTATTTACAAACTATTTTGCATTTGCAAGTTCCATGGCCACCTAGCAAAGCCACAATTCACATACAACAACATTATCTTCAAATTATGCTACATGTAAATACTCTTTTTTTTGTACAACAATACGAATAAGTACTACAAACTATAAAGGTAATGTAAATAACCAACTACTTTGGTAACTTTCTTACCTTAAATTCAGTCGGCGTGTTCCTCTTCGTTTAAAATGCAAGGGGTTTCCAGATCGACAAAACGGGGGGGAAGTAATTGTTTTGTACTGAGTAAATAAAACAAGATTATTGCTTGTTGTGTATGTGTATAAAAATTGGTTGGGATTACTAAGAAAAATTGTGTACAGGAAAAAAAATTCTCATTTTCTTGTGTTTTTAACAAATGCAGATTAATTCAAAACTAGATATACTGTATTCATGTAAAGATATAAATGTAACATTTTATTGTGAATTTCACAGATTTAATTACGTAACATTTACATCCACTCAGATTTAGTTTTTTCAGTGTGATAAAGATTCATATAAATAATATCCTTCTACCAAGAAATGCAGTTCTTCAGCAATGTTTAGCAGAATGGCTACCAAGCAAAACACACGTGTGTGTTTATAGAGTGTTTTACAATGGATTTGAACGCAGCTCAACCAAACATGCACTTTAGTCCTGCCACCAATATGATGTTTTGAGTAAAACTATTTTATTTTAGTCAAGTAACTGCATGTGCATGCTTTTCGCTGGCTGTGCCATTGTATTTCAATATAAGGCAAACTGAAGATTGAGCATGAATATCTAAATTGGAAATAATTCACAATCCGTGTAGAATACAATTGCCTTTTCAAAGTTTAGCGTTTGCATATCCTCTATGTCCTGAATATGCTTTAAATACATTTAATTCAGTGTTAATAGAGACCAGATGACAATCTCTTGATGTGATGGTGAAAGTTTAAAAAATGTAATTCAATGTGACCATCAGTTAAAAGTTTTTACATTTACGCATTTGGCTGACGCTTTTAACCAAATCAACTTACAGTGCTCTTATTACAGGGACAATCCACCTGGATCTATATGGAGTCGACTGAGGCTCTGGTTGATGCGACTGCTGGGATGGAACCAGCAACCTTCTGCGGATCAGTTCAGTGATTTAACCCACTAGACCACCATCTCTAGTTTGTGGTCTCACCAATCTCTATTTTACCAAATTTCTCTCTTTTTTATATCAAGTTTTTATTCTTCCTCTCAACTTTACATTTAGCGAAGAGGACATTGGAATACTAAGGGAAGAAAAGGAAAAGCTAAGGTATTTTTATTATTTAATTGTGTGTTTTTTTGTGTCTCCTCAAAAAAACTGGATGGGAAAATAATCCATATTACAAAAATAAAACAACGCAAATATTAAAAATGGTGACATTTTAAATTATTTTTTTTACATAATATATTTATGTGTACTATGTAGAATTATTATGTATATAGATACACACATACAGTATATATAATATATTTATATACACAGTTGTGTTCAAAATAATAGCAGCGTGTTTAGTTTTGAACACACTATTATTTTGAACACGCCCTTTTCAATTAAGGATTCTATTACTCTACTACACCTACTAGTAAAATATTTGCCATATAGAAATATAATTTTTACCAAAAACAGTGATTGATCTGCTTAGTGATGTTGGACTGCTATTATTTTGAACACAACTATATATACATATACCCTCCTGGGACCAAACATGACGGTTCAATGATTCGGGATATTGTCCTCTGCATTTCAAGCTGAAAGTGCCTTATTCAAATTTAAAATTAAATTAAATGTATTAATAATAAAATATGGTAATAATAATGGTAATTTCAATATAAGGCAAACTGAAGATTGAGCATGAATATGTAAAACAATATAGAAAATGAGAAAAAAAATTACTAGGACTCTGAGTTTCACAATCCTTGTAGAATACAATTGCCTTTTCAAAGTTTTGCATTTGTATTTCGTCTATGTCCTGAATATGCTTTAAATACATTTAATTTATTGTTAATAGAGACAAGATGAGAATCTCTTGATGTGATGGAAAATGTTTTACATGTGACCATCAATAAAAAGTTTTTACCAATTTTCTCTCTTTTTTATTTATCAAGTTTTTATTCTCTCTCTCAACTTTATATTTAGCGAAGAGGACGTTGAAAAAATAAGAGAAGAAAATGAAAAGCTAAGGTAATTTTGTAAATTTATTTAATTGTGTTTTTTTGTTTACATGTACTTACTAAATATTAAACAAATGCCAGGGCATTGTAAAAATGTATTTCAAATATACTTCCATTGATTAAATAAGGGCAATTATGATATTGTTAACAATCTTTAGCAAATCTTTAAAGCCCCACTGAAGTGTCGAAACCAGAAGTCAGTCTGAGACATATCGAGTGGCTCATCCCCTGTTTTAAATAGCTAGTAGTGTTTCATTTGTATTGCAGCCTGCCAAAGCAAGTGGTGCTCACTGCAGATCAAATGACGTCCAGCTCCACCTCTCTAGATGTATTAGGTGGATGTTGACCTTGTCCAGCTCCACCTCTGTGGACCAAATGGGTGGATTTATGTTTATGGTGTGTTATGAGCTGTGTCCCAAAGTGAAGGGCACGCACTAAACAGTCTTGCGTGTACGACATTTTATGTTGCAGCTGGATTCATATTTAAACGGTCTTTTTGCGTTTAATATTCGCAGATGCTAACAGAATAAACTTAGCCTACCTAACAATCAGCGGCTGAATCCGTTGCTCTGAACAGAACATGAGCA
This sequence comes from Gobio gobio, assembly GCF_949357685.1. Taxonomy (NCBI): domain Eukaryota; kingdom Metazoa; phylum Chordata; class Actinopteri; order Cypriniformes; family Gobionidae; genus Gobio; species Gobio gobio. The sequence continues at coordinate 3,106,351 of NC_137097.1, forward strand.
GCTTTTCATGAGGTTAATTATTTCAGGATTATTCCTCAACGCGTCTCAAAACGATGTAGCTGAAGTATAGCGCTTCACTTGATGTGTTTGTTTGAGTTGATGTGGGTGTTTGAATCTCATAGAACGTGCGCTCCGTGGGTGTGGTCGCATTACTGGATAATGAGACACTCGGGAACGACTGACATCTCTCTGGAGATGTCGACTCGAGGGGGTTAAAATATGTTATATTTAGCATTTTATATGGAGCTAATCGCTACACCTGCTAGCAGTTATAATGTAAACATCTAAAAAAAATTGACAACAATTTCAACAACATTTTCGGTTGGAGTCACCATCTGTTCTAAGCCCTATTTGCAATAATCACTTATTTTTGCCACCAGTTATTGATTACACTTTTAAAAGTTGGAAAAATAAGGGGATTGTTTGTTTTTTAGATCTTTTTATTGATAATTCTTTTGCCACATTTAAGCTGGGCATACACTGTGATTTTCGTCCGATTTCGAGCCGAATTCGGACTTGTGCGACTTTTTTTTGGGTCGGGCCGATTTTCAGCTTTATCGTGCGTCGTTTGTCATGAGGTGTTCGTGCAGTGTACAGGGGGAAATGAGAGGCGACAAACGTCTCGCGATCTGCAATCGAATGGTCGGATTAATTTCTGGCATGTCAGAAATTCTGGTCGCCCCTCGTGAAGTTATCGCACAGCTGAAGCAGAGCTACGAACTGATCGCCCTATTTCTCATCACTGCGCCTGCGCGAAAGCAGAAGTTCAACCATTTCATCTTTAATGCAGCAAGAAAGAAAACGAAAAGAGGAAGATCTTTAAGTTCTGTAGCCAGCTATCAAATAGAAGCAATGTAGCAATCACACTATGATGGGAAACGATCAGTTATGATAGGATATAATTGGTTTGTGCGATAAATCCCACTTCTTGTTTTCATGCGCGTAATAAAGTTACAGTTGTGAGTTTATAGAGTATTTTACAATGGATTTGAACGCAGCTCAACCAAACAATACCAAAGACCGGAACTATCCATTTTATAAATGCAAATTTTGTCATTGTTTTTGATAACCGTAAGGCTGTTGTATTCATACCAAAATCACCAAACATCAATTTTGATTTCATGGGGGCTTTAAATTATCTTACAGTTGTTTAGTCATTACAATACTCCTTGTTGTATTTTCAAACGAATGCATCTAATTTCAAATTTGATCAAGAGATATTTAATGCATTTGGACTTCAAGACGGCAAACATGTATGTATGGTTTAAAGATTAATATTAATACTAAGATTTTTAACTACAGGTCAGAACTCCAAAAATGCAAGGAATCATTTGCGAACTTCAGAAGAAGGTACAGTATGGCAACATATTTCAGTTTGAACCAGATGCCCTGACATTTGTGCTTATTTCTGTTACTTGTAACATTTTCATGGCTAAATTATGATTACATTGTATTCAGCACAAACTCTGCTACAATTATATGTGAGTAACATGTATGAAAACTTTTGTAGTTTTGAGAAAAATAAGTTTTTGTGTGTAGTTTGTAGAAAGAAATATTGGTAACACTTTCTATTCAGCCTTTGTATTATATAAACATTAAAAATGCAAAAATAATATCACAAATCAGTTTTTTATAACAGTAAAACCTTTCATGTAGTCGCGATGTTATTATGTGTCATGTTTATCAAAAAAACGTGACACCTAATAAGCTTGTTCGTGATGAACTACACTGAAATAAAGCCCACGTCACACCTCTCTTCATCAGTCTGCACTGGCTACCAATAGCCGCTCGCATCAAATTCAAGGCACTGGTGCTTGCCTACAAGTCAATCATGGGCTCTGCACCAATGTACCTAAACTCGCTTGTTCATATGCACTCCAGAAGCTTGTGTTCTGCAAGTGAACAACACCTTTCCTATTCTATTTGTTTTTCTTATATAAAAGAATGTGTACTGGGCTGAGACTTGTTACAGCACTTGTGCTGTGTGATAACACTGCACATTTTAGGCCCTGTCCACACGAAAACGGGTATTTTCAAAACCGCAGCTTTTTCTACGCTGTTTGGCTGTTCGTCCACACGCAAACGCAGTATCCGGTTACTGAAACCGGACTTTTTTGAAAACTCCGGCCAGGGTGAAGTTTTTTAGAAACTCCGGTTACAGCGTTGTCGTGTAGATGGTGAAACCGGAGATTTCGGCTTGTTAAGTCGAAATGTGCGCCGTTATCACTTTTGTTTATACATGAGTGGAGTCTATGCAATGGCGGACGTAACTTTTAATAACTCTGCTAACAGCGCTTATTACATATATACAGATACATGCGCAGTTATCTCATTGTATTGCAGAACAGAGGCGCCAGAATACAATAATACAACATAGTAAGGCAAGTGTGTGAAGCTTCAGTCCACTTGAGCCCTGCCCCTGTGTATATACAGTTACCTGTCACTGAATCCAAAGTAAACTTGTAGAAGGGTTTCACTGAGCCCATGGCATTCCTCAGTGCATATGGAGATAGATTTGTGTCTTTATTACATGCGATAAAATAAATGATCCGAGTGAAAAAAAAAAATTTGAGAGAAAAAGTTATCACAATGATAGCAAAAAAGCATTTCATGAGAGAAAAAAAAATATTTGAGAGAAAAGGTTTTCATACCAATAGCAAAAAATAATAATATTTGAGACAAAAAAAAGTTTTGAGAGAAAGTATTTTCTCATAGAACATTAAAAAAAATACATTTGAATTTTTTTTTATTATTTCTGAGAAAAAAAATCTCTCTCAAAATACTTTGAAAAAACTATTTTTTTTGCTATCAGTGTGAAAACATTTTCTCTAAAAAAAAAAACCGTTTCTCTCGAAACGCTTTTCTTTGCTCTCGATGCAATTTCTTGCTCTCGTGTCAGATTTTGATTTCACTGTGAGAATTGTGTCATGGGCGGGGCCACGTTCCTATTGGCCAGTCGGGTGAGCATCGTCTTGTCTTGGGAGTCGAACTGAATCATTACACCATTGTTCGGTTAGCAGTGTTGAGCATGGACACTCCAATGTTTGGGTAAGATGATGATGACACACAGCTGGCTTAGCAAGTTCAGCATCACTGAAGATTAAACGTTAACAAATAGCACTCATATTCAGGAATGAGTGTGTATTATATTATAGCCATCATGCTAGGTAAACTTGCAAACTCACCTGGTTTATATACTATTTTTAAATCAAATGCCAAATGAATGTTTTGATTTAGATAGTTTCACTGTAAGTGAAGTTTTCACTAGTTTCGTAACGTTAGTTCACTGACAACCGGGGCAATTTCCCCTTCATTATCACAGACGTATAGCCTGCGATAATTAATGCGATATGGCTCAGCCAAGTTCAAGTTGACATGAAGGCTATGCATATGTGAAATATATGCTATAAATATAGCAGCATAAATTTAACCTCTTAATGTTGCTCTCAGAGTGCACCAGAATGATGCTTTTGATTTAAACGTACAAATTTCCAGCCGGGGTGCATACCCCAGGACCCTCGTTGCGTTCCCCTGAACTGAGGTCCAACCATCGTCTCTAAAAGTTCTGAGGGAAACACTGCTTACATAGTTACATTATAATTATAACCAACGTTAATGGCAAACACCTTAGAGTTCAAAAGATCTTTACATGACTTCAATTCATGGGTTTATTTTTCATGTAGTCTCATCATTTCGAATACCCACACAGCTGTTTCATTTGTCTGATTGGCTCTACTTCATAGACTTCAAAGACAATGCAATCAATTCATTAGAAACACCTGTGGGTCCTCAAAATGGCAGATCTGGGACTAAATGGTACCCATAAATAGAGGAAATGTACATGTTTAGCCTACGATATATTGGAGGACATTGTTATTTTCATCTCATCAGTAAAGCCGGTTCCTTGATTAGTAGTAAATCGCCATAACCTGCTTTCAGATAGAGAGGCATTTACTACTATAAGTTCACTGACAAGCTGAGCAATATCGCATTAATTATCGCAGGCTATACGTCTGTGATAATGAATGGGAAATTGCCCCGGTTGTCAGTGAACTAACGTTACGAAACTAGTGAAAACTTCACTTACAGTGAAACTATCTAAATCAAAACATTCATTTGGCATTTGATTTAAAAATAGTATATAAACCAGGTGAGTTTGCAAGTTTACCTAGCATGATGGCTATAATATAATACACACTCATTCCTGAATATGAGTGCTATTTGTTAACGTTTAATCTTCAGTGATGCTGAACTTGCTAAGCCAGCTGTGTGTCATCATCATCTTACCCAAACATTGGAGTGTCCATGCTCAACACTGCTAACCGAACAATGGTGTAATGATTCAGTTCGACTCCCAAGACAAGACGATGCTCACCCGACTGGCCAATAGGAACGTGGCCCCGCCCATGACACAATTCTCACAGTGAAATCAAAATCTGACACGAGAGCAAGAAATTGCATCGAGAGCAAAGAAAAGCGTTTCGAGAGAAACGGTTTTTTTTTTTATAGAGAAAATGTTTTCACACTGATAGCAAAAATATATATATTTGAGAGTTTTTTCAAAGTATTTTGAGAGAGATTTTTTTTCTCAGAAATAATTAAAAAAAATTCAAATGTATTTTTTTTTAATGTTCTATGAGAAAATACTTTCTCTCAAAACTTTTTTTTGTCTCAAATATTATTATTTTTTGCTATTGGTATGAAAACCTTTTCTCTCAAATATTTTTTTTTCTCTCATGAAATGCTTTTTTGCTATCATTGTGATAACTTTTTCTCTCAAACTTTTTTTTTTCTCTCGGATCATTTATTTTATCGCATGTAATAAAGACACAAATCTATCTCCATAAGTGCATCGTGCCGTGGATGGGACCCATGTGGAAATCAAGCAGCCAATCATAGCGCGGTTTTGCGTTTTCATGTGGACGGAGATTTTTTTAAAACCGTGCTTGTGTGGACGCGATTGTTTTTTAAAACGGAGGAGGAAAAACTCTGGTTATAAAAATACCCGTGTACGTGTGGACTAGGCCTTAGAGTGGCCTTTTATTGTGTCCAGCCTAAGGCACCCCAGGGCAATCATCAGGCTATCTAATCAGCATCTTGATATGCCACACCTGTGAGGTGGATGGATTATCTCGGCAAAGGAGAAGTGCTCACTAACACAGATTTAGACTGATTTGTGAACAATATGTGAGAGAAATAGGCCTTTTGTGTACATAGAAAAAGTAGATATTTGAGTTCAGCTCAAGAAAAATGGGGGCAAAAAAAGTGTTGGGTTTATAATTTTGTTCATTGTATATAAAATATGTATATTTCTATATAATTTTATAAATGTAAATATAGTACATACATGCAAATATTAAATATGTATAAATATGAATTGTACACACATATATATTTTATAACCACAAACTTTTATGTTGGATGCAATTAATCGTTTGACCAACTAGCAGTTGGTACCCTTACTTGGTTCCCGTTAATTATTCTAAAATGGTGACAGAGTCCCATTTAACCCCAAGCACATTACCCTCTGGGCAGGAGAGAGAACGCTTCTCTTGGCGTTGCATCTCAGCCCCAGAGAGAGAAGATGAGCAAGGATCGATCTCGATGATAAAGCGCAAGCTCTTAAGACTTGGCCAGTATCAGCCAATCGTCTATGTAATAAGGCTGGGTCGAATGGAAGGACCCGATTCGGTAGTCAGGTATAAGGACATTGCAATCTGGAGAGAGAGAGAGAGAGAGAGAGAGAGAGAGAGAGAGAGAGAGAGAGAGAGTGAGCGATAGGGATGGACCCATCTCTCGCTCCTCAGCCAGATTGACACGCAAGCACCACGATCGCATTGTGAGTGCTACACTTTGAAACAAGAACTTAAACTTTAAAGACTGCTACATACTCCACGAGAACGTCATTTTGTTCTTGCAGCCCTGGTTTAGGAGTTCTTGCAGCTTGTTCTCGACACATCGTCTGAGCAGAACTTTTTTCTTGTGGCTGTCCAAGAACTATTGTGTGATTGGCCAGAATTTTAAAGTGGGCAGGGTTAATGCGGAGATATTCGGCACCTGTTTTTCTCGTGAAGTATGAAATGCCCTGGCCAGAACGAACTTTGTTCTTGTTCTTGGTACCTCGAGAAAATGAACACATTTCTTTGTTCTTACGGAGTATGTACCAAGCTTAACTGTGAACAATTCACAATTCTCGCAATCCCCATTCTCAAACACAAGGGGAATATTTTGATGTACTGTTTAAAGATGAATATTAATTCTACTGTTTTTAACCACAGGTCTGACAAAAAGAGCCAGAAAACAGAGGAGGAGTCCAGAAACAGGTACAGCATGTAATTAACATAATACAGCTTGAACTGAACCTTGAGTGGTACTTCAACAAACAATGGCCCTGTTTACACATCCGTCTCAGTGCTCTGACCACATGTGGTCAATAAAGACAGTGTAGCGTCCAACTCTCATGTGTCTCTTGTGAACCCTTGTGTTTGGATTTTGAGGAGAGGATCTTTGAATATATGATTACACACACTACTCATTTTGTCAGGGTAATACTACATGTCTCCTTATGCACCATGTCTCCCAAATGCACTTAAGTCCTGCCACCAATATAATGTTTTGAGTAAAACTATTTATTTTATTCAAGTAACTGCATGTGCATGCTTTTCATTGGCTGTGCCATTGTATTTCAATATAAGTTAAACTGAAGATTGTGCATGAATATGTAAAACAATATATAAAAATAAAGAAAAATTACATAATAATACAAAAAATATGAACTGAGCATAAACGCTTTTCTAAATTCAAAATAATTCACAATCCTTGTAGAATACAATTGCCTTTTTCAAAGTTTTGCATTTGTATTTCCTCTATGTCCTGAATATGCTTTAAATACATTTCATTTAGTGTTAAGAGACAAGATGAGAATCTCTTGATGTGATGGAAAAAGTTTAAAAAATGTCCTTCAATGTGACCATCAGTTAAAAGCTTTTACCAATTTTCTCTTTTTATTTATCAAGTTTTTATTCTTTTTCACAACTTTCTATTTAGTGAAGAGAACATTGGAAAACTAAGGGAAGAAAATGAAGAGCTAAGGTAATTTTTTTTTATTATTTAATTGTGTTTTTTGTACTTACTAAATATTAAACTAATACAAGGGCATTGTAAAAAATGTATTTCAAATGTACTTCCATTGATTAAATAAGGGCAATTATGAAATTGTTCACAATCTTTAAAGTCCCACTGAAGTGTCTTGAACCAGAAGTCAGTCTGAGACATATCGAGTGGCTCATCCCCTGTTTTAAATAGCTAGTAGTTAGGGCTGTGAATCTTTGGCTAGGAAGCAAATCAATTCGATTCACGATCCATAGGTTTTTGATTCGATTAAAGAACGATTTTTGACAATTCAGAACGATTCGATTCGAGACGATTCACATTAAAATTCGATGCGATTCGATTAATTCGATTCGATTATGCATTTTTTTTATATGCATTCATAGGATTATTAAAATGCTTCCCCTAATGTGTCTTGGGTGTGAATAACACAGCGGCCTTCAGAGGTCAGAGAGTGGGCAAAAAAAAGGGTAACACTTTACAATAAGGTTCATTAGTTTAACATTAGTTAACTACATTAGTTAACATGAACTAATAATGAACTGCACTTATAAAGCATTTATTTTACCTTTGTTAATGTTAATTTCAACATTTACTAATGCATTATTAAAATCTTGTAAAATGGCATTTGTAGAAATTTACATAAGCCAGAATTGAAAAAGGCTTTAAAAGTATTGTTAGTTAATGCTAACTATTGTGTAGAATGTTAATGGCTACAAAACCTTATTAAAGTGTTCCTGGCATTAAACACACAATGCTGCATGGAGAGACTCATATCATGCACTTTTCCAACTAATCCTAAACTAACTTTTCTTCACAGAATAGAAAGAAAACTCTTTGTTCTCTTTATACGGGTAATTTACCTTCTGATGATTCTGAAAGAAAACGCACCGGTGTCTACTGTTGCTATTAATGCGCATCTGATTGATATATAAACCTCTTATTTCAGTGTTGGTAATTTTGCAGTTTCCTTCGTATATTCAATTAAACGACATTAAGTTACATTTCATGTATCATTCATCAGAACTGTGTGTATGCATTTTAGACACTTACACAAATGTGTTTGCTCCGTCCATGCAATAAATGTTCATCCTTGAATAAGCAGGGTATTACTTCAACTGCTCAGGTAGGCCTACTGTATTTCCGTAAAACTTAAATATTTTATTTTATATAAAATAACGGTGACGTTCCTATGCAATGAAAGCGTTTTATTTCAACAGTAGTGACCTCGGTGACTTGGCAGTTGACAATGGCTTACGGTTTGACTCGGGACTATTCCTGTCTCGATAGAGAGCGGTCATCTGCTCATGTGGTCGCAGTGGCCGTCCTGAGGAGAGCTCAAGCATGAGCTGCTCAAACTCGTGTCAGTGAGCGACGGACGGAGCGGAGCGCAAGAGCACTCCAGTGAAGGCGGTAAAGCGCGTATCTATGAAGGCGAGCTGTGAGGGCGCGGATGACGCAACACAACGTCTCTATTAATTCACGCATTTAGTAGATATAATCTAATGTTAATTTTAAAGCACTGAATCGCTATTGAATCGCGATTAATTCGATTCTTAGCATTTTAAATCGAATATTGGCCATAATAAGCGATTCACGATTCAAAATGCACGTTTCAAGATCGATGCATATGCATCGGCAGGATTTGTAATCGATGCATCGAGAAAACAAGTGAATCGTTACACCCCTACTAGTAGTGTTTCATTTGTATTGCAGCCCGCCAAAGCAAGTGGTGCTCACTGCAGATCAAATGACGTCCAGCTCCACCTCTCTAGATGTATTGGGTGGATGTTGACCTTGTCCAGCTCCACCTCTGTGGACCAAATGGGTGGATTTATGTTTATGGTGTGTTATGAGCTGTGTCCCAAAGTGAAGAGCACGCACTAAACAGTCTTGCGTGTACGACATTTTATGTTGCAGCTGGATTCATATTTAAACTGTCTTTTTGCGTTTAATATTCGCAGATGCTAACAGAATAAACTTAGCCTACCTAACAATCAGCGGCTGAATCCGTTGCTCTGAACAGAACATGAGCAGCTTTTCATGAGGTTAATTATTTCAGGATTATTCCTCAACGCGTATCAAAACGATGTAGCTGAAGTATAGCGCTTCACTTGATGTGTTTGTTTGAGTTGATGTGGGCGTTGACACATGAATTGCCTCAGTATTTGAATCTTATAGAACGTGCGCTCCGTGGGTCTGGTCGCATTACCGGATAATGAGACGCTCGGGAACGATTGACATCTCTCTGGAAATATGTTATACGACAAACGTTGTTTGTCATGAGGTGTTCGTGCAGTGTACAGGGGGAAATGAGAGGCGACAAACGTCTCGCAATCTGCAATCGAATGGTCGGATTAATTTCTGGCATGTCAGAAATTCTGGTCAGCCCTCGTGAAGTTATCGCACAGCTGAAGCAGAGCTACGAACTGATCGCCCTATTTCTCATCACTGCGCCTACGCGAAAGCAGAAGTTCAACCATTTCATCTTTAATGCAGCAAGAAAGAAAACGAAAAGAGGAAGATCTTTAACCCTCATATGTCCTTAGTTTCCTGTTTACACTCAGTGCATTTGGGGTCAATATGACCCCAAAATTTAAAGAATTATTGTAAAAAAAATGTACATTTTTAATAATACATATAATATATTATTTTTTTTGTTTACTTCTCCTCTATACAGTAATGCTGTGTTTTTGGATATACAAAGTACTTTTGTACCTATTTACCACACAATTCCTCAACTATACCATTAGCTTGCGTGTGAAACATTATTTTTTTATGAAAAAAATACTTAAATGATGATCTAAATTAAATATAATTTGTTTCTGGATATTGATCTAGGTGTTAGCTGTACAATTCTGCCATCTGTTGGTCAAAGACAAACCTGAAGGAATTACAATTTAAGAAAGAAATTGTTTTGTCCATAGAGACCCACCAGAGGGCCACAGAGATCCATTCATTTTACTGGATGTGGCCAACTGCTCATATCATAAATTTTGTGATACATTTTGTGAATTTATACATGTATACACATTATACAAGACATTAAAAATAAATATTCTTTCAAATAGTAGAATTTTGGTAGTTTTTGATGCGTTTTGAAATGTCTGTTTTTACAAAATACCACATAAATCGCCACATAAGAAACACCTAAAGTTTCTCTTGAATCAAGCAAGTAATCCAAAGTCTCCAGGAGAGTGTATTTCATTGCCATACTGCCACAGAATGAACTTTGTGCAGGACACCAAAGACCCTCTTTTATACCTTTCGTGTGGGAACAATTTCTTTATTTTCAAAACAAAGTTGCAGCTCTTAGATCTCAGAGTAAACTTTCTCAAAGTTGAACAGGTTAGTTGCCTTTCATCTCTCCCTTGCTCTCTCTGCATGTGTGTGTGTGCATGCATTAGGTCTCACTGATTCACTCACATGTGTTCTACATTTGATAGCTGATTTCATTTGACAAATGATTTCATTTGCTGATTTCTGATTTCATTTGACAAATTCCATACAGATGCTCTTTGTGACAGTCACACCTCTCTCTCTCTCTCTCTCTCTCTCTCTCTCTCTCTCTCTCTCTCTCTCTCTCTCTCTCTCTCTCTCTCTCTCTCTCTCTGTGTCTGTGTGTGTGTGTGTGTGTGTGTGTGTGTGTGTGTGTGTGTGTGTGTGTGTGTGTGTGTGTGTGTGTGTGTGTGTGTGTGTGTGTGTGCGTGTGTGTGTGTGTGTCTGTGTGCGCATGTGTGTGTGTGCGCGCCCATGTGTGTGTGCATTAGGTCTCACCCCTTTTATCTTAGTTCTGCATTTGTGGCTGATTTTATTTGGCTGTGGCAGTCATACCTGTTTGTGTGTATGTGTGTGTGCGGGTGTGTGTGTTTGAGTGAGCATGTCTTTTCTACATTGCATTTTTGCTCTAGTACCAGGCCTTCATTTCTGTGTGAAAATTTTCAGATTTATGCTGGAATTATTGATTTTATTTGTCAATTTCTAAAAAAAAAATGCTTTCAATTGGAGTCACACCTGTGTGTGTGTTTGTGTGCACGAGCATGTGTGTGTGCAAGTGATCATGTTCGTTCCACATTACATTTGTGCTCTAGTACCAGGACTTCATTGTGGTATGGAAATTTTCAGATTTATTCTGGATTTATAGATTTTTTTTGACAAAAGAAAAATAAAAAACAAAATTTTTTCGATTTTTCCATTCATTTCAATGTGGGGTCATATTGACCCCAAAGGTCATGAGTGTGACTTTTTTTTTTTACATCCCTTTAGAACAACCGAATCAAGCCCAGTTTTTTGGTGTGTGTGTATGGTTAGATAACTTAGAAAAAGTCACAAGATTTCATTCCACTGAGATATAGGGAACCATTATTTTTAACTAAAGAAAAGTCGATTGGGGTCATATTGACCCCAAAGCACAAATGAGGGTTAAGTTCTGTAGGCAGCTATCAAATAGAAGCAATGTAGCAATCACACTATGATGGGTTTGTGCGAAAAATCCCTCCTCTTGTTTCCATGCGCGTAATAAGGTTACAGGTGTGTGTTTATAGAGTATTTTACAATGAATTTGAACGCAGCTCAACCAAACAATACCAAGGACCGGAACTATCCATTTTATAAATGCAAATTTTGTCATTGTTTTTGATAACTGTAAGGCTGTTGTATTCATACCAAAATCACCAAACATCAATTTTGATTTCATGGGGGCTTTAAATTATCTTATAGTTGTTTAGTCATTATAATGTTCCTTGTTGTATTTTCAAACGAATGCATCTAATTTCAAATTTGATCAAGAGATATTTAATGCATTTGGACTTCAAGACGGCAAACATGTATGTATGGTTTAAAGATTAATATTAATACTAAGATTTTTAACCACAGGTCAGAACTCCAAAAATGCAAGGAATCATTTGCGAACTTCAGAAGAAGGTACAGTATGGCAACATATTTCAGTTTGAACCAGATGCCCTGACATTTGTGCTTATTTCTGTTACTTGTAACATTTTCATGGCTAAATTATGATTACATTGTATTCAGCACAAACTCTGCTACAATTATATGTGAGTAACATGTATGAAAACTTTTGTAGTTTTGAGAAAAATAAGTTTTTGTGTGTGTTTTGTAGAAAGAAATATTGGTAACACTTTCTATACAGCCTTTGTATTATATAAACATTACAAATGCAAAAATAATATAATCACAAATCAGTTTTTTATAACAGTAAAACCTCCTTTCATGTAGTCGCGATGTTATTATGTGTCATGTTTATCAAAAAAACGTGACACCTAATAAGCTAGTTCGTGATGAACTACACCGAAATAAAGCCCACGTCACACCTCTCTTCATTAGTCTGCACTGGCTACCAATAGCCGCTCGCATCAAATTCAAGGCACTGGTGCTTGCCTACAAGTCAATCATGGGCTCTGCACCAATGTACCTAAACTCGCTTGTTCATGTGCCCTCCAGAAGCTTGTGTTCTGCAAGTGAACAACACCTTTCCTATTCTATTTGTTTTTCTTATATAAAAGAATGTGTACTGGGCTGAGACTTGTTACAGCACTTGTGCTGTGTGATAAAACTGCACATTTTAGAGTGGCCTTTTATTGTGTCCAGCCTAAGGCACCCCAGGGCAATCATCAGGCTATCTAATCAGCATCTTGATATGCCACACCTGTGAGGTGGATGGATTGTCTCGGCAAAGGAGAAGTGCTCACTAACACAGATTTAGACTGATTTGTGAACAATATTTGAGCGAAATAGGCCTTTTGTGTACATAGAAAAAGTAGATATTTGAGTTCAGCTCAAGAAAAATGGGGGCAGTGTTGCGTTTATAATTTAGTTCAGTGTATATAAAATACGTTTATTTCTATATCATTTTATAAATGTAAATATATTACATACATGCAAATATTAAATATATACATGTATAAATATTAATTGTACACATATATATTATATAACCACAAACTTTTATGTTGGATGCAATTAATCGTTTGACCAACTAGCAGTTGGTACACTTACTTGGTTCCCGTTAATTATTCTAAAATGGTGACAGAGTCCCATTTAACCCCAAGCACATTACCCTCTGGGCAGGAGAGAGAACGCTTCTCTTGGCGTTGCATCTCAGCCCCAGAGAGAGAAGATGAGCAAGGATCGATCTCGTTGGTGAAGCGCAAGCTCTTAAGACTCGGCCAGTATCAGCCAATCGTCTATGTAACAAGACTAGGTCGAATGGAAGGACCCGAAATTGGTAAGCTTCACCCCCAAAAGCAAAACTCAGGCACTTCCTGTGTTGTGGCAATATTTCTATTTGAAAATATGCGTCTTAAGATCGATCATGGCAAAACAATCATGATGTTGAATTTGAATTAGCATCTTAAACTTTAGGAACAGTTCTGAAGGAACAGTTCAAGCCTCGGAAATCTAATAACAGATATAGTCCTACACATTTTCTTTTTGGGAACCAGAAAATATCTGGGTCTGGGGGGGTACGTACAGCTTGGTGGGGAGTGCAGGCTCTTTAAGTGACGATGAGCTCCAGGAAAGAGATTGTGTCTTTGGGCTGGGGTCTCATCATATAACCACACACCCTTGCATCAACAATTGTCGAATAAGTTGACATTGAGGGCACAAAGGCAGGAGAAGAATAAGGTCTTCCCCATGAATGAGTTAACGTCATGGAGATCCTCAAGAAGTGCAGTTTTGGCTGTAATCTGGCCCTTGCACCAGTCACCACCTAGAGTAACTACTCACATGGTTTAGCATAATGGTAGGAGCCTGGATGAAAGGCTGTGCATAAATCTTTTGTCAGATCAGCTTGCTAACACAGCCATGGTTTGCAGCGCAGTACCGCCTTCGATGATGCGCTCCCAGGGGAGAGATAGCCAGCAAACGTCTCTCTGATCTGAGGCTGCATTGTATAACCACGTGCCTTCACACCTGCGATAGTCGAATGGGTCGACGTCGAAGGCACAAGTGATGTATTTATAAACGAGTTAACTCATCAATGAGGCTAACTTTAAGTGTTTTTTGGGGTCTCTTGTTTCTGTGACCAGAGTAATTTGGCCACTGCACGAGGGACCGCCCCAAGTTTCCCCCTTTATCATCACGGGAGGAATGCTTGGAGGCGGGAAACTCGGATCCAACAGGAAACACTAGATTCAGTGTATTCTGCCCGAGCCGAGGAAGCACCGGGGCACGATTCGGTAGTCAGGCAAAAGGACATTGCGATCTGGAGAGAGAGAGAGAGTGAGCAATAGGTATGGACCCGTCTCTTGCTCCTCAGCCAGATCGACACGCAAGCACCACGAAAACATAACTAAGGACCGGAACTAACTGTTTTTACAAATGTTGTCATTGTTTTTGATAACCGTAAGGCTGTTGTATTCATACCAAAATCACCAAACATCAATTTTGATTTCATGGGGGCTTTAAATGATCTTATATTTGTTTAGTCATTACAATACTGCTTGTTGTATTTTCAAACGAATGCATCTAATTTCAAATTTGATCAAGAGATCCTTAATGCATTTGGACTTCAAGACGGCAAATATTTGTATGTACTGTTTAACGATGAATATTAATTCTACTGTTTTTAACCACAGGTCTCCAGACAAAAAGAGGCAGAAAACAGAGGAGGAGTCTGGAAACAGGTACAGCATGTAATTAACATAATACAGCTTGAACTGAACCTTGAGTGGTACATCAACAACCAATGGCCCTGTTTACACATCCGTCTCAGTGCTCTGACCACATGTGGTCAATAAAGACAGTGTAGCGTCCAACTCACATGTGTCTCTTGTGAACCCTTGTGTTTGGATTTTGAATATATGATTACACACACTACTCATTTTGTCAGGGTAATACTACATGTCTCCTTATGCACCATCTCTTCCAAATGCACTTAAGTCCATGCTTGATTCGTTGGCTGTGCCAATGAATTTCAATACAAGTTAAACTGAAGATTGTGCATGAATATGTAAAACAATATAGAAAATTAGAGAAAAATGACTAGGGCTCTGAGCTCAGAATTTGGCCCAAACCCCCCCATGATTGAGATAGGAATAGTTAGAACTAGAAGTGAAGAGATGGGGTGCTGGAGGGATGCTGAGAAACTGTCAAGAAACAGAGGTAAGTCTGCTGTATAAATATATAGCTCTTATCTTGGAAATTGGTTTAATTATCTGAAGGTGCTCCTCCCGAACTTTGTTAATAAAACATAATCATGGAACTGCATGTACATGCTTTCCGTTGGCTGTGCCATTGTATTTCGATATAAGGCAAACTGAAGATTGTGCATGACTATTTAAAACAAAATAGAACATTTGAGAAAAATAACTTGATAATACAAAAAAATATATAAACTGAGCATAAACGCTTTTCTAAATTGTAAATCATTCACAATCCTTGTAAAATACAATTGCCTTTTCAAAGTTTTATATTTGTATTTCCTCTATGTCCTGAATATACTTTAAATACATTTCATTTAGTGTTAATAGAGACAAGATGAGAATCTCTTGATGTGATGGTGAAAGTTTAAAAAATGTCCTTCAATGTGACCATCAGTTAAAAGTTTTTACCAGTTTTCTCTTTTTATTTATCAAGTTTTTATTCTTTTTCACAACTTTCTATTTAGTGAAGAGAACATTGGAAAACTAAGGGAAGGAAATGAAGAGCTAAGGTATTTTTTTTTTCATTATTTAATTGTGTTTTTTGTACTTACTAAATATTAAACAAATGCAAGGGCATTGTGAAATGTATTTCAAATGTACTTCCAGTGACGGGCATTTTTGATATTGCTCACAATATTTAGCAAATCTTTTAAGTCCCACTGAAGTGTCTTGAAATGTGAATGCACGAATGCATCTAATTTCAAATTTGATCAAAAGATGCTTAATGCATTTGGACTTTAAGACGGCAAACATTTATGTACGGTTTAAAGATCAATATTAATACTAAGATTTTTAACCACAGGTTACAACTGCAAAAATGCAAGGAATCATTTGCGAACTTCAGAAGAAGGTACAGTATGGCAACACATTTCAGTTTGAACCAGAAGGAGTTTTGAATGAGTTATCTGTCACTTTAATTTATCTGACGTGAGCATGTTGGCTTTGCTCTGTAACTTTAACGTTTCGCGGTCGGAGCTGTTTCCAGGGCCCTGTGTTTTGGAATGCACTGACATTTGTGCTTATTTCTGTTAACTGTAACATTTTCATGGCTAAAGTCTGAGTACACTGTATTCAGCACAAACTCTGCTACAATAATATGTGAGCAGCATTGTAATTTTTGTGTGTGGTTTGGAGAAAAAAATATTGATAACACTTTCTATGCAGTCTTTGTATTATATAAACATTATAAATGCAGGCTTCATCCGGTGTTTTGAACAACTCCTTTCCTATTCGATTCGTTTTTCTTATATAAAAAAAGTGTACTGTGCTACACTAGCTGAGACTTGTTATAGCACTTGCACGCTGTTGTCCCTTGTTGGTCTGATTGATTCTATTGTTCTCCTCAGTTGTAAGTCGCCTTGGATAAAAGCGTCTGCTAAATGATTAAATGTAAATTATACTGTTACCAAAATATTTTTAAGTCACTGAAATAAGGTCATAAAACCCACAATGAGTATTTGTTCACAAGACATTTGAGAAATTGATCTTGTAACCTACAATATTTTATTCGAAACGATGTGAAAATCCTCCTGCCCACTCATTCACATAAAACAATATATTGATTTAAAATTTGTAAGAGATGTTTTGTGTCAGAAAGCTGTATGCAAAGAGGAGTGAATCCTCAAAAATATTGATGTGTTTCACACCTTGAAAGACAAAGACCTGATGGCCCACCCTGATTTGTGAGTTTCCAGCATCGCTGGATTTAACCAGCATAGAGACTGATTCATCCTTTATAATCTGTGAACTGTTATCTGTGATCCCTCTCCCATCTCCAACAACAATCCTCCAGCCCTGTCTCAGCTGTCTTGGTGCTGCCCTTCACCTTCTCCTGTATTGCCCTGTGGTGTGGATAAGCCTCAGGTCCAGCACTCATCAGCCTCACCCATTCAAGGGGATCCGTTTGCTCTGCCTCCATCCTCTGATCCTCTCGCTTCACCTCGGCCCTGCAACCTCGCACCCTCAGCACCACCAGAATCCCTCGACCTTGCAGCTACACTGGGTTCCCTCACCCCTCTGGCTCCCCCTTGGTCAGTCGTCACCCCTGCGCCATGGACTTACGATCCTACCGCTGCGCTTTGGATCTCCACCCCTAGGGCAGTGGGATCCTCCTTCCCCTCGGACTCGCCTTGGTCTTCAGTCACACCGGCTCCGCCTCAGGCCTTGGGAGTTCTGGTCTCCCCTCGGGTGCACGTCACCATGGCTCCACCCAGGTCTCCAGTGCCTGTGACGCCGCTCAAGGTAATCGGCTCTCCGGAGATCGTCGACCACGGCCATTCCTTGGCTCCTCCCTCCGTCTCAGTTCTGTTCTCTGGGCCCGTACAATCTGTTTATTTTGTTCCTTTTACGGCACGAGGACGCACCTACTCGGAAGGTGGTTTTTGTTTTGGTTTTCATCTGTCGCATGTCTTCCTTTGTTCTATGTTCCCGCCTCAATCTCTCACCATGGACACTGATCATCATCATCAAATCTGTTGTAATTTTGGTTAATTTATTTAGTTCCTGTTTGTTTTATGTTCAGTGTCCGGTATTGTCTGTGCACGAGCACACGGATTGTTAGTTGTATCTTATTAATAAAACTTGTATTTAACTCTATTTATCAAAGGAAACGTTGAAATGTCAGGTTTTATATAATGGAAGTCAAATTGAAAACATATTCCTTTTAATGAGTGGACAGAGTTATTTTTACAGTCTTGAAGCAAAAATTCTAGCCTACCTGATCGAGTTTTTAAAGGTCTTGTGAACAAATATTCAGAATGAGTTTTATGGCCTATATCTATGTGACTTAATTTTTTTTTCTCAAACCACGCAGTAATAGTGTTTGTTGTTATGGGAAGAAGGAGGCGGGAACCGGCTAATATTTAAAAGACTTTAATCAAATAAATAAAATGAAAGGCAGCAGCCCCTCACAGACGACTGCCAAACACACACATAACCAAACTTAAACAAAACACAACGTAAAATCCAAGCCTGGTCCTCTCTCGTCCTTCACTGTCGTCGCTCCTCCTTTATGCTCCCGTCACTCCTCCGTGAGACACAAGGCCGATGTGGCCGATGTGGCTGCTGCTGGCGCTCATTATCATTAAGCTCTCACGGTCCCTCAGCCTCGCTGCTCACCACATACCCCCATCGCCCTTCGCAGGCCGGGGGGTACTCCTGAGCCTGTGCTCTACCCCCCCCCCCAAGGGGCCCATCATGGCGGTCGCAACACCTGGGGGTAAAGACAGAGAGGTTATAGAATGGAGCCAGAAGCATGAGGAACGACAGAGACGAGAGGAGAAAAGAGAAAAAAGTCATTCTGGTCCGGTTCCTGGA
The DNA here is from genome assembly GCF_949357685.1 of Gobio gobio. Classification (NCBI taxonomy): domain Eukaryota; kingdom Metazoa; phylum Chordata; class Actinopteri; order Cypriniformes; family Gobionidae; genus Gobio; species Gobio gobio. The sequence continues at coordinate 3,124,941 of NC_137097.1, forward strand.
CACACTGCCGCTCGGTCCTCAGCAGTGCCATGTGGTGGACAGCTCGATCCTCCTCCGCCCCCTGGCGGCTGGCGGTGGCTCCTCCTGTCGAGGGCAGCCTAAATGGCGGACGGCAGCAGGCTCCAGCTCACAGCAAGTGTCGCCGACTCCTCCACTCCCTCTCGGACGGCAGCCACCCCACCCCGACCCAGGGGCATGGCAGCAAGCTTTCCGTCCCACCAGATCTTCACTTGCTCCAGCACCACCGCCTCGGGCAGCCCCTCGCGTTTGTGCTGAATACATTGTAATCAGACTTTAGCCATGGAAATGTTACAAGTAACAAAAATAAGCACAAATGTCAGGGCATTAAAAATCGATTCTGCATCGATGGATCTAGATTGTTATAATAGACATATTATAATGAAAGTGCAAAGAACTTATAATTACTCTGAAAAATAGTTGTCCCACCTCAAATTAAATAATTTAGCTCTTAAAAATAATAACGGGGTTCTAAATTTATAATATAATTAATTTAAACATTTTAATGATACGTTATGTGAATGTATCTTAAATATTAATAAAATGCTTTTAATTTTCTAAGGATGGGAAATCAAGCAACTGCTGAAATTGGAAGCCACGGAGAAGCATTTAAAGATATAAATAATCCCTGCAGAGAGGATGAGCTAAAAAAGTCTTATGACAAATTGAAACGTAATGTGTGGGCAAAGTATGTACAAGAAATGAATAAAATACAGGACAAAAAAGGAAGAATTCATCAAAAGGAAAAGGCAGAAAGAATAATAAAGGTAATGTATCATCATGATAAAAAAAGTAATATAAGGGATGCAACAATACAGTTACTCCACGGTTCAATACATACCTCGTTTTTTTTACCCACGGTTTTTGGTTCTGTTCTGATGGCTTGTCACATCAGTTTTTTGCTATTCTATTCTTAGGCGACAGGAACAGCAAGAGGTTAAGGAGAAAAAATACTTTTTTTTTTATTGCAATACTCTTTCTTTATTTTACTTAAAAGACTTGAAAAACCTTACTTAAACTTAAAACTTTACTTAAAACAACCTTTGTACACATTCCTTGTATAGTATAATATAAAATAAATAAATATATATATTATATAAAGATTTACATTGGCAGCTCAGAGCTGTACAACAGCATTTAAGTATGAAATTGAATGAATAAATGTAAAAATAAAACACTACATAGACTTCACTATAAAATATACATTGATTCTTATTAAAGCTACTGTATTAAAGTTTTTCAGTCAAGAGCAGCCAGTGATTTTCTCTTTGTCTTTTGTTGTTTTATTAATAGTTCACTCAAAAATGAAAATTGTGTCATCGATTTCTCACGCTCTAGTTGTTTTGAACCGGAATAAAGTTGTCTTCTGTTGGACATAAAATATATTTTGAAGAATGTTGGAAACCGTCTCAGGTTATGACTATAACCATAGTTCCCTGAGAAGGGAACGAAACACTGCGTCCACTAGGGACAGCTTTGGGAACGCCCACAGCGTGATAGCGTCTGATGCACGTATGTCAACTCAGCCAATGGCGAGAGTAAGCGTCACGGGCGGGTGACGTCACGTCCAGGAAAGGATAAATATACATCTGGTCCGATCGCACTTCAGCTAAACTGCCGAAGCAAGGGATCACAGGGATGCAGGGAGTATGGCAAAGGGACGCAGTGTTTCGTTCCCTTCTCAGGGAACTATGGTTATAGTCATAACCTGAGACGTTCCCTTTCGAGGGAACTTCACACTGCGTCCACTAGGGACAGCTTTGGGAACGAAATACCAAAACGCCATAATACCAAATGCCTGTCGTGTAAAACTGTGGCACATTCAAGACAGGAGCACATTCCAGGTCAAGATCATAGTATCTCACAAACGTAAGAGGCGAGGACCAACCGGCCGCATCGCAGACTTCTTTGAGGGAAACCCCCGATACCAAGGCCTTAGAGGCCGCCATACTCCTAGTAGAGTGGGCTTTGACAGCTAAGGGACACTGCTGATCAGAAGACCCATAAGCCAGTGAGATAGCCTCGACTATCCACTTGCTCATTGTATGTTTGGACGCAGGGAGACCCCTGTTCTGAGGTCCAAAACAAACAAACAATTGATCCGCTTTCCTCCACAGGGCAGCTCTGTGGACATAAGCATCCAGTGCTCGCACTGGACATATAAGGTTCAATCTTTCCTGGTCTGGATTAACAAATGGAGGAGGACAGAGAGCCTGCAGCACTATAGGCCGTGGAACATTGGTTAACACCTTCGGAACATACCCTAATCTAGGGTAAAGGTAAGCTTTAACCATCCCTGGTGCAAACTCCAAGCACGAAGGGGATATTGATAAGGCCTGAAGGTCTCCTACTCTCTTAATAGAAGAGATGGCAAGAAGGAAGATGGTTTTCAGAGTCAGAAACTTTTCTGAGATGATGTCAAGTGGCTCGAACGGAGCCGCAGATAAACCTTCCAAAACTATAGCCAAATCCCAAGTAGGAACTCTAGTGCGCACCGCAGGCCTCAGCCTCTTAGTGCCACGAAGGAAACGAGTTACCAACGGGTTCCTCCCCACAGTAATACCATCCACATGGGCATGGTAAGCAGAAATAGATGAAACATACACCTTTAGTGTAGCAGGGGTCAACCCAGAAGAGAATCGCTCTTGGAAAAAATCTAGCACTGAACCAACAGGGCAGTTGACTGGATCTAACTGTCGTTCTTGACACCAAGAAGTGAACAACCTCCACTTCAGGGCATATAGTCTCCTCGTGGATGGAGCTCTGGAGCTAAGAATGGTCTCCACTACCTCGGTAGAGAGACCAGACTCTATGAGCTCGGCCCCCTCAGCGGCCAAACCCACAGGTTCCACATTTCTGGGCGGGGGTGAAAAATTGAGCCCTCCGCCTGAGATAGAAGATCCCTCCTGATCGGAATCTTCCAGGGTGAGCCATCGAGCAGTGTTACAAGGCTCGAGAACCAAATCCGGCTCGGCCAGTAAGGAGCTACTAGCAGTAGACTTATCCCCTCCCGGCGAACTTTCTCCAGAACTCCCTGGAGCAGAACAACTGGGGGAAATGCGTACAGACGCCGCCTCGGCCACGTCTGTACCATGGCATCCAGTCCCAGAGGAGCTGGATGAGTCAAAGAGAACCAGAGTGGACAGTGCGTCGTATTCTGAGACGCAAACAGATCCACTTCCGCCTGGCCGTAAATCTCCCAAATGAGCTTCACCACCTCGGGGTGAAGTCTCCATTCCCCTGGCCTCAGCCCCTGTCTTGACAGGATGTCCGCTCCTATATTCTGGGCCCCCGGGATAAAGATTGCTCTCAAGGAGAGTAACTTCCCCAGAGACCACAGGAGGATCTGGTGCGCTAGCTTGCACAGTGGGCTCGAACGCAGACCCCCCTGACGATTTACATAGGAAACCACCGATGTGTTGTCCGTACGGACCAACACATGATGGCCCCTCAGGTCCGGGAGGAAGAACTTCAACACATTGAAGACTGCCATCATCTCCAGGCAGTTGATGTGCCACGAAAGATGATGGTCCCCCCACAGACCCTGAGCTGAGCGGCCTTCCATTACCGCTCCCCAGCCCGTGAGAGAGGCATCTGTCGTCAGGGTGACTCGACAACATTGTGCCCCCAACACCGGACCCTGGGACAGGAACCAGGCTTTCTTCCATATGACCAAGGCGCGGAGACACCGCCGCGTGATCTTGATCATACGAAAAGGGTTCCCCTTCGGGGAAAACCCTCTGGTCCTGAGCCACCACTGTAAGGGCCTCATGTACAGCAGGCCAAAAGGAATCACGTTGGACGCCGCTGCCATTAACCCCAGCAACTTTTGAAAATGCTTGACAGTGAATGACTGGCCTAGTTTGACTCTCTTTATAGCTGACAGAATCGCAGCAATGCGCGTGGGTGAAAGCACTGCCCGCATTGCTACGGAATCCCAAACCACGCCTAGAAAAGTGGTCCTCTGTACTGGAGAAAGCACACTCTTCTTTGCGTTCAGCCTCAACCCCAACTTTTGAATATGCGCGAGGACGACATCTCGATGCCGAACCGCCATCTCCTGTGACTGTGCCAGAATCAGCCAGTCGTCTATATAGTTCAGAATGCGTATGCCCTGCAGCCTGAGCGGGGCCAGAGCTGCATCTACGCATTTCGTGAACGTGCGGGGTGAGAGAGCTAGACCAAATGGAAGAACCCGATACTGGTACGCTTTGCCCCCGAAAGCGAACCTCAGGAACTTCCTGTGTTGTGGAAGGATGGAGACATGGAAGTATGCGTCCTTCAGATCTATTGTGACAAACCAATCCTCGGATCTGAATTGTGTCACAATCTGACTTAGCGTCAGCATCTTGAATTTTAGTTTTCTGACTGTACAATTCAGACGACGAAGATCTAATATGGGGCGCAACCCTCCATCCTTTTTTTGGAACTAAGAAGTACCGGCTGTAAAAACCCGACTCTCTGTTCTGTACAGGGACCTGTTCTATAGCCTCCTTTTTTAACAAGGTTTCTACTTCCTGTTCCATTATCAGAGCCTGCTCGGGACGTACTGATGTTACCAGCACTCCGTTGAAACGAGGTGGGTGGAACCCAAACTGAATTCTGTACCCCTTTTCTACCGTCTGCAGGACCCATAGCGATAAATTTGGTAGACGTTTCCATTCTGCCAGAAAATCTACTAAGGGAACCAGCCTCTCAAGGCTGGTCTCTGATATTTCCGCTGCAACCATCTCGGTGGCCTGAAGCATACTGGCAGCACCTAACCGATCTGGCTGCGTTTCTAACCTCCTTGGAGGCTGCGAGTGTGACACCTTGTCCTGTGGACGCCGAGTCACGAACTCGCTGGAAACCCCTGCGCCCCGAAGCACCAAGGGTGGCGGGGTTGGCAGAACGGTCCCCTGAGGGCAACGAAGTGGAGTGGGCACCGTATACTGAGGTGAACACCAATCCACCCCGCGGGGGGGCGCCCTCGGAGACCTGACGCTGCTGGCGTCAGGACCTCTTTTGGCCTGAAGCCTTCTTCGCCTGAAGCACGACCCTCAGGTCGGTCTTCGGCTTAGAAGGCTTCGGCTGAGAGTGCCGACCTGGCCCACCGTATCTCTGAGGTGGAGCACGAGATGCGACACTCTCTTTTTGCTGCTGCCTGTACGAAGAGCTAGACGGCTGGGGCTGCTCACGCCCAGCAGCCCCAGAGGGTTTGTGGCGGCGAGGGAAATATTTTTTAAAGGCCTCCGCTTGCTTTTTATTCTCCTGAAATCTGTCGACGACTTCATTTACAGCGTCGCCGAACAGACCAGCGGGTTCCACTGGCGCATCAAGGAGAAAAGCCCTGTCTTTATCCTTGATATCAGATAAATTGAGCCACAGATGTCTCTCTGTCTCAGAGATAAATCTGTGGCCCGACGTAGTTCGCGCACTGCCTCAGGGCTCACTGTTTCACCGCCATCCAAATCCCCCAGCAGTTCAGCCTGGTACGCTTGCAAAATACTCATTGTATGCAAACACGCACCAGCCTGCCCTGCTGCCGTGTACGCTTTCCCCACTAGCCCTGATGTTGTTTTTAATGGTTTAGTGGGGAGCGTGGGGGCCTTCAGGGACGATGCCGACGCAGGGGACAGATAACTCGCAAGCGTCTGATCCACTTTAGGCATCGCCCCATAACCATATTCTTTCAGCCCCCTTATATCACTGTATGTTTTTACTTGAGGGCTGAAAAGACGTGATGAATATGGTTTCTTCCATGATCTACACAGCTCACTGTGTAAATCAGGAAAGAAAGGAAGACCCCGTGGTGAAGGTGACACATTTGACGTCAAAAAGCGCTCGTCTAATTTGCTTTTCGGACGAGCGCCTTGTTTCTCGGCTGGCCAATCAATATTTAACTTCGCCACAGCGCGAGTAATCACGTCCACCAGCTCTTCGTGTGCGGGGGAAAGAGATGGTGAATCATCTTCCCCCAATCCGACGCTCAACGCATCCACCTCCTCAGAGCTGGAGTGTTGAAGTGACGGGCTCTCACTCTGGGCGGAAGAAGCCGCAGCGCGGGCTTCCGACACCAGCGATTGAGCGACAGATCTCCCGGGTGAAGGCAGAGAAAGAGCGCTCGCGCTCGTCTCAAACCCCGCCGAGAGATCCATCTGCGATCCCCATGATGTCCTTCTCCGCTGTGCCTCGGCAGCAGCGGGTCCAGAACCAGAGGGAACGCGATCCTGATCACCCTTCTCAAAGAGTGACAGGCGGGAGCGGAGCATGCGAAGCGGCAGCTTCTCACAATGCTCACACTCAGCCCCCTCGAAGGCTGACAGAGCATGCTCCACTCCCAAACACATCACACACAAATCATGTGTATCTCCACCCGTAAGGAAACGGGGACACGGAGGAGTACACTGTTTGAATACTGATGCATTCACCATTTTTAAACTGATAATTATTGTGCTTTTGACGGACAACAATAAATAGACAGAGACAGTTTTCACACAGATCGCTTAGCTGAGGCAGAAAAGCTGAAGTGCGATCGGACCGGATGTATATTTATCCTTTCCTGGACGTGACGTCACCCGCCCGTGACGCTCACTCTCGCCATTGGCTGAGTTGACATACGTGCATCAGACGCTATCACGCTGTGGGCGTTCCCAAAGCTGTCCCTAGTGGACGCAGTGTGAAGTTCCCTCGAAAGGGAACAACCAGTTACTGGTCCCCATTGTAGGAAATAATAATATGGATGTCAATGCTACCATTAACTGTCTGGTATTCAACTGTCTGTGTTCAACAGAAGAAATTAATACAGGTTTGGAACAATATTAGAGTAAATAATGACAATTTGAGAGGTGAACTGTCCCTTTAAGGACAAGCGGCAGTATGATCACTAGACTGTGCTGCTGTCAATTTAAAACTGCACGCATCTAATATACAGACACCCGCCAATTTTACTTTCTCTTTAGACATAACCGACTGTATTTATATTAACCTTGTGTATATTTGACAGTATTAGCACAGTAAGACTACTTAGTCCAGTAATCACGTGTTTGACAGGCTTTTAGTGTTCGTGCTCAGAAAAGCGCATGATAAAACCGTGCATAAGCAACCGAAATAAATGTTTAACAGGCAAGGCTTTAAAATGCATGCATATAATGAACTTTCGTGATTGTGAATAAGTATAGTTTCCCATGAGTGCAATTCACAAGCACGTATTGAACCGTGAATTCTGTACTGAACGGTTCAATATTATATTGAGAATTGTGGCATCCCTAATATATATATATATATTAAACTTATTTAAAATGTGTTTTTTTTTCCATAGGAAGTCTTTGACAAAGCAGCTGAAAACATGAAGGAATCAAGACAAAGTTTTGAATCTTTGTTCAAGATTAATCATACCGATGAACCTGACATGAGCAAGAAGGTGAAGGTTTACAGAAACAATACATGTTCCCATTCAGTCAGTCACTACAAGTTACGTCAGTGACTGACGAACTGGGATCGGGCCTGAGAGCCCTATCACCTTCGAGTGTTAACAGAACCAGCAAATGGACATTGGCAAGTGAGATTTGCATCGCGAACCACGTCCCGTGCTGCGGGTATATAAGAAGCGATCTTCCCCTGGAAACTTCAGCACAAAGAGCCTTTCCTCTGAAAGAGGCCCCGGCTGACAGTCACAATCACTTTCTGGGCATGTGAGTCATGCATCCACTGCAGGAAGATGACCATCTCAATGCTGAGATTGAGACTCAATTACCTCGCAAGGGGTGGAGTCCCCTCCGCTATCCCCAAATCTAGTTATTCTGCCCAGCAGAAGAATACTTTGTTTGTTCATGGGACGGGAATACCAGTACAAGGTCCTCCCCTTCAGGCTGCTCCTGTCGCCCAGAGTCTTTATGAAGGTCGCGGAGGCCGCCCTTACCCCTCTACAGGAAGTGGGAGTGCATATCCTCAACTATCTTGATGACTGTCCCATCCTGGCCCACTCCCGAGAACAGTTGTGCAAACACAGGGACCTGGTGCTCAGACACCTCAGCCATCTGGAGCTTCAAGATCTCTTTTCTCGGTATGGAGTTTGAATTGGTCAACCTGACAGCTCGTTTTATGAACAAGTGTGCTCAGTCAGTGCTTAAATTCATTCAAAGGCAGGACAGCGGTCACATTGAAAAAAATTCAGATGCTCCTGCTTCATATGAGACTGCTTCAACACTAGCTACACAACCAAGTCCCGAGATGGGCAGGGCACGAGTGACCATCACTCTGACCTGCCACGAAGCTTTCAGCCTGTTGTCAGACCTTGATTTTTTATAGGCTGGAGTTCCCCAAAAAGTGTCCAGGAATGTTGTTGTCTTAACAAATGTCTCCACCACACATCGGCTGCTGCATACATCAACTGTCATGGTGGTCTCTGGAGAAATTGAAGGACCTCCGACCAGCTCTTTGTCTGTTATGGAGGCCATAAGGGAAAAGCTGTCTCTAAACAGAGGTTGGCCCACTGGATAGTGGATGCCATCATCTTGGCCTATTATTCCCAAGGTGAGCCATGCTCCCTTGGGGTGAGAGCTCACTCCACTCAGAGTGTCCCATCCTCCTGGGTGTTGGCACATGGCGCCTCGCTGGCACACATCTGCAGAGTTGCGGGCCTGGCAATACCTAACACATTCGCAAGATTCTACAATCCCTGAGTAGATCCTGGTTCTTCCTGTGTGTTGTCTACAAACAGGTGATGTATGGGAGAAATAGCTCAGTGTCCCGCTTGCAGTGCCATTCCCTTCCTAGGATGGGATATGTGTGCTATTTGCTCCTCAAATGAGTTCCCTAAATGGTGAACCCTGCTTGGAGTTTCGTCAGTCCTTGGCAGGACCTTCCATATGTAGCAACGCACTCTGGCCAGTTCATATGTGAAACTCCACATGCTACCTCCCTATGGGCAGGATGTGGTCTCCGTAGCGTTCCTTTCCGGTTGGAAAAGGCACGCTTTCCCAGTGTTATCCAATTTCTCACTGTGTGGGGCAAGTAGGGACAGCAGTGATTGACTTCTCTGTGTAAGCCCTGTCCTTCTTCCGTCCTACGAATGCAGGGGTATCAGGTGGCTTTCATGGGGCACTGGAAGACACATCGATTGTGGCGTTTTTCTGACTTAACTCATAGTGACTGACCCCCATTCCCTTATGGAAGGAACTGAGATCACTGCTGAGCGATTGTGCACTTCTCAGCTCCTCAGCGAAAACTTGGTGTCTCTCTGCATGCTTCCTATATACCAGGGGTGGCGAACTCCGGTCCTGGAGAGCCACAGTCCTGCAGAGTTTTGCTTCAATCCTAATCTAACACACCTGAACAAGTTAATCAAGGTCTGATGGGTTACTAGGAAGCTACATGAAGGTGAGTTTTATCAGGGTTGGAGCTGAACTCTTCAGGACTGAGGCTCTGCAGGACCGGAGTTTGCCACCCCTGCTATATACCCAGGGTGTGGTTCGCGGTGCAAATCTCATTCGCCAGTGTCGATTGGCTGGTTCTATTAACACTCAAAGGTGACAGGGCTCTCAGACGCATCCTAATCCGCCAATCACTGACATAACGTCTTCATTCTCTACTTCAGGAAACCGGGGTTACAAATGAGGGCTGTCAAAACAAATGAGATAATGTACGAGTTTAACCCTTAAATGCATGACTGTTCCACCAATCATTCTTACATATTCGGGTCGTTAGCGACCCTGTGCATTTTTCTAACACAGATGGATCGCTAAACTGCCCCATTAGTATAAAACTGTCATATTATTTTTTTTACAATTACAAAATGATAAAACAAAACAAAACATATTTTGTTAAATTTTGACATTTTATTTGTTATCAAACAGATGTATAAAATATACAAGGATAAAATGTAAAAAGCATTGTATTTTATTTGTAAATCATTTCATTCACCATAACAATAGAGAAATCATTAAAATATTTGTTATTTTCTTTATTAACATCATTTTATCATGCTCAATTTTCATGGCTTAAAACAATATTAGCATTTATGTAACGAATACAACTTTTAGAAGTTGCGGAAGGAACATATAATTGCGCATGGATTAAAACTATGAAATCAGTGTCAAATCGCTTAAAAAATGTTGTCTACTCTCTTCAGAAATGTTAATAAAAATGATCTCTAATTTTCCTACACTCTCATCAGTGTAAACCTTTTTATCCTGTATAATTACCATATTTCAAAACTATTTCACCATACATGTTTCATATGGAACTTTTATAAAACGCTGCAAACGCACAGCCTGTTTTGTCAGATAAAAACTATAAAACTGCTGCAAAGCACTATAAATTAGTCAAATAACTTAAGAAAACAATAAGAACATAAATATAATATAAAACATTTTCATTTACAAAATCAACAAAACATTTTCACAATTAATTAGGCTACACTATTTCACATGAACATTTTGTCAAGTACTGTCTGTGTAGGCCTATATTTACTTCAAATTTGCTGAATTTTATAGGCTCAATGAGAACAATAGTCACAAATGACAGTGACTGGCTGGCCACACTCACTGCGCTTTCTGGCACCCGTTTGTTCTTCTTCCTCTGTGGGGTTCTGTTTCACAAAACTACAGCGTTTCAGTGCACTCTGGGATGCCCGGGGAAGTCTTGGTACCTGCGCTCTTTCTTGCATCCATAGTCTCAGTAGCTGAAGGCCAAGGTTCTCTAGGAAAATGCGACGTCTGTGAGGACTCGAAGCTTCCCACCCTGGAAACTTTGTGACAAAAACAACTTGTGCATTAATAGATGCCAGGTTGAGGCAATTGTAGAAATATGCCAAGGGCCAACGTGTTGTTCTCCTCTGTACACTGTAGTTGTGGCACAGTTGGTTCACGTGGTCCACATCACCCTTTGTCTTTTTATAGTCTAGAATCATCACAGGCTTCCCAGACACCTCATCGACCTCTTTTTTGTCATGCATACTGGATAGAAGTACAACGGTCTTGTTCTTTTTTGGCACATAGGACACCATGGCTTGCTTTTGGCAAAAACCAAACAGGCTTGATCCCACAGGTCTCCTCAGGCATGAAATGCAGGCGGAATTTCTGGCTTGTTTTTGCGCATTGTTCCCAGCAAGGTAATGTGTTTGCAGAGCAAATCAACAGCGAGTTTTGCACTTGTAAACCAGTTATCAGTTGTTACATTTACTCCAGAGGTCAGAATCGGCTCTACCAATTTCTTTACTACACTCTCTGCCAATCCTCTGCACCTCTGATCGCCTTCACGGCCAATGTATGGTAGACCATTGAAAGTGTATGCCGTAACAACATCACACATCAGGTTTCATGCCATGCCGTATTTGTCAGGTTTTTTGGGCATGTACTGCCGGAAGCTGCAACATCCTCTGAATAGGATTAGCTGTTCATCAATTGTCACATACGGACCAACGTTGTAATTTTTTCTACAATTTTCATTGAAGGCATTTCAGAGTGATCTAAATGGAGCAAATTTGTCATTGATTTTTCTCACCTGATGTGTGTCATGGTCATCAAATCTCAGAAATCAGAGATCTGCTGAATGCAGCTTTGAATATTGGCTTCCTACAGTGACCGCTGGACCAGAGAGATTGCAGAGACTTATGCTGAGAGCAATAGACCCCATGCAGATAGAGGACTCCTATCACGGCTTTCATCTCAGTTTTATCAACTCGTTTCCATGTGCTATGATCTCTGCCTTTAGACACCATATACATTCTTGCATACTGGTTAGTATTTTCAATCACCATTTTTCAATCAGAATATCATTATCAATGAAACATGAAAGTGCATCACTTTCAGTCAGAACCAGTTTTGCCTTGCCGCACAGCCCTTCTTTGGTGTGACAAATGTTGCATCCTCTTGTCCTGCTCGAAGGAGGGTCAGCTGATAACCAAACAAGTCCATTTTTGCTTGTGTAGGTACTCTGTCTCATCTGTGGGAACTTGGGCAGGTTCATTTTGATCAGCTGCTTCTCCATCATCATCACTGTCATCTTCAGAGCTAATTTCCCTGGTAGTGTCTGGCCCATATTCAGGATCCCAATTATCTGATACGATACTAAATCTATCGTTTTCTTCATCGTCAAAATCAACAATTTGTTCCCTGACAGCTTCGTTGTCAGATCCACCATCAAGAGAGGATAAAATTTGACCTTTGATCAAAATACTTGATCAGCTGTAAAAAGCTGAGCCATGACTATTTGTTTTATCGTGTCTGAGGTAAATTTGATTGACACCTCACATCATCGTTTCTCAAACATTGCCACCTTTAGGACTAAACGGGAATTACATTACATTTACAATCACTGCACAAGCACTGCAGAGCGGTTTCTTTTTGCACAGAAAAATATATGTACACTTGCATACCTCGGGTCACTATCGATCCTCTACAATTTTTACATTCAATTAATTAGAAAACAGATATTATTTTACATGTTTGGAGTTTTTTTCCTTGTCATATTGTTGATAGTAAATAGATTGAGGAATACGAAGAAGGTGGAGATCTAACTTAAAAAAATGAATGAGCAGGAGGGAAGCCATCCTAGGTGTATATGACATTCTTCTTTCAGACGAACACAATCAGAGTTATATAAAAAAAAAATATGTGATGAAAATAACTGGATGAGTTTCTCCATGGGACTCATCATCAAAGGGAACAGACCGGCCCTGCTGGGCAGAAACTGGCTGGAGAAAATTCAGCTGGATTGGCCAAAGATTCTCATGGTGGAAAAAGCTGAAGTGGCCTCTGACCCAGCATTGAAAGCAGTGTTGAGACAATACTCAGAGGTATTATCTGACAATCCAAGTGCAATAAAGGATTTTAAAGCTACCATCCGAGTCCGTCCTTATGCAACTCCAATCTTCCAGAAAGCGAGACCTGTTCCTTATGCTTTAAGAGAAGCTGTGGAAAAAGAACTGGAAAGACTAGAGAAAACAGGCATAATATGAAAGACTGAAAGAAGTGAGTGGGCGGCCCCAATAGTGGTCGTGACGAAAAGTGACAAATCCATCTGCATCTGTGGTGACTATAAAGTCTCTATAAACCAGAATCTAGAGGTGGAAACATATCCACTGCCCAACACTGAAGATTTGTTCACTAAGCTGGCAGGTGGAACGTTGTTTAGCAAGTTGGACTTGGCGCATGCATATCAGCAATTAAAATTAGACCAGCACTCAGAAAGATACCTCACCATAAATACTCACCGTGGCCTGTACAAGTACCATCACCTAAGTTATGGAGTGGCCAGTGCTCCTTCTATTTTCCAGGCTGTCATGGATCAAATCCTACAATGGCTGGATCATATCACCTCTTTCCTGGATGATATCCTTATCACTACCAGTACAAAAGAAGAGCATGTTAGGAGACTGGATGAAGTGCTTTCCAGACTAGAGAGGTATGGACTGAGAGTAAAACCTTCCAAGTGTCAGTTCATGCTAAAACAGAAGCAACCTTGGAGCTGGACTTCAGTGTGTGACACAGCTTTTGAGGAAGCTAAACAGCTCTTGCTCAGTAGTACAGTGCTTGTACATTATGATGGAACCCGATACCTGAAATTAGCATGCGAGGCCTTTGTCCGTTCATCTCTCCAATCTAGCTTCAGATTATAATATATTACAAAAAGTATAAACAAAAGGTATAAGAAGCTATACCATAAATAAAGAAAACAATTCAGTCAAATAAAGTCAGCGCTACAGGCTACAACGGCAAAGTTAAATAGCCTAAAAATATAACGTTATGAAACTTCTCTTTGCCCTCAGTCAAAACGGTTTGGCAGGCAACAAATGATAGATTCATGAGACCAAAAATCGTCTGTTAGATCTACACAAGACAAATGATATCTCAGGAAATTATAAATCCAGGAAATCAGGCAGAAGTTCAGAACCATAACACAGGAAATCAAGAGAGAGTGCTCAGAAATGCAGCGTAAAACTAAAGCTGGGCATACACTGTGCGGTTTCTGTGCGCTTTCAGCAAGGTTATCTGCTCACACTGTACGAGTAGATTGCATGCGATCGAAAAGCCAAAGCTCAGGATTTATGTGCTCACACTGTGCGGTCCGATCAAAATAGGCTATACACAATTTTTTTTTGTTTCGGGTGGGGAGGGGGGGTAATGTCACATGTCTGTCTTGTCTTGTTTAGCACATGTGGTGTGTTTGTTATTTTCTGTGTCATGTGCTCTCCTGTCTTTTGAATTTACCCCTCCCCTCTTGTTAGCTGATTATTGGTTGATTAGTCCACCTGTATTCCCTCATTAACTGCTTTGTTTGCTCCCTATTCAGTCCCCTTGTGTTCCCGTCCTTGCTTCATGTCTCCTGGTTCCTTATGTGTGGTATGTTCTGGTTTTCGGGGAGAAGTTCGTAGCGCTGCTTCAGCTTCTTGTTTCGCCTCTTGTTTCCCCGTGTACACTGCACGAACACCTCACGACAAACAACGTACGACAAAGCTGAAAATCGGCCCGACCCAAAAAGAGTCGCTCGAGTCAGAATTTGGCTCGAAACCGGATGAAAATCGCACAGTGTATGCCCAACTTAACAAGACTATGCAAAGATGGAGTAAAAACACAGGGTTTATATAGGCAGCGCTTAACAGGATAATGACACACAGATGGAAGTAATTAATATAATGGGTCCAGGCAGTGGGTATGGAAAATGAAGTTCAGTATCAGGAGATGGAAGGAGTACCCTCTTGTGGAGCTCATGGGCACTCCATATGATGGTTGTGACCCCATGATATAAAAAAAAACTGCATGGACTTAGATAAGTCATTGGGCAAGGTCATGTGTAACTGAATCAATACAATATTCTTGTATCTCACTCGAGCACATGACCCTTTTCCGACTACATCTCTTGCGATCTGGAATTATGAAATAGAATCATCCATATATACACATATCCTGCACTACAAGTCTTATTAAAACAAAATATTAAAATAAATATAAAAAAAGAACTGAATGTGTTAGTGCACTAAGTATTATAAGATGAATGAGGATTAATTATTTGTATTGATTGACAGCCCTAAAAAATACAATGTATTTTACTATAAAACTGTGACTAGCTAAAATAACATAACATGCTCATTTTGCAGCGATTCTACTACATGGAGATGGCCATCCAAAAACTGCAAATGATGATACTTTTAGAGGACAATTGTACATTTTACACTGATGTGAAGGTAAGTTGAAATCCAAACCTAAATTTATACATTGGCTTCATTTCAAAATATATTTTTTCAGGGAACAATTTTTTAATTGTGCGGCAGGGCTGCCAACTCTCACGCATTGACCGTGAGACGCGCATTTGATTGGTTTCACACGCTCACACGCTCACATGCCACACCCCCACATTTCTCATGCTTAAAGATGAGTTTATCTATAGATCTACCTGTTGAGCCCCTTGTGATCGACTAGTTATGCTTTCGGTGAGGGGGTTCAAGAGCGCCCACTGTCTGTGGAATTTCTGACATTTTCTCATATATGCGATGCTACTTCACAAGCCATTCCAAAAGGGGGATGAAAAAGGGTAGCTTGAATGTAACTTAACTACGGTCCCATTTACACTGCATGATTCAAGTGACCTAATTCTGATTTTTCTCTCTCATGTGGCACAGATCGGATATGACGTGAACGTGTAAGCACATTCTTGGGCTGATTCGCCTGTGTATACACTACAAAAAATGCTCTTCTTATTTAGTATTTTTATCTTGTTTCCAGTCCAAATATCTAAAAATTCTTAAATCTAAATGCATTTACTAAATAAGTAAAATAACATAAGAATTTTACTTGTTTTCTGAAGTGAGTTTTTGCTTAAAACAAGGAAAATTATCTGCTAAACTATTCTGTTTGGGACAGAAACAAGAATTCAATTAGAAACGAGATTATTTTTCTTACCCCATTGGCAGATAATTATATTTTGGTTGGCCCCGCCAAATCTCACTCCACGTTTTCAAGTTGGCAGCCCTGGTGTGGTCACTGAGAGTTGCATAATTGACACTGTATTTAGGTGGTTCTCTTTAGTAGACTGTTAGATTAGGATTATGGTTAGTAGAATAAGTTGACATGAACTTGCAAAGTTTCTGTTGGGTGACCATCAAAATAAAGTGTTACCCAACTTTGTACTTTCATAATTTTAGTCATATTTACACAGTGTTGGAAAGGTTACTTTGGAAATGTAATATATTACAGATTACAAGTTACCCTATTTAAAATGTAATACGTAGTGTAACTAATTCAATTACTTTGATGTAAGTTATTACATTTAATTACTGGATTACTATATTTTCATCTGTTAATCATTTTCAAACATTTACCATCTAAAAACAGAGATAGTTTTTTATATATATATATATATATATATATATATATATATATATATATATATATATATATATATATATATATATTAGGATAAAACACAATTCTAGATCAATATGCTGTAGTAAAAAACGTGTTTTTCTTCTTACCGGTATAGTACTGAAAACAGTAAAAATCTGCATACTATTCTTTTTGGACCACTGAGGGTTAAATGGCAGGAGGCATCGTGCACGTCAAAAACAGGCAAAGCAACGTATTTAATAATATTCACCATATGCTAGCTTTTTACAGAAAATAGTCAAAGTAACCCACTTTGTAATCATTAACATTTTCATAAGTAACGTACTCGGTTCTCTATCAGTCACTCACTGCTGTGCAGCTTCCGGATGGGATTGCTGGTCCTTCTCAGGGGGGACCTAACGTTTCATTCGGAGCTCCAGCAGTGGATCAGATGTCGATTGCTGCATTATACTAGATCAGTGGTTCCCAACCTGTGGGCCGCGGCCCACTAGGGGGCCTCAGTGATCCTCTGGGTGGGCCGCGAGATTCAAATTACTTTGAATATATTAATATGATTCATAAATGTTGTTATTGATACGTTAAATAATAAAAGATAAATTATATAAATAAAAATATATAAATTACAACAAAGAACCACCTCTCTCGTACGTATTCTGTGATTGTTTTAGATTCGGAGCAGCCCAAGGCGTTTCTAATCGCGCTGTGTGAAATACAAACTGAACGGCTGCTCAATACACTCAAACGCTTCATGAACACAGGATACGCAAACTACACACTTCAGTTGGATAAAGCAAACCAGTGTCGCTAAAACGTTTTGGATGGATGACGGTTGTAATGAAGGTAAAGATGATTACAGTGGCGTGCAGGAGTCATCCATTATAGGCACGCACGAGTATGTTATTATTGATGCCCAAACAAACCGTGTATGTACGCTCTCGGCTCACTGATCGCTATAACATTGTATTTATGCATGAACGCAGTTTAATATATTAACGTTGTTGTCAAAATGAATGTACTGTGGGTGTTTTATATAACGGATGCTCGCCGAAGAAATGTGTTTTGGAGGCACACGGGCATCAGCTTCATAGACTTGTTCAGACAGAGGAACTGTTCACTGAGGACATATCAGATGACTTCAGATAGCTAAGCTTCCATACATTCAGAATGATTTATTTTTCATTTGTATTGTAGTGTGTTTATTAATTATGAATGGATCCATATAGTAGTTATATGCTGTCCTTTGGCATCTCCCTGTGGTTGTGTTTGGTATGGCAGGTTGACTTGTGCATATCTGCACTATTGTACTGTATAACTGAGCAGAATAAGTACTTCTAAGTTGAATGTCTGCAATGTATATGTAGGAATGTTTGCAATGTATGTTTGCAAAAAAGAACACTGAAGGTTAATATATCTTGAATTTCTTTTGTTTAAAAAAAATATAGTCATGGGCCTTACAGTATTGATTCAGAGAGGAGGGGAGCCTTTGAGTAAAAAAGGTTGGGAACCACTGTATTAGATATATAGAGGGCTGTTATACTCTGGAAATAAAGATAACGCTGAGCTTCCCACTGTAATGGTGTGTGCTCATGCTGAATTCAGTGATTCAGAGTTGACAAACATGCTTTCCTGGGCTACTGAGTGCGCTCACTCTCGTTCCGAGTTTCGTGTCTGGGGGCACAACGCAATGCTTAAATCGCCTTGCCCTGCCCCCGTGCCTTTTTTCCTGGATGTGCATGGAAAACTTTGCAACTTTGGTACCAATATGGAATGCCAAAAGTGCCAATCTCTGCATAAAAAGTTTATTCCTCTCTCACTTCCCTTGATGGTGGAGCCTCCTCTGCCCTGCATGTGATGGTCCACCCTGCAAGTCTATGAGGCCAAAGCTCTCATAATGCACGAGGGGAGTTCTGAGACGGGGTTGATCACGGTGACTGACCATGATTAAAGTCATAGCGCAGGCCCTCAGCCAGACGATGTCTACCTTCGTGGTCCAAAAGCACCCCCTGGCTAAACCTTTTAGAGGTGCAAGTCAAAGTGCGCTTTCTCGATGGTCCCATCTCACACTGTGGCCTTTTCGGCAACACTGTCGAGGATTGTGTCCAGCAGTTCTCTGCAGTCCAGAAGCAGGCAGGCATTCAAGAGCTTGGCCCAACATGCTAACAGAGTCACTCGTGGGCTGTCCCTCAGTCTGCTCTTCTCCAAGGGCATCGGTACACTGCAGCAAAAAAACAAATCCGGCACAGCCAGTTCTACTGTGATGTCAAGCCCCCTGCATAGGCCACAATGCCATCCTAGTTGGATCCCTGTGTTCCACCTCGCTGCCCCACTGCACCTGTGGTCCCGCTTGTATGGTCTCTGGGGGCTTGGCTAGCTCTCCCCAGCCCATATCGCTGACTCCATCGTCCACAGGTCCTGAGAGAGGGTCTAAGCGAGAGAGGCCGTAGCTTGGCCGATTGAAGCAGCTCAAAGAGGAGTCCTTTGAGAGCCCTAAGAACAGTGCACAGGAGTGTTGTGCGCTGCTATGGCCGCCACATATACTTTGAGCATGGAGGGGGTGCAATCCGCATCCAACAGCTCTTGTTAAAACGACAATACCAGCTGTATGTCACAGGAAGTCGGGTCTTTGTTTTCTCTGACTGGTGTGTAGTCCGAAACTGACCACGTAAGGGCATAGAGGCTCCTCGCGGACGGGGCTCTAGCCTCACTGATGGTGTTTAGGACTCTTGCTGGAAGGTTAGTAAGTTCCCGTTGAGGGGCCATACATGGAGGGCCCACAACTTGGGTCTTTCCTGAGGGCAATCTGCCATTGGGCCACTGCTAGCAGCTGTACCAACTCGGAGAACCAAGGTTGGGTCTGCCAGAGAGAGGCCATCCTGATCCGTTTGATGACCTGAAGAAGAAGTGCGACTGGGGGAAAAGCATAAACGGGGAGGCTGGGCCATTTGTGGGCCAGCACATCCCTGTCCTTTGAGAAGAATATTGGGCAGTGAGAGTTGAAGGCAAAGAGATCGACCTCTGCCTTCCCAAAGATACTCCAGATCTGTTGAACCATCTGGGGATGGAGCGCCCATTCTCTTGGGGACAAATCGCCCCTGGACAGCATGTCTGCTCCCTGGTTCAGTCTCCCCGGCACATGCTCTGTGCAGGATGTGTTGTGCCCATAAAAGGAGGCATCTGGCTAGCTTATACAGAGGCTTTGATCTGAGTCCATCTTGGTGGTTTATGTAGGACACTACTGCCATGTTGTCTGAGAGGACTAGGACATGGTGACCAGTCAGATCTGGTAGGAAGGTTTTGTGGGCTAGAAAACCCCCATCATTTTGAGGCAGTTGATTTGCAGCCGCTACTCCGTGCTCGACCAGGAGGTTGGTCTGCCCTTGCACAGAGCTCCCCAACCGTCTGTCGACCTGGTGTGCTTTGGGACCTGGGGTTTCAGCCAATGCTGCAGAGGGTGCATATGTTGCATGTCCAGTGGAAGTAATGACGATCTAGACGGACTGATCTCATGAAATAGCGTATGTATGACACGCCAATTCGCTATGCCATTTTGGCGTGCTATCTAGATACATAATCGCTTTTTAGCGTGTTTATCAACGCCGTTTCATTCTATCCCCCTACACTGCCCCTACCCCTAAACCTACCCATCACACACATACACACACACACTGCCCCTGCCCCTAAACCTACCCATCACAAGAAACATTCTGCATTTTTACATTTTCAAAAAAAACATCATTTAGTATGTTTATAAATCCATTTACATTCACGCGGAATCACACAGCGTAGACATACACGCGGAATCACACGGCGTAGACATACACGCAGAGATTATGGTTAGTTTCGGCGTACACATACACGCGGAATGACACGGCGTAGACATACACGCGGATAGCTCAAAATGCGTACAGATAACACGCCATTTGGCTTTAGAAAGTGGCGTGTATGTTTACGCAAAGTCATGATGTCATGTTGATCTAGAGGCCAAGCATCCTCCTCACTGCGACGGGGGCTGACGCCCATAGTATTGGAAAGAGGAAAAGTGCTCTTTTTGTGATTATTTTTGTGTTTTATTTTGTGTTCACTATAACAGCGGTCAATTAAGTGGGAACTTGAACAGGCCTATTGTCTGCAATTGGAACATTGTCTCCAATAACCAGAACTAAACAGGGTGTTAGGAGGGAAACGCAAGCCTTTTTGGAGGTTGGTCTGGCTACAGTGAGACTCAACCCTTCCTTCTTCCTTCTTTGGGGATCAGGATGGCTTCTTCATCAAATGATTTAGATTTGAACAATTTTAAATTGATTTAAACAACAATTTTAAATCTATTTCAGCACATCAAGAATGAGCCTGATCAGCTATCTGCAAGATCAACTAATAATTTTACATTTATTTCAGCATATTATCCCGAATGAGCCTGATCAACTCTCTGCAGGATCCCTGACCCCTATCTGCAATCTGGCTTGTATGTGCTACAAGCAGGGCTGCTTGATGGCTTTACATCATCCACCATTGACTCTTGCCTGGAACGAAAAAGAAATCAGAAATCCTTTCCCACCAATTGCAGAAGAAACACAAGTGTAAAACAAATCAAAATACATAAATGAATATATAAGATTAAATGAGAAATCTGTTTAAATCTAAACCATACACAACTGGCTAAAAATGATAGTTTCCTATTTCATAAGAAGATTGATTGTACACATGGCTTGGTTTGATATAATTTATTTTGTGATTAAACTGATCAGTTTTTACAAGTTCTTCTGTTTGCTTAATACATAGTGATTGAAATGAGATATTTGCCTTATTGTCTTGTAGGCCTAATGTTGATTTGATCATTTAATGAACGAAATTAAATGAAAAAAGTAATGTGTCTGACGTGTGGTTATAATTGGGATTGTGTAATTGTTCCTTTATACTTTATGTGCCCTATTTTAACAGTGTATGGGTTAGGGTTAGAAGACAAGGCATGTCTTAAGTGCAATGTTATGCAATACATGAAATGGGCAATGTCTAAGGATAAGTATCACATGAACATTCTCTTTGGTGCTATTTAGGTTTTGATTTTCACTCGGCTTGCTCTGTTTCAGTTTTGCCTGTGTTCATTATTAGTTCCCTTTGTTACTTTTCACTACAGTTTTTACTAGAGTTGGTTCACCTCTGATTATCCAATGACCTTTGTTTGTATTTATGAGTTTCGGATCACGTTTGACGGTTCTCATTAACGTTTAGGTGATGTTTGTTTCTGTTTAATCTTCTGCCTATTCTTGCATTTTGATTGTTTATAAACACTATTTACATCTATCTTTTATGTTGTGCTTGCTGCCCTGCACCTCACCTGCAGCCATGATAATGTTTCTAGGTGTGAATTTGGAGGCCAAGTCAACAGCTCAAACTCGTTTTTGTGCTCCTCAAACCATTCCTGAAGCATTTAGGCTTTGTGGCGGCGCATTACCTGCTGAAAGAGCCACAGCCACCAGGGAATACCGTTTCCATGAAAGGGTGTACATGTGACATCTTTGACCTTGGGTATCCACTGGGGATCGATATGAGCTATGACCAGTGCATATTTGAAATAGCAATGTTGGTTTATGACCTCTGGTCTCCTCAGGGGTTAATATGACATTTAATTCATTTTTGAAGATTTAGAACACATATTTGTGTTTCCAGGTTCATTTTTGACTCAACATATCAGGTTGCATCTGCACACCACGTGTTGGCTTTAGCATTCCATCACAAGGGATTTCATGTCTCCTCATCTCCAGGAGAAAAATACGATTCTAATGAATTTTAACGCGCTCTCTCTCTCTCTCTCTCTCTCTCTCTCTCTCTCTCTCTCTCAAACAAACAAACAAACAAACAAACAAACAAACAAACAAACAAACAAACACACACACACACACACAGTGTACAGCTTTTTTTAATTAAATTAATGTTTTGAGCAAGCTCATATAATTTGCATATAATTTGTAATCATTATTTTTTTAAACTATTAGGTATACTGTTCAATTTATATATGTTATATAATAAAATACATGGTTAAAAATATTTTGGACTGAAAACTTAAGTAAAAATTTACAGAAACAATCTTTCCACCATAAACTGTCATTTCCACCACTTTCCACAACTACACAGTTTTTAAGAAGGAAAAATAAGAATAACCAATGATGTGGATCTAAATGTAGTTAGAAGTTTTCCAAATGGATTTGTCATTTTCATCCAGTTGTTGATTTAAAAGGCATGTCTATCGTTGGGGTATAAGTCAAGTCAACTTTATTTATATAGCGCTTTTTACAATGCAGATTGTTTCAAAGAAGCTTCACAGTGTAAAACAGGAAAATAATTCAAACAGAATTTGATTCAGCCGTACAGCCGCTCTGGAGAAAACAGTGATGTCATCAGCTCATTTCAATTATCATACAGTGACAATGTGGGCAGATCATTATTGTTTTTTATATAGTTAATTTAGTTTACTAATTAGATTAATTTTTATATTTAGTTGAACATTTAGTGTCCCCAACTGAGCAAGCCAAGCCAAAGGCGACAGTGGCAAGGATACCACTGTACGGATTTATTGAGGATGAGTAAACAATTATTAAATAGGAATATTCAAAAGATCGGAGTCATCACGCCGGAGACGGGTTTATTGCGGATGCCGTGTCGATGAGGCAGTTGCAGGGGGAGTCTAATTGACACGGTCTCTGCAGACACTTCAGGGTCCTGTGTTGGTCTTCTCTGGGCGCAGGTCCACCATCTGATCTGGATACGGCCCGGATCCGGCTGACTGCAGTAAACCTCGGGATAAAACAGAGAGACTAACATTAGCGTAGATGCCCATCAGGTGTTATGGGACGTGTTCCCGGTTCCGGCTGACCTAGTTAATGGAGCCTAACAATCATTTAATTGAAAAAGTGTTTTATGTGCAGTGTTGGGCACGTTACTTTAAAAAAGTAATTATTTATAGTTACTAGTTACTTCTTACAAATAGTAGCTGAGTTAGTAACTGAGTTACATCATTAAAAAAGTAACAAATTTCCAGGGAAAGTAACTACTGAGTTACTTTTTTTTTTTTTCAAAACTTGGATGCCCTAATATTAAATATGTTAAATGAATGAATTGTGCACTAAATAGAATAAATTATTATTATAAAACATTGTACATTAATGTACACTATTGTAATGTTGCTGTGGGACAATGTGAGAGACACCTATCAAATTCAATACATTACTGTAAATATTACTATAGTGTAAATATTGTGTAAATATTATCAGTACTATACTACTCCTATGGTAGTGGAGCTCACGTTATCACCTGGGTTTTTTAGCCACTAATTTTGTGGCTGAATTTGATTAGAATTACAACCCCAAATCAGAAAAAGCTGGGACAGTATGGAAAACGCAAAAAAAGAAGAAGTGATTTCTAAATTTACTTTGACTTGTATTTCATTGCAGACAATATGAACACAAAATATTTCATGTTTTGTCTGGTCAACTTCATGTCATTTGTAAATATGCATCCTTTCCTGTCATTCAGACCTGCAACACATTTCAAAAAAAGTTGGGACAGTAAAGCATTTACCACTTTGTAATGTCGCCATTCCTTTTCACAACACTTAAAAGACATTTAGGGACTGAAGACATTAAGTGATGAAGTGTTTCAGGTGTAATTTTGTCCCATTCTTCCTGCAAACAAGTCTTAAGGTGGGCAACAGTATGGGGTCTTCGTTGTCGCATTTTGCGCTTCAAAATGCACCACACAATCTCTATTGGAGACAGGTCGGGACTGCAGGCAGGCCAGTCAAGTACCCGTACCCTCTTCCTCCGCAGCCAGGACTTTGTAATGTGTGCAGAATGTGGTTTTGCATTGTCTTGTTGAAATATGCATGGACGTCCCTGGAAAAGATGTCTTCTTGAAGGCAGCATATTATGCTCCAAAATCTCTATGTACTTTTCAGCATTAATGGTGCCTTCACAGAAGTGCAAGTTACCTTTGCCAAGGGCACTGACACAACCCCATACCATGACAGACCCTGGCTTTTGGACTTGTTGCTGGTAACAGTCTGGATGATCCTTTTCTTCTTTGGTCCGGAGCACACGGCGTCCATTCCTCCCAAAAAATACCTCAAATACTGATTCATCTGACCACAGTACACGTTTCCACTGTGTGATGGTCCATCCCAGATGCCTCCGAGCCCAGAGAAGTCGACGGCGCTTCTGGACACTGTTAACATAGGGCTTCCTTTTGGCACAGTACAGTTTTAACTGGCATTTGTGGATGTAACTACGTATTGTGGTACTTGACAAAGGTTTGCCAAAGTAGTCCTGAGCCCATGTGGTGATATCGCTTATAGATGAATGACGATTCTTGATGCAGTGCCGTCTGAGGGATCGGAGATCACGGTTGTTCAGCTTAGGCTTGCGCCCTTGTCCTTTACGCACTGAAATTCCTCCAGATTCCTTGAATCTTTTAATTATGTTATGCACTGTTGAATGTGAAATATCCAAATCTCTTCCTATCTTTCTTTGAGGAACATTGTTTTTAAACATTTCAATAATTGTCTCACGTATTTGTTGGTAAACTGGTGATCCTCTGCCCATCTTTGTTCCTAAAGGATTAGACCTTTCTTGGATGCTGCTTTTGTACCAAATCATAATTACAATCACCTGTTGACATCACCTGTTTCAAATCACATCATTATTTAACCATTTTACCTCATTAATAGCCCTAAATTGCTCCTGTCCCAACTTTTTTTGAAATGTGTTGCAGGTCTGAATGACAGGAAAGGATGCATATTTACAAATGACATGAAGTTGACCAGACAAAACATGAAATATTTTGTGTTCATATTGTCTGCAATGAAATACAAGTCAAAGTAAATTTAGAAATCACTTCTTTTTTTTATTATTTGCGTTTTCCATACTGTCCCAACTTTTTCTGATTTGGGGTTGTACTTGCCACTGACGTGGAGAGACTCTTTTTTCCTGGGCATAAGTTGCACGTTACATAAACATTCTTACATTTTACCTCAACGAGGGAAAAGTAGCGCTTATACTTCCAGTTTGCGAATGCTACCTTTGAAGTCGTTGGACTTTGTGTGTGTGACTGTGCACATGCGTGTGCGTGTGTGTCATAGGTGTGTGTGTGTGTGTGTGTGTGTGAACTCAACCTATCAACCTCAACCTTGTCTCCCACCCACCAATCATCATCAGTTATGTGTACCACACCACCCACCACCCCCCAACACGCATGGCATGCACGCCCGCACACACACACACACCAACCAGAGAAAAAAAAACATTGCAGGTCCGACTGACAGAGAGCCTGTTCGGATGAAAACCGCTTCAGTGAGCTCAATTATAATAACGCCGCGTTTTTTTTCTCAGTAACGCTAATGGCGTTGTAACGGGAGAAACAGTAATTCGTTTGATTACTCATTACTGAAAAAAATAATTCCGTTAGTAACGCTGTTTATCTATAATGCCGTTATTCCCATCACTGTTTATGTTTATGCCATAGTAAAGAGATGTGTTTTTAGTCTAGATTTAAACTGACAGAGTGTGTCTGCTTCCTGTACAATGCTAGGAAGACTGTTCCAGAGTTTAGGTGCTCCACTCGCCTCTCGACATCCCAGGAGAAGGACCCTACCACCACCCCTGTAGGAAGGATGGCCTCGGCCGGTGCCTCCTCTGGGAGCCCTGAACAGACGAGAGAGGGCATCAGGCTGAACAATCTTGGAACTCTGCCGGTACAAGAGAGTGAGTTTGAACCGCCCAAAGAAGATGCCCATAGAGCCTGGCGTGAACTCAACCTCCTGACCGAACAGATGAACTCGAGGTTCTTATTATCCATCCAAACCAGGAAGGGCCTCACTTTCCCCTCCAGCCAATGATGCCACTCACCCAAGGTCTACCTGGCTGTCAACAGCTCCCTGTTACTAATGCCGTAGTTACGTTCAGCTGGGCTCAATCGACGGGCGAAGAAAGCACAGGGGTGCACCTTCCCATCCTGAGGGCTCCGCTTAGACATAACCCTGAGATCGGATGCATCCACCTTGACAATGAACTGCCTTTCAGGATCTGAAATAGAAAGAACAGGAGCAGATATGAAACAGGACTTAATAGCATCAAAGGACTCCTGGGCCTGACTGTTCCATCTGAATGTTATCTTGGTGGAGGGCCATTAAGGGTGCAGAGATCAAGATAAAGCACGATGAAACTAAATCTATCTGTGTTGTTTTTACTGCCATGTGTTTTGCTCCTGTGATTTCTACTATTTGGATTACCTTCTTTGTTTTTTAGTACAGTATATAATAAGTAAGTGCTGCCTCTATAGATATCAGTGTATGTTTTTTGCTAGTACTTATGTGCATTTAAATGTCTGAAACCTAAAATAAACATGATGTGGTTGAAAACACTGAATAGCTGTGATATGTGACAAGCTCTGAGCGCATCTGTCTCTGGCTCGGTATACCTGACTTTTGGCTTGTTTTTCCACATCAAACCCACTGACTGGGTGTGTATTTAATATAAACAGTCCTACTCATATCCTACTCATAGGAACATGTGATGGCAAATAAGAATAACTTGCTTAGCTGGGAAAACCTCATTACGTTTAAAGAAAAGTTTCTTTAATTCATAAGATTATGTATGGTTTAGCTCCTCCTCCTCTGGCTGATTTTATTCATTTTAAATCTATTGGAAACAGAGTAACTAGAGGTGCAACTAGAGCAGATTGCATAATTCCACGTAGGAAAACTTCCTTTGGTCAAGCTGCATGCACTACACTTCACACACACACACACACACACACACACACACACACACACACACACACACACACACACACACACACACACACACACACACACACACACACACACACACACACACACACACACACACACACACACACACACTCACTTCAATCAAGGGTCAATCCCTATAGGTTGTAAACCATGCTCTGTGTCTCATAAGAAACCACCACCAAAATAGCAACTAGCCCTCCAGCTCTGGACCCACGGCACCTGGATCACAAATTACCAAACAAAATGTTCAAATCAATTTTCAAATAAGTGGGTAAAACTTTAACAAAATTAACAAAACGTAACAAACAAAGGAAAAACCACAAACCACTCAAACCTGTAACCATTTGTTTCACTGATGGTATATGGAGCACTGCCACAGGCGGGGTACAATTCGTCACACTATTACCTGTGTAGTGTCACGGCCAAGAGGGTTACAGAGGTCAAATAAGGAAACACAGAAAGGTGGAAATGGCCACAAAATAAGAATAAAGGAAGCAGCAAGGAAACATAAACAAAATCTCAAAGTATTACAAAATCAAAGTATTACAAATCCAAACAAACTCAATTACAATTAAACTAAAGAAACTCAGATAGAGCAACCTAAATAAACTTAACAAAAGAAAACATAACGCTCAAGCATGAACTATACTGCAGACAAGCGCACATGGGCATGCTGAGCAAAAACAAAACATCAAAGTAATAAGGAACAAAACAGCAGCAATGAATGCTCTAAGCACACTTGGCAATAAAGCTCTTTCTGATTCTGAATTTATGCAGTTGAATTTTACCTATAAAAATTAGTCTAACCTGTCCATGCTGACTTCAAAACTCAATGCCTCATATTATTGTCATAAGGGAAACACATATTCGGATGTTTAAGTTTTTTCAATGGAAATTACATTAAATTGACTTTAAGAAATGAGTTGAACCGTATACATTTTTTGAAAAGTTGAAAATTGCTTTTATTATTTTGATGAGGTAAAACAATGTAAAAACACACATTGTGATAACTTTTTGATCATATAATTTTACAATGTTATGTTCCTTGTATGAAATAAAATAAATAAATAAATAAATATGAATATTGCTATTATCCTTTAATATTTTTCACATTCAAGATGCAAGGGTGCAACATAACGTTCTTATCATAATTAACATACAGCTTCAGAGGGCACTAATTAAATCAATTAATGAATCAATCAGGTAAATAAGTGGTGCTATAAATTGGGGAGATGACCACACAACATTGTCACCTGAATTTCTATTCTTGCTGGTGGACTCCAACAATGAATCCAAAAATGTATGGGGAGATCATGAATTATAAAACTCAAGGCACATATCCACTTGGCATAAAAAAAGAGCATAAATATGTTATCCGGAGACGTTGCTCCAATTTTCAAGTTGATGGTAAGCAAAATTTCTAAATACTCTAAATAAATGATAACTCCTCTAGACAGATCACTCCACTGACAGGAGTGAGGTATAGTGATACACCAAGACTTGGTACAAACAAAAAGTAAATACTTGTCAATGAACTATACTTATAATGGACTTGCCAGCAACTAGAACATTTACAAATAGCATGTTCTTTAATTTCAGTTTAATTGAGCCAAATTCTTCCATTGGGCCAAACCCTCCTTGCAGGTTACCTGTTTAGATTTTACTAACAATAAAGCTATTTCATTAGATGACCAACTTTTCCACATTTCCTCCAAAAATTTAAGAAGAAAAGTGGTCGTTGGACAAAATTCCAACAAATTCCATGCCAGCCCCTATGGAGCACACTGTGGAACGGAGAAGACAAAGCTTCTACTGGCCTGGACATTGATAAATGGGTAAATATTCAATTATTCCCTTTTTTCCCAATTATTCAACTTTGCTGTGAGACATACAAATGGATTATGTTTTGGAATGCATTTCTTGCTCATTTCTGAACATCAGGTTTTGCAGTGTGCCCAGTGCCAGTTCAGCAGACTGACCATCAAGCAGGAGTCCAAGTACATCCCAATATGTGTATGTAAACTATGTCCACATGTGCATTAGGGCTGGGACGGTATGGATTTTTTCTTACCGCGGTTGAAAAGCAAGAAATTCCCGCTCGACTTTCGTGCACAGCCGCACACGCACACCCCAGCGCAGGCAATTGAACATAATAAGGAACATGTTTATTTTACATTTATTTTTTCACGTTTAGAACAGGAACAATTAGAACAGAAATGGAATGATATCTGGAAAAAAAAAGTGCTGGCAAAACGAAATATAGACCAGGCTATGGTTTACATCCCAGCCTTCATATTTTTTCCTGAGAGAGCAGATCAGATCACGACTGAGAGATTTGATGATGGAACAGCATAAACAAAGACAAACAAAAAATTGTATTTATCGGTATCGATCAGTAATATATATTTATTTGTTTATTTATTTCCCATATTTTTACTTTCAGATTACAGTCGTCGTCATTAAACAATCACTTAAACTACAACGACTTTTGCGCACACTCGCCCATATAATATAGCCTAATATATTATTTATATTTATAGTATTTATATTTTTATATTACATATTTCAAAATATTCAGGCTATTAATTTACATTTACAATTTACACCTCGTGTGCGCTTTTGTCTCAGTGGTTAATGAAGACTATAACGAAGGCTCAAGGCTATTTAATTTAACAAAGTGTAGTCACTCGCTGCTCACACTACCTTGATTGTATATTATGCTACTTTTATTATTTATATTTATTTTTTATATTTTATAACATTTACGTATTTATATTATTTTACATATCTCGTGTGGTGTGCGCTTTTGTCTCAGTGGTTCAAGGCTATTTAACGAAGACTTTTTAGGCTAATTTAACAAGGCTATTTAGGCTAATGATTGTATATCACATACAAATATATTATTTATATTTGTTATTTATATTACATAAATAATTTCTACATATTATATTAGGCCTATTTTTACATATTTATATTAATTTATATATAGGCTATATTTCTATCTCGTGCACGCTTTTGTCTCAGTGGTGCTATTTAACGAAGGCTATTTAATTTTACAAAGTGTCGCTGCTCACACTACCGTGATTGTATAGCCTATTACTTATTATTTATATTTATATTTCATATTTTTACATATTCATATTAATTTATATATCTCGTGTGCGCTTTTGTCTCAGTGGTTCAAATATTTAACGAAGGCTATATTTAATTTAGCAAAGTGTCGCACACTACTGTGCTTGTAAGCCTGCCAGACGGATATCTTTTTCGATAGCCTTTTAATGAAATTGGAATTTCAGAATCGCATAGCCAACTTATATTTAATTCCCTAAAATAGATTATTTATTGATTATATTGAATGAAATTTTGCATGCCCAGCTTATTTGTAGTCAATCTTTCCCAAACAGAGTTGGAAGAGAGTAAAAACTTACCAGTACTAAGGAGTGCTGAGGCAGGTCCAGCTCAGTTTGTTCTTTCTGAAGCCGTTTTTTTTTTTTTTTTTGCCAGCTATGGGAGAAATCGGTCAGCGTTCGACACAAACCCATGGCCCGGGCGGTGCGTTCTTTTTCTGCGTTCATGACTTCTATCTACCGACCCGCTATTGTCGGCTGCGCAACCATGTGAGAGAATTGTGTTAAGCACGTGCAATTAAAAACTGAGGTCCTGCTTATGCGCCTGTATTTTATGCTTTAGTAAAATTAAATTCAAATTATAGGCTAAAAGACATTACACAGGTACAAATGGAATGTTATAATGGAACATTGCGCTCCCCAACTCGCGAAAGGTCGGATTTGCTCCATCTTTTATGTTTTGTTTAGAAAAACTTGAATCCATATAAGACACACGTCATTAGACACAATCCATGTCATAAGAATCAATGAATCCATGGAATTAGACAACGTGCACACATGGGCAGGCCAATGTTTTTTTTTGTTTTTTTTGCGGTGATGGCGGTGACGATCTCAGACCCGCGGTAGGCGTCACGTGACCGCGGTATTGCGGTAATGCGGTAACCGTCCCAGCCCTAATGTGCATGGGGTTTGAGACAGGTAATTCTTGAGGTCACAGAATTTAAATCTATTTATTGTGCTATTTGAATTTTAAGGTGGACAAACCTCTGGAACTGTTGGGTATGGATTTGATGGGGAAAGTCACCAGGACCAACCAGGGAAACAAGTATATTTGTGTCCTCGTTGACTACTATACAAAATGGTCCGAGGCCTATGCCATCCCCAATAAATCTGCAGCAGTTGTGTCGCGCTGCATCATAAACTTTTTCTACAGGTTTGGGGCACCAAAGAGGATACTCACTGACCAAGGCACTGAGTTTGTGAACCAGGTTTGTAGTTTGTTGAATGAACTAAATTCAGTATGCATGAGAAATTTCATGTATGCATAAGATTTGTTGGATTCTGATTTGCACACATTTATGGTTTCTTGTAGATTAATTTTAATATATATTTTGAAAACAGATTGTAGTAGAGGTTTGTGTGGGTGTGGGAAGGAAGAAGACGGGGTCGGCGTGACTGGGACTGTTTCTTTTATTTACTCAGAACTTGTAGAACACAAAACCCGCACGGTGGCGTTTCAATCTCAGATACTCAAAACTCGTTTCTTGACTGTCTTTCCAGCTTAGTTTCCACTCTCGGTTGGCACGTCATTCACAGTCCCAGTCCAGTCTCTCTCTGCCTCTCCCTCGTCCCGCAGCGGCTTTTATGCGGTCTCTCCACGCCAATTACTGCAATGAGACACAGGTGTTTGTGATCTGCACTTGACCTACTTACTCACCGCTTGGCTCCGCCCTCTCTCTCCCGCTGCAGACCTCGCGAAACCACGCCCCCTCCGCCACACAGATCAATGAAGAACTATGTGCCTTAAAAATCAGATTAAATCTAGACTAAAACCACATCTCTTTACTGTGGCATACACATAAAACACTTTTTCAATGAAATGATTGTTAGGCTGCATTAACTAGGTCAGCCGGAACCGGGAACACTTCCCATAACACCTGATGTACTCGTTACATCATCAGAAGAATGGTATCTGCAGTCAGCCGGATCCGGGCCGTATTCAGTTCAGATGGTGGACCTGCGCTCAGACAAGACCAACACATGACCGTGATTAGACTCCCCCTGCAACTGCCTCATCGACACGGCATCCTCAATAAACCCATCTCCGGCGTGTTGACTCCGATTGTTCGAATATTACAATTAAATAATACTTAAATCGATATGTCATCCTCAATAAACCCGTCTCCAGCGTGTTGCCTCCGATCATTCGAATATTGCACTTTAATAATTATTTAATCAACATCATCCTCAATAAACCCGTCTCCAGCGTGTTGCCTCCGGTCCCTCGAATATTCCGATCTATTATGACCTCTGACCTGTAAAGCTGCTAGAATAATAATAATAATAATAATACGCTGTTTGTTAATTGGCCAGAGGAGAACTGGCACCCCGACTGAGCCTGGTTTCTCCCCATGTTTATGTCACAGGCCGGGGTGGGCTGATGGCGCAAAGCCAGACCACCGACACCCCCGAACCACCACACCACCCTGAGGAGCTACCCCGCGGGACAGAAGAGGTCGGACAACAGGATGCACAATTGAGATTTTATTTATTAAAGGAATGTCTTTTAAAATCAAACAGTCTCTTTCTGTGTCTCTTCGGCACACATCAGCTCTGTCCTTCTCATCCACAGGACTGGATTTCCACAGGGGATGCACTCAATTCAGCAGCTCTGGTGTGCTTCAGCACAGGCAAGGATGTCAGCACTAACTCTGTATTTCGTACGAACAGGACTGGATGACAGCAGAAGATGAACTCAATTCAGCAGCTCTGATGGGTTTCAACACAGACAGGGAACAGGTGAAGATGTCCACATTAACTCTGTATTTCGTACTCACAGGACTGGGTTTCAGCAGGAGATGAACTCCATTCAGCAGCTCTGATGTGCTTTAGCACAGACGGGGAACAGACGAGGATGTCAACATTAACTCTGTATTTCGTACTCACAGGACTGGACTTCATGAGGAGGGAGACTCAATTCAGCAGCTCTGATGTGCTTTAGCACAGACGGGGAACAGACGAGGATATCAACATTAACTCTGTATTTCGTACTCACAGGACTGGATTTCATGAGGAGGGAGACTCAATTCAGCAGCTCTGATGTGCTTTAGCACAGACGGGGAACAGACGAGGATATCAACATTAACTCTGTATTTCGTACTCACAGGACTGGATTTCATGAGGAGGGAGACTCAATTCAGCAGCTCTGATGTGCTTTAGCACAGACGGGGAACAGACGAGGATGTCAACATTAACTCAGAATTTCATACTCACAGGACTGGACTTCATGAGGAGGGAGACTCAATTCAGCAGTTCTGATGTGCTTTAGCACAGACGGGGAACAGACGAGGATATCAACATTAACTCTGTATTTCGTACTCACAGGACTGGATTTCATGAGGAGGGAGACTCAATTCAGCAGCTCTGATGTGCTTTAGCACAGACGGGGAACAGACGAGGATGTCAACATTAACTCTGTATTTCGTACTCACAGGACTGGATTTCATGAGGAGGGAGACTCAATTCAGCAGCTCTGATGTGCTTTAGCACAGACGGGGAACAGACGAGGATGTCAACATTAACTCTGTATTTCGTACTCACAGGACTGGATTTCATGAGGAGGGAGACTCAATTCAGCAGCTCTGATGTGCTTTAGCACAGACGGGGAACAGACGAGGATGTCAACATTAACTCAGAATTTCATACTCACAGGACTGGACTTCATGAGGAGGGAGACTCAATTCAGCAGTTCTGATGTGCTTTAGCACAGACGGGGAACAGACGAGGATATCAACATTAACTCTGTATTTCGTACTCACAGGACTGGATTTCATGAGGAGGGAGACTCAATTCAGCAGCTCTGATGTGCTTTAGCACAGACGGGGAACAGACGAGGATGTCAACATTAACTCTGTATTTCGTACTCACAGGACTGGATTTCATGAGGAGGGAGACTCAATTCAGCAGTTCTGATGTGCTTTAGCACAGACGGGGAACAGACGAGGATGTCAACATTATCTCTGTATTTCGTACTCACAGGACTGGATTTCAGCAGGAAATGAACTCAATTCAGCAGCTCTGTGTTTCAGGGTGTTTATCCACTCAGTCGCCCGAACAATCTGCAAAAGGCCCCACACTCGTGTGTACACTGCAACAATATTCAACTCCACACGTGAAAACATCAACTCAACACTGCAAATCGCTCCACTCTTTACAATGAATAAGGCAGTATTCGGGTTCAGATGGACACCTTGATAGATTGAATCTTCATACGCTGGCATAAAACAGGACTCTATTTCACCATCATCTCCACGTCACTTATCTTCCTCATGTAACATTCATGCCACAGCAAGTTGGCTACTTAGCTGGAAAAATCCTGCTTCCTCAGTCCCCAGTCCTTCCCTTGCTCCTTTACTGCGGCTCCCGCTGTTTCTTCCTCTTTCCCCCCACCCTCCTTCGCCGTTCCTCCCTTGTCCTCGCTTTTCTGTTCCTTCCTTGTTCTCTTTTTTTCTCCTCTCTAATGTTAGCGTCTTTTATGCTTCTCACGCCCTGCTAATCAGTTGGGGTTTTCCTCTCACACGTGCCGGTGATTCCGCTTGATCGGTTCTCGCTGTACTTCTGCCCTGTTCGGGAACCGGCCTGGTGTTGCACCGGAAGTGTTCCTCCATGGCAACAACTCCGTGCAAAAAAAGGTTCCAGCCCTGGTCACCCCGTGACATTTATTTTTCTCCATTGGGTCACCTAATGGGGTTTTGGTTTCTTTGCCAATGTTGCCTCTGGCTTGGCGTGCTCAGTTGGGGACACTAAATTTTTCAACTAAACATCGAAATAAATCTAATTAACTAAATTAACCATATAAACTAAATTACTGATCGAATTATTGATCTAAAGCCCACACTGTCACTGTATGATAATTGAAACGAACTGATGACATCAGCGTTTTCTCCAGAATGGCTATACAGCTGAATAAAATTATGCTGCATTATTTTCCTGTTTAACACTGTAAAGCTGCTTTGAAACAATCTACATTGTTAAAAGCGCTATATAAATAAAGTTGACTTGACTTGACTTCCTCAATGTGGAGAGAAGGCTCTGTGCCCTGTACCATCCACAAACAAACAGGCTTGTGGAAAAACTAAATGGAACCATTTAAACCTTCATTAACATGTTGCTTTATGGGGGTTTTCTTTGCAATTGGTTACTCATAACTTTAAACTTCTTTTGGTTCTGACTCTAGAGCCCTGTGCAAACTAGTGGATACAAGGCCTGAAAAATGGGATGAGTACCTAGATGCTGTAATGTTTGGTCTTAGAACCAAGACGCAGCTAACAACTAGGCACTCACCATTTTTCTTAATGTTTGGCATGGAGGCACGATATCCTTGTGAGGTTCCTGAGACATGAGGTATGCTATAATTGACATGTTCCATATAAATATCATATAGTATCAATTAAAAGTTAATTAAATAATTTAAATCTTCAATGTTGTTTCTGGAAAGGTCAACAGCACAGTGGAATCTGTGATTGCAGAGGACACCGTATCAAAGGCCATTTCTTTAAAGAAGAAAATGGACAACATAGTAAAAAAAAGGGGCAGGAGAGGAGACAGAAGGTGGTAAATCAGGCACCATTCTCTGTAGGCCAGAAGGTCCTAAGAAAAAACATAAGGTCCCAGCAAAGGAAAGGGGGCAAGCTTGAGCACAGCTGGTTGGGACCTTATGAAATAACCTATGTTGAAGACAAAAGCGCAGATTTAAGGGACAAAAAGAGGAAGATATTCCCCAAAATCAACACTGACCATCTCAAACCCTTCAAAGAAGATATATAAATTATTTTATAAAGACTTCCAGATAGGCCCTGGGAATGAGTTGGAGAGTAAGGTACACATTTAATTGATTTTTAACAGCTAAGCCTTTCATGTGCACATTAATATTTTGTATTAATGTTTAATTTTGCTATGTTTGTCAAGGTTATAAATGCGTATCTGTCCCTGAAGGTGAGGCCTTCCATATGGACACGTTTGCCATGACCGACATGTGGGAGGAAAAGGATCGAAGGCTCAAGGTGTCTTGTAGATTTGAATGTTGTTATTTTGCATTTTATTACTGGTGTTAATATCCATTTTTGTTTGGGACTGTGGGAACATTCATTTGTGTTATTGGTACATAACTCTAGGATTTAGTGGGCAAGGATTTTTTTTCTTTCAGGTGGACCCAGCAAACTATGAGGTCATAGTGGGCATTGTGAACGAGGGCCACCACTGGTTTCTAGTTGTAATTATTTGTGGTAGTGAATAGTTTTCCTAGCTCCAATATTCCCCCATCGTGTTGTCTGGATATTTTTGCATTTTATTTAGGCTGTATACCCATCCCCCCAAAAAAAACAATTCTGCTTGACTCAATGGGAGAGTCCAACATGAAGAAGAAAAGGTGTTTGGAGACAACAGGGTATTTTTTTTGCAACACAGTCAGAAGTAGTGTTATTGTGAAATTATGTATGCTTGAAAGAAAACTGTACTATCTTGTTTGTAAAGCCCTGATGACAGAAAATGGTATTTCAGTTTCACAATGGGTGTGTGAAAGCCTGCCTCACCCACTTCAGAGGGATGTTACGTCATGTGGTGTATTCGCTTTGAAGGTGTGATTTTGATAGCAGAAAATAATGTCCATTGAAATGGGATGATACTTTGCAGTTCATTTCTTGTTACTTCCTTAGTTTGCAGAACACATTCTGCAAAATTCCACAGCTGACTTCTCCAATGAGCCACAAGATGTAACCCAATACAGAATGGAGATTGCTTTATTTTTGCTCCGCCAATCTGGTGTGGCTTTATAAGCTCTTGAATGTTATTGACCTATTCTTTTTGATGTGCATCACGTTCATTAGTGTTGTACTGTACCTCAGATGACTTAAGTGATCTGTGCCACTTTTGTGGGGAGGCAGAAACCTTTAAAGATGCAGAAGATGATGTAAAAGATGCAGATGATGAAGATATCCAATGGGTAACTATGGCTGCATTTTTGGTTGGTGTTGCATACACAAAATAAATAATAATAATATATTTTTATTTTTACAGATTTACTGTGGGCGCTGGTTCCACATGAAGTGTGTAGGCAATCCATCCACAGAAGACGGAAACAAATGTGCTTCTTGCAATAAATGACTAAATTATGAAGCAATTATTTTTGGAGTTTGCGTTTATATTTCACTTTGGGTAAACTGTTACACCTGAAAATCAGTGTCTGAAAACAAGCAGTAGCCTATGTCCTTATTTCTTTCAAAATATAAAATGTGACATTAAACACCAGTGACCATCTGACCAAAGCCTTAACCTGTTAAACTGCAACCCCACTTTGGGGCTCACAGCTGAAAACGACCTACCTGAATTAAAACAATTATAGCTCCTGAGAACAGTGTGCTACAGGCACAATTAAGGTATCTTTGGAAAGAAGACACTTGGGACTCTACTAAAAAGCAATCAGAGTTGATAATTCTCAAACAGATAAAAAATTATAATAGTTGAAATGCCTCAAAAATTATTTGCACTACACAGAATGTTGTATTATTTCATGTAAAAATATATGAAAATAGACCTGGAGGAATCCAGTTCAGTTATGGATTGAAAGCCACACGACTTATCAGTTTATATTTCAAGTTTGAGGAAGATATAATGAAAAATGTGGTTCCTGCAAGCTTTTTTCCAAGACTATGTCTGTTCCATTTCTCCCTCCGCCTGCTTGAGGCACATCCCCAGAAATGACATCTCCCAACTAAAACAATTGCAGTTGCTAAACAATTTGCACTACATGCACAATTTAGACATCTTTAAAAAGAAGACACTTTACAGTTTATTACCCAAACATTAAAGTAGAAAAAAACTTAGAAAGACAAACAGTTATAGAAGTTGAAGTGTCTTGAAGATGATTTGTGCTACAATGAACACTTTATTATTTGATGTAAAAATATATGAAAATAAGCCTGGAGGAATCCAGTTAGTTAATGAATTGAAAGGCAAAAGTCTCTCCTTAAGCTTCATGAGCACGTGCACGGGTTGAAGCGCTATTTTTAGCACGAGTGTAATGTTTGTTAATAGATTTAACGTAAAAAAACATCATTAATCTTGACAAACTATATATCATTCTAAAGGTCTAAACCTCAAGCATCGAGGACAGACCACTGTTTTTCAATGAAAAGCTTATAACGGCTGTATTTTTGCATGAATGTAAGCAATACACATCTAAACAATTGATAAGAAAAAAAGAGCACATACCGTAGTTTCCTAATTACGAGCCACACACGCATCCAGTGCTAAAAGTTTCCAGAATGAATGGAAAGGTGAGGGTCCACTGAATAACATCCCATAGAGCATTTTAATCCAACGAAAGAATAACGGTGTAATATTGATGGTTAATCCTTTGTTTACATCGCATTTCCGCGGAGCGGAGTATCATACTAGACTGTTATGCAATAAAATAATGCACCAAAAACCGTCTCCCGGTAGCATAAAGTGGCATGGGTTTAAAGCTTAGAATGTTACGAACATATTACAACTAACCCCACTCAAAAACATGCAAAGATAGCCGCGATATAGTCAAAAATATCCAACCATAGCACTCGTTTTGGCTGATGTCATGACGTGCTCATCCAATGATAATGTCTGTTTATCTGGAGCCAATAAAAGCATTGAATCGTCATGACTGACAGAAAATGTAGCCAATGAACACACGATTCCAACGAGACCTCTCATGTGTGTATTTGTCACATGGGCGTGAATATTTATTCATTTGAATGTGGCGCGCTCTCCCACGAGAGGCTGAGACAAGTCTGTGTGACTGTGACACACACACACACACACCCCCCTCCCCGTCATCTGACAGCTAAAGCTAACGGGCTCAATACATTGAAATCGGTTATACATTTTAAAATTGACAAGAAATAAGCAGGGTTGAACTGGCAGCTGGAAAACCTTGCTTCTAGAAACAAAAGTAAAAAAAAAGTACTTTTTGAACCTTTCAGGCCCTGTCCACACAAACACGGTATTTTCAAAACCGCAGCTTTTTCTATGCGGTTTGGCTGTTCGTCCACACGCAAATGCAGTATCCGGTTACTGAAACCGGACTTTTTTGAAAACTCCGGCCAGGGTGAAGTTTTTTAGAAACTCTGGTTACAGCGTTGTCGTGTAGATGGTGAAACGAGAGATTTAGGCTTGTTAAGTCAAAATGTGTGCCATTCTCACCTTTGTTTGACGCCAGTTTGTGCGCCGTTATCGCTTTTGTTTAACGTTACATGAGTCGAGTCTATGCAATGGAGGACGTAGCTTTTAATAACTCTGCTAATAGCGCTTATCACATGTAGCCTATACAGATACATGCACAGTTATCTCATTGTATTGCAGAACAGAGGCGCCAGAATGCAATAATACAACATATTAAGGCAAGTGTGTGAAGCTTCAGTCCACTTGGGCCTGTAGCCCATAGCATCCCTCCGTGGATGGGACCCATGTGGAAATCAGGCAGCCAATCATAGCGCGGTTTTGTGTTTTCATGTGGACAGAGATTTTTTTTAAACCGTGCTTGTGTGGACGCGATTGTTTTTTTAAACGGAGGAGGAAAAACTCTGGTTATAAAAATACCTGTGTACGTGTGAACTAGGCCTCAGAAAGTAAAGGCGGTCACACAATGACGCTACCCCTGGCAACAAAACAGCTGCCTTAATATACGCTTGGAAATGAGATGCTGATTACCTGAGCCTAGGGAAGAGTAATCGATCCCAGAGAGGATGGATGTCACTCCACTACATTTACAAGTTTTGGTTTTACTAGTGTTGTTATTTTTGTTCTCTCTTTATTTTCTTTCTCTAGTTTTAGGCCTAATAACATCTGGCAAAGGGACTACCAATGAAAACTAGCCCTTGGGCTAATGTAGGTACATTTACATTCATGAATGTTGATTAATGTACACTGTCCCTTTTTAAATAAATAAAAAAGAACCAATTAATTCATATTTGAAAGGGGCTTTGGAAAGAGTGTTTAAAAGATCAGGGTTGAGGAAGGAAGTCAAACTTAAAACACTGTTTGGTAAACTAAGGGGCAGTTCTTATCCATTCTGCAAAGGCAAATACAATAAATACATTGTTTTTTATTATATATATATATTTTTTTTTACAAAGGAATTGTGCAAAACTGTCTTTTGCTGTCATTTTTGGGGAAGCATTGTAGTTTAATTGGAAGCTTCTCAATCAACCCTAAAGGGCATGCCACTGCAAATATGACAGCAAAAAAAATAATAATAAGGGTTGAGGAAGGAAGTCAAACTTAAAACACTGTTAGGTAAACTAAAGAGCATTGTAATTTAACTGGAAGCTTCTCAATCAACCCTAAAGGGCATGCAACTGTAAATATGACAGCAAAACTGTTCTTCCGCCTGTCATTCATTATATCTGACTTTTGGCTTGTTTTGCCACAACAAACCCACTGACTGGATGTGTATTTATATACTGTACAAACAGTCCTACTCATATGAATATTGTTTTTCATTATTAAAACCGCACAACACAGTCAGATTTGTCTATTCAAAGTGTACAGTCAATGCCATATGAAACAGTGACAGACTGAAGTGGAGGGAACATCTCGGTTACGTATTTAACCCTCGTTCCCTGAGGAGGGAACGGAGACGTAACATCATGACTGACGAATGGGGGTTCGCTTAGAAGCCTATCAACTTCGCGATGTAAAAAAGCGCCCAATGGCGATGAAATGCCATGGGCATGAATTTGCATAGCGTAACTCCGCCCCACCTCGTGCTTATATAAGGAAGTACGCTGGCAATATCATGTCACCTGCTAAGGAGCCGAGACTGAACTCGTGGCCGTTCCAGCGGTACAGCGGAAGTGGCAGAAGGACGTTACGTCTCCGTTCCCTCCTCAGGGAACAAGGGTTACATATGTAATGAGAAGTTCCCTTTCGTTCAATCACTCCGATTAATGTCAGTGACTGACATTACACTGTCCCAATTCAATCATGCCACTTAGCTGTCATCCAGTGCCCTGCACAAGTGTGAGTTCCCTGTCGTAAGACTAGTACAGACGAAGGACTCCAGCTTAACACAGGAATACCAAGGTACACTGGGAAGCATATTCCACGTGGAAACATGCACCAAGTGCCTGCCCGTAGGGAGGACTTAAGACCTAATGGGGCCCGGAGAGGGGCTGCATACGGAGAACATCTGGGGAAACCATGGCGAATGTGTTGGTTGTCGCCCAGCCTGCAGTTCTGCAGATGTCTGTAGCAAGGCGCCATGCGCTAGAGCCCAGGAGGAGGCCACACTACAGTGGAGTGAGCCCTCACCCCTAGGGGGCATGGGCGGCCCTGCAACTGGTAAACCAAGACAATGGCGTCCACTATCCAGTGAGACAGCCTTTGCTTGGAGAGAGCTCTTCCCTACAGCTTCCTACTATAACAGACAAAGAGCTGGTCTGAGCTGCTCTGCCCGCGCCGCCCTGGCCGTCTGAACTCTGTGGGCCGCCCTGGCCCCCTGAACTCTGCGGGCCAGCCTGGCCGCCTGAACTTTTTGTTTCCCCCGTCCCTCCCTGGTCTGTCCCTCCCGTCCTTAGTGGAGCGTCTAGTAGCCGCTCCTTAAGGAGGGGGTAATGTCACATGCCTGTCCTGTCTCGCGTAGCACATGTAGTGTGTTAGTTTTGTTGGGCATGTGCTCTTGTCTCTGTCTAAATCCCACCCCCCTTGTTATCTCGTTATTGGTTTAATTTGCCCCACCTGTGTTCCCTCATTCCCTCTTGATTTGTCCCCTTTATGAGTTCCTTTGTGTCTGCAGTCTGTGTGGTATCGTTGTCATGTCTACGTCTCCCGTTTCCCTGTGTTTGGTATGTTTTGAGTTTGTTTCTTTTTATGAGTTTTTTATTATGTTTTGCCCCCTTGTGGGTTTTGTTTTGTGTTTTATTTATTTTGTTAAATAAATATCACTTTCTCCCGCAATTGAGTCCTCACCTCAGTTTCTCACCCTCACGTGACAATTGGAAGCTTCTCAATCAACCCTAAAGGGCATACAACTGCAAATATGACAGCAAAACTATTCTTCCGCACGTCATTGATTATATCTGACTTTTGGCTTGTTTTGCCACATCAAACCCACTGACTGGATGTGTATTTAATACAAACAGCCCTACTCATATGAATTTTGTTTTTCATTTTTAAAGCTGCACAACACACAGTCAGTTGCCTATTCAAAGTGTAGGGTCATTGTGCTATGAAACAGGAACAAACTGAAGTGGAGGGAACAGAGCTTACCTTCAGAGGGGGAGTAAAACTTAATTGGATTATTTAAAAAAGCACAAATACACTAAGAAATATTTCAGTAGGAAGAATAAAAAAAAGATAAAAAGCTGTATTTGGAG
Organism: Gobio gobio; assembly: GCF_949357685.1. NCBI lineage: Eukaryota > Metazoa > Chordata > Actinopteri > Cypriniformes > Gobionidae > Gobio > Gobio gobio. Next base: position 3,167,560 of record NC_137097.1, read on the forward strand.
ACAACAGGGTGTTTTAAAATATGTTTAAAGCTTCTAAAATCTTATGTGATGTGTAGGAACACGCAATGGCAAAAGAACCAATGAATTCATATTTGAAAGGGGATTTTGGAAAGAGTGTTTGAAAGATCAGGGTTGAGGAAGTTAAACACTGTTTGGTAAACTTAAAACACTGTTAGGTAAACTAATGAGCAGTTCTTATCCATTCTGCAAAGGCCAAGTACAATAATCAGTTTTGCTTTCATATTTACAGTTGCATGCCCTTTAGGTTGGATTGAGAAGCTTCCAGTTAAACTGCAATGATCGGACTTCTTTCTTCTTTCATTTATTTATATAGCACACATAATACAACAGGTGTTGCCCAAGGTGCTTCACAAACAATCAGTTAAAACACTTAAGTAAAACTTACATACAAACAAACAAACAATACAAGCACAAACATTAAGACAGGAGACAGCAATATACTGGATCACTTTCACACAACGGGCCAGGCCACTTCAGACTGACCCCCATGCTACATCTAATAAGTGGGTTTTCAATAATGACTTAAACACAGCCAACGACTTTGCTGATCTGACAGAGTGCGGGAAGTCATTCCTCAGTTTAGGACCGACTCGCGAAAATGCTCTGTCACCTTTCCGTTTAAAATTTGTTCTTACAGTCACAAGGAGATTAAGATTTTCCGATCTCAATGACCTGGACGGGATGTATACAGACAACAACTCAGCAAGGTATGGTGGAGCCAAATTATGTTGTGCTTTAAAAACCAAAACAATGATCTTGTAATGTACTCTATACTCGACTGGCAGCCAATTTAAGGATCTCAATAAAGGTGTAACATGATCCATTTTCTTGGCTGACTTAATCAATCTGGCTGCAGCATTTTGTATGTTTTGCAAGCGTGCCAGAGCTTTTTTGTCAATCCCAGCATACAGTGAATTACAATAATCCATTCTAGAGAAGACAACCACAGAAATAGCTCTCTCAAAATCTGTCGGAGATAAAAAAGGTTTGGTTTTTGCTAAGAGCTTTAAATGGAAAAAAATAGATTTAACCACTAAGTTTATTTGTATATCCATTTTTAAATCAGAATCCAAGATAAAACCAAGGCTTTTAACTTTGTCAGCGATTGCAACTGACAAGGCGGTATCTTTTAGTCGCTCGGACACTAAGTGGGAATTTGGACCGAAAACTATAACCTCAATTTTATCCACATTTAGTTTCAAAAAATTAGCTGCCAACCAGTCTTTCACCTCCTGAATACAGGCTAATAGGTTACAGAAGGTATTACAATTTTGACTGTTTTACCGAAAAATAAATCTGTACGTCATCCGCGTAGCAGTGAAAAGACATGTTGTGTTTCCGAAAGATAGAACCAAGAGGTATCATATATAGAGAGAATAAAATAGGAGCTAAAATCGAACCCTGGGGAACTTCACACCATAACAGAGACCTCCGGGACATGCAATCATTTACACACACAGAAACAGATCTATCAGCAAGATACAATTTAAACCACTTTAAGACATTCCCCTTTAGGCCCACCCAAGATTCCAGACGCTACAGTAAGATGTTGTGGTCCACCATATCAAAAGCAGCCCTTTGTCCAGAGTCAAGAAAACATCATTAAGCACCTTCACCAGTGCTGTCTCAGTGCTATGCCTTGACTTAAAACCAGATTGAAACACCTCCATTATGGAGTTTGACCACAGGTGGTCTTGAATTTGCTTAAAAACAACTTTTTCTAGCACCTTAGCTAAGAATGGCAGATTTGAAATCGGCCTAAAATTATTTGGGTCGTCCATAGGGAGGTTCGGCCATTTTAATAAAGGAGTCACAACAGCATGTTTGAAATCAGTTGGACAGATGCCCTGGCTAAGGCATTTGTTGATTAAGTTCAAGACATTAATGTCCATGGTATCCACAATCTGCTTAAAGAGCCGTTGGAGGCATGATGTCATCTTTTGAAGAGGAAGGTTTTAAGTGTGCAATAATATCTGCTAGAGCAGATCGAGTCATAGGATAAAAGTCACTCCACTCCCTAGGGGTGTCCATGGTGACGGAGAGAGAACATCAGCCCCTACCTGTGGTATATGAGCACGGAGGTTCTCAATCTTCTCTTTAAAATTTTTTTGAAACTCTTCACAGGTTATAGTTAAGGGGTCCAGCTGCAAATTTTTGATTGGATTTATGGCCGCATTGATTGTATCAAATAACACTTTGGGATTATTAGCATTCTTTAAAATAGTCTCAGAATAAAATTTATGCTTGGCGTCCTTTGATACCTCCTGAAATGTAACCAAAGAGTCTCTGAACAAGTCGTAATGCACTTGAATTTTGGATTTTCTCCATCTCCTCTCCGCCTGCCTAGACAGTCGTCTCAGCGTGCGAATATCATCATTTACCCATGGCGAGAAAGTATGACTAGTATGTTTAACTGTGAGCGGAGCAATAACATCAAGAACTTCAGAACAAACAGATTTGAACCGCAAGAGATGTTCATCAACACTTAGAGAGCAGAGTGCAGTTTCAGAGCATGTGGTTGTATACTTTCGATCATAGAGCTCCACAAACTCAGCCACGCTGAAGTTATTTTTCTAGCCCGCTTTCTTGTCCGAGGCCTCATTAAAGTCTTTGCAATACACAGATTAAAAAACACTGATTTATGATCTGAAAAGGGCACTTCATCAACATCCTGAATTGACAGGTTATGAGATAAAACCAGATCTAACATATGACCCAATCTATGAGTAGGCCCATTTACCCATTGTATTAAGTCATACAAGTCCATCATATTCACAAACTCCTTTGAGACTGCGTCCTTAGCACAGCAGAGATGTACATTCAAGTCCCCGAGGATTAAAAAACGATCAAACTGCGTTGTCAGTCTACCTAAAAGATCTGAAAAAAATTCCGAGATAAAGTCTTTGTTTGCCTTGGGGGGGGGGGGGGGGGGCGATACATAAGTGCAATGGTAATAGGATTTATTGACATGATCTGCAACACTTGGAGCTCAAAGCTATTGTAAAGGGCAAACGCTATTTGTCGACATTTAAAATCATCCTTAAAAATAGTCATAATGCCACCTCCACGCCCAGTTTCTCGCGGTGTGTTAAAGTACAAACAGTCTTGCGGCAAAAGTTCTGACATCTGTGAAACATCTCCTACCTTCAGCCACGTCTCAGCCAAAAACAAGAAGTCCAGCTTGTTTTCCGCCATAAAGTCGTTCAGGATAAAGGTTTTGTTTCCAACCGCCTGTACATAGAGTAACGCCATGTTCAATCGCGCTTCACCGCTGGTCGTCTGCTGCTCACGGCATAAGGGCCGAAGATTTTGCTGGTTAACCCCTCTCTCGTAGACCCGAACCACCGCGGTGCGGCCAGGAGCGGCCACTTTTTTGGGGATAGCCGGCACAAGCCAACTACCCAACGCTTCCCACAATCGCCAGGTCATTTTCCGCCCCTTCATTTCGACCGAAGTTTGTCTGGAAGACCTAATGCCGTTCCGGGCTCCAAGAGTCTGCTTTAATCTGGTAATAATTCCACCACGCTTCCCGCGCTTTCTGCCGCATCTGCATTGTTTAACAATGAAGGGAAGTCGCCGCAGGTAGGATGGAATATCCTCCAGTAGTGGTGGTGGAGGAAGATGCGAATCTTTATAGTCATCTTTAAAAAAGGACTCAACCAAAACTTGGATGGATAATAGCTGAGAACGGTCGTAAACCAGCAAAGAGGAGGCATGTTGAACAAAACCCATTAACAATAACATAAATACTAAAACATAGATAGACAACGCAACAGGTAGACGGCATGCCACATACACCGTCGCCATCTTTCAGCTCTATCCTCAGGACTTCTTTAAATAATTCCCTAAAAACAAACACAAAGGACATGTGACAGTTTTGAAATATGCAATTATATTAATAGTAATAATACTTTTTTATGGTATTTGACTAAGGGTATTGGGGCGATTTCGGACACAGCCGCTTGGACAAGCCTCGAATCGAGCCAGATCCCTTGGGGGTGCAAATCGGGCTAAAATCTTCAAGTGTGTGGCCAGCCTTAGCAGACACCGCGTGACAATAAATTACTTTTCTCAAGAATCGAGTCAAGTAATGTATTTATTTTTAAATTTAAACAAATCGGAGCTACATTTTCAAATAAGTAACGCACATTGCTATTTTTTTTTATTATTAATTGACTGACGCCTCTCCTGTCATTTTTGGGAAAGCATTGTAGTTTAACTGGAAGCTTCTCATTCCACCTCAAGGGCATCCAAATGTAAATATGAAAGCAAAAGTGCCCTTTTTAGCAAGACATTGCAAAAATTATTTTATAATGTAGTTTTTGTTTAAATTTGGCACATGGCATTAATTCTCATTCAATTCTCCACGTGTTCCAACAACTTATTCTTCATAATTCTGCGGGACCACACAAGTCCATCCAACTCTCCGACATCCCTTGTCACAGCCACTATAGTGTTTTGATTGATTACACTCAAGAATAAGCACTGTTTGGCCACTCTAGGTTAACTCGGGGTTAGATTTTGATTGGCCAGTGATTTGTCCAAAGAGACACCTGTATTCACAGAGTTTGTGAGTTGATTGCACAGTAAAAAAAAGGATCATGTGATACTGAAGACTGTTATCAGACCTGTTATCAGGATCCTCACAGGTTATCAGTTTTTTTTTAATCTCACAATTATATTCATTTGAGAATCATATTGACCTGATACTGGCCCACATATGACATTGTGCCTTTGGCTCTCACTTTATTTTGTTGACTATATTCTAAATAAACTAAAACAAAAAAAAACCTTTACTCCTTCTCAGTCCTGAATCAAATGCTCATCATTATGCAGGTCATTATGGGTTCTTTTGTTCTCTCAGGTGTGAACCCTGCATTATTCATTAACGTTCACGCCTCCTCGTAGCCTAGAAATCTAGACGTTCCCTAACGGCAGAAAATTGCTTTTGCCGCGAGTGTAGTCTATCAACTCGCGGTAGACCTGAGAGCTGGAAAAACCAAACTCTGGTCAGGCCAATCACAGCGTGTGTAGAGTCGGTGGGCGGGTTTAACATAATGACGGCACGTCACGGCAGAGTTGCGGAGGTTCTGCGTGCTACTCGTAAACAAAGAAGCTGATGAACAGCAGTCTTTTGAATTGGCTTTGGCCGCGACTCTGGAAGACTTGGAGTTCAGCTTTTATTTGAGAAAAGAACAAAGAACGGCACTGAAGTAATTCTTAAGAAAAAAAGATGTGTTCAAAGTTTTGCCGACCGGATACGCCGAAAGTCTATCAACTAAAGTTAGCTCGGCTTCACCTTCTTCTTCGCTCTGGTTGGTTGTGGCACTCATGGCTATCCAATTGCCTGCAGAGGGAATTTGAAAGACAACCGTTTATCCCGCCCCTCGGATTGAGCCCTGTCAATGGTGAGTTTCCAGACCCAACATCTTGATGTGGGTCTGGCTTGTCAGGCAAGCCTCCTCGCATACTGGCTTTGTAAAGAAAAACTGTCTTAAAAAATTTAAAGCAGTGTATTGTTTTATGTGAATGAGTAGGCTCAATGATTCTCACATCAGTTTAAAGCAAAAACTCTAGGCAACAACACCCATTAGTCAAAGGTCTTGTGGACACATATCTATTGTGTGTTTTATGTCCTTATTTCAGTGGCTTAACATTTTTGTTTTTTCAAAAACCACACATAAATGTTATTCTCTCAAAAATACAAGCATGTATATACATGTTGCTCACATATTATGGTAGCCCAGTTTGTGCTGAATACAGTGTAATTACACTTTTGCCATTAATATGTTTATAAGCAACTGAAAAAACACAAATGTCAGAGCATGTCAAAACTTCTAAAGGGCCCCAAAACTGTGCAGACCTGTAAGAGTGAAACTACCAAGCAAATCAAATTGATTTATTTATCAAATTGATCTAATCCTTGTCCAGATATGAACTGCGATCCGTGCTGCGAGTGTAGTTAAACTCATTACACGTTCATGCTTGTGAGTCTACATGTGGAATGCTTTTTACATACATATCACTGCATGAAAAGTGGGATTTTCGACCCCGTAAACGCCTGTATACTCCTGGAAATCTCCCTAATTTTCGGCAGTTTTCGACAATTTAGAGGCAGCGAACGTCGCGTTCGTCTGTGCCACAAATTGTCGTAAACGAACCATGACGTAGGTGGAGCGCCCCCCGCTGAGAGACCGCGCGGAGGTGCGACGCCTCTAATTAGCATATGAATAGCAGCGAAACCAGAGAGTCAACGGCCAGACTTGAATTTACTCACTCACTATTGGCTGAAGCCACTACATTTAAAAAAGAAAAATCCCTCGTGATTGGTTGGCAGATCACTGCAAACCAATCATTATTGGTCCCCCTGGCTCATTATAAATGTAAACCCCAATAATAATAATAAATATATAATTTATGTTGTAATAATTTGTTTCATATTAATGTTATTGTGCTATGAAGTATTCATACCATCAAGGAATATATGGGAAAATTATACGGACCATGCCGTTTATTCAAACAAGGGGCTTCATTTATAAGCATACAGCTGTTCATTCAAAGAAATGGCTTCATTTATAAAACACAGCGGTTTACTCAAAGAAATAGCTTTATTGTTAAACACACAAGTATGTACAGTGCAGCAGTAATGTCTCGTAATGTAATGTAAAGTTCGGCGAGCTCCAGGCTGTGAGAGGGCGGTGGCCGCACAATCCATCCAGACACCCCGTCAACAAAGCCGTCTTCCTCATCAGATATGAGTTCAATGGTCGCGCACTTCCAAACGTCCACCTCATCAGCCAGCACACTCTCGCTTCCAGCAACTGTAATACAATCCATAAAGACAATAAGCAACCTGAAAAATACTCACATTGACAAAAAACGGATCTAATATAATAAATCTTACCCTTTTTCTTCTTGATCGACTCCGAGCTAAACTTCGCAGTTTCAGGTTGTTTGTATCTGAAGCTCCGGCGTGTCGATTCATAATACGTCTTAAAGGCAGCTGGAAAACAATTACATGAGACTGGTATTAATAAAAACAGTCACGGTAAAATTAAACTAGGAATGAGAAACACATTAGAAGTTATACTTACACACAATGTCGTCTTGATCAGCAGTTAAATCTGGACTCGTGGAAATCACTCCAAGCAGATAAGAGCTCACGGCTTCGTTATGAGGCGAGGATAGTCTGTGAAAACAAAATGTGCAGTTTTAAGCTCGGATCTATTAACGCATCCATTTCCTTATACAGCTGAATAAAAGCATATTCTTTCAATCGTAACGTTACATTACCCATGCTGTGGTTCATAGCGACTGCAGTTTGCCTCAGAGTTGTGAAGACGAAGACAGCCTCCTGAAAATGAGTCCAAAAAGTTCGTCGCGTCCATGCAGAGATTGAGTTGAAGACGGTGTCCTGTCATTGTTGATCACGAAAAAGGAAAGCAGCAAAAAACATAAAAAAATAGTTTAAAGCTCGTCTTCTACGCGTCATGGCCATGACCTCGACCTCGCACCTCATTGGACTATAGGGCTCTGATATGGAACGCGCCCGGGGCCAAATCTCAATACGAAACGCGTGACTTATGATCGTTTCAACCTTCAACACGCCCTGTTTTCCGCTTCACGCACAGTTTTAACAAGAAGACACATTTGAACGTGTTTCTTAACGCGCACATTCTGTACATGTCGAAGTGTAATATTTTTTTTTTTAAAGCAGACTTACCTTTAGATGTAGCCTAGGCTACATACATATTAATATAAGATATTAATTAATTGCTTAACTGACTACTGTGCTAGAGTAAAGTAGCCTAATGTTACAATGTATATTAAGTAAATGCTTAATATTATACAATTATTATAATTTATCTATATGGGTTATTGTTTGTTTTTTAAAGTTAGGCTATATATAATTTCTAAAAGTATAGGCTAATTTACACAGCACATATTTATAACTGAAAACACACACAACTTTATTCACTTTCACATAATAATGTTTTTGTAATTTGGTGTTTAGTTTGTTGTATAGTTTGTTTATACTGTTCTGTCTCTGTTTTGTTTCCAGGAACATCTGATGAGTGCTATAATACAATGACTTCATTATATTTAAAATATGTTTTGATATTCATTTTATTTATATTATTAATATTTTATTTACCCATAAACGTGTCTTTAGGAAGCCATAAGTTATAGAGACAAGAATAACTTTTGCCATTTAAATGCCACGTTAATTTACTGAGGACCCATACAGCCAATGATCATGTGTGAAAACACATACATAAATTGATCACTTTGAAATCAAAACTAAGGTTTGAGAAAGAAAGAATATGCATACAACAAAATATATTGTTTCATAGCAGCTTCAGTAACAAGTTCAAAACAAATTCTGCTGTAAACCGGCTCTAACAAGCCAATATAGTGTCAATATTCAGCTCAAGTGACTTCAGTGTTGATTCAGTTCAGTTGATTTCAGTTCAACTGTAAATTCCTCAGTTGTGCATTGTGTAGTTAGATATATGCAAAAACAACATTTTTGGAAATAGTTAAAATAGTTTTGCACAAAGTGTTGCTTTTGCAAGAGATGTCTGATGTTTTGTGTGTAGAGTTACAAGAAATGGAGCCATATTTTCAGAAATTGTGTGTAAGCAATTAGATAAAACTGTAAATGAATCCAGTTTATTTTAGTTCAGGACTCATAGTCCAGGTGTTAGTAATCTGTGCTTAATCTTTGCTCCAGGCAACAATTTTTTAACTCACGATTAACTAGATTAAGGCCTACTCTTGGCATAATTTAAACCCTGTCCAGGAAACCACCTCTTGAAAATCTACATTGATAATTCATAAAATGTGGTGTGAGCTCAATTTAAATGACAATTGCAGAAAAACACAATCTGACTTAACTATAAACACACAAACTTGTACTTTTCACATTTATGATTAATAGCCATTTAAAAAATCATTCACAGTGCAGGGTGGAAAAATTAATGTTGGTATGTAAACTGTATGCTTTACTTGATTTATTTGTGTGCTTTGGTTCATTGTCTTGTTGCATCACATAACCTCTCTAAAGGTTGAAGACATGAACTGCTGTCCTGTATTTTGTTTTTGTTTTTACATAACATTGGTTATTGCTAATGACATACAGAGTAATTAATCTACACTGTGAGCCCGGACAAGTTGAATCTACTTAAAAAAATTGGAGCAAACTGGTTGCCCTAAAAATGTAGTAATGTGTACTAAAACGAGTACATTTAACTTAAATTTAAGTTAACATTTTAACTTAAACTTTAAACTTGTTTTAGTCAAAAAAATTCAGAACCTAGATAAAACTCCCCCTGCTGCTACTCTGATTTGCATTTGTGTAGATCACAGCATGTTCATTTACATGATAAAGCCTCCCCTAGAATTAAGGGAAGGGGGGGTCATGGGGGGTCAACTGCCAAGCAAGGCCCACGTCAATTTACCACAATTTACGGCAGTTTTCGGTGTTGCCTGCAAATTGCCGTGCACAGTCGTAAACCTGAAGTTTCACAGCAATCTACAGTGCCACATACTGACGAAAATCCCACTTTTCATGCAGTGTATTTAACTTTTGTGTTTGTATGTAGCCAAATGCATGGAGGGTAACACAAACAACGCACTCTTATGACCATACATCTGAAAGACAACAGCGATGAGTTGAAAAGACGACAGACAAGAATGCGTTTCCCATTTGCCACCAATGGTCTCAAAGATCAACTTAGCTAACTATGCTTTTGGGAAACGCAGCCCAGACCCGAATCAGCCTTACATTTGAATTCTCTGATGTAATCTCATGCAGAATACAATGTAGTGATTGGAATGAAGTAATATAGCGATTTCTATTTAACAGTGGTATATTGTGCAACCCCAAACTAACCTGTTTGTGTGTGTGTCATTCACTGAAACATAAATTTAGCTGCAGCCAAGTGACTGCGCAACCCACCTCTTCCCACTCGGCGACTAACCGTTTGAAAACCTCTTAAGTTACTCAGTACTGTTTGGAATGTTTTAAAGGTGTCAAGAACTGGCTATTTTGTTTTTTTATACTGTTGTCTGAGGTCAACTTATGACGTTCGCATGCTTTTTACATTCAAAAACATCATAATGCATAAGTAATAGGCTATTTTCTACACTGGTTTTGAGGCTCTCTCAAGGAACGCTTGGTTTTTATGGGCGTGCCGCACTAAAGACTTGGAAGTAAACACCCACTGCTATGAATGGATAAGCTTTGCATATTATAATGAGCTTCGGCTCCACCGTGAGTGAACATGAGCGCTTGTTTTGAAAGCGTGTGAGGACGTTGGGGACATTTTTTAAACAAGTTACTATAGGAGCAAAAGCCGTTTGCAAAACATTTCCCCCAAATGTAAAAGTGTCTGCATTGCTCCCTGGGAATGCAGTCTGAAAGGTACTCTCAGCCACTGCTGTCTCACATTTCACACTTTTTGTAAATCATTCATTCGTTGTATGGACATTCTGCTCTAGGGCCACATTTTCCTACTCTCTGAAAATGTGTGTGTGTGTGTGTGTGTGTGTGTGTGACAGAGAGAGAGAGAGAGAGAGAGAGAGAGAGAGCATATTGTGATTCACCCTTATAGTGCATGTTCAAATTTCCTTAAACTCATCATTAGAATCTTATTTTTCTCCTAGAGATGAGGAGCAGACGTGAAATCCCCTACATGTGGTCTGCAAACGCAACCTGACATGCCGAGTCAAAAATGAACCTGGAAACACAATTATGTGTTCTAAATCTTCAAAAATGAATTAAATGTCATATTAACCCCTGAGGATACCAGAGGTCATAAACCAACATCGCTATTTCAAATATGCACTGGTCATAGCTCATATCGCTCCCCGGAAGATACCCAAGGTCAAAGGTGACACATACACCCTTTCATGGAAACAGTATTCCCTGGTGGCTGTGGCTCTTTCAGCAGGTAATGCGCCGCCACAAAGCACAAATGCTTCAGGACAACAATGAGTTTGAGCTGTTGACTTGGCCTCCAAATTCACACCAAGAAACCTTATTATCATGGCTGCAGGTGAGGTGCAGGGCAGCAAGCACAACATAAAAGATAGATGCAAATAGTGTTTATTAACAATCAAAATGCAAGAATAGGCAGAAGATTAAACGGAAACAAACATCACCTAAACATTAACGAGAACCGACAAACGTGATCTGAAACTCATAAATACAAACAAAGGTAATTGGATAATCACAGGTGAACCAAATCTAGTAAAAACTGTAGTGAAAAGTAACAAAGGGAACTAATAATGAACACAGGCAAAACTGAAACATAGCAAACCGAGTGAAAACCAAAACCTAAATAGCACAAAAGAGAATGTTCATGTGATGCTTATCCTTAGACATTGCCCATTTCATGTATTGCATAACATTGCACTTAAAGGGTTAGTTCACCCAAAAATGAAAATTCTGTCATTAATTACTCACCCTCATGTTGTTCGACACCCGTAAGACCTCCGTTCATCTTCGGAACAGAAATGAAGATATTTTAGTTGAAATCTGATGGCTCTGAAAGGCCTCCATTGGCACAATGGCACTTTACACTCTCAAGACCCTTAAAAGGTACTAAAGACGTCGTTACAAAGTCCATCTCACTACAGTGGTTCTAAAATAACTTTATGAATCGGCGAGAATATGAATCACTGAGCCGAATCATGATTCGGATCGCGTGTCAAACCGCCAAACTGCTGAAATTTGGCGATTCAAACCGCTGATTCGACTCGCTGATTCATAATGCTTCGAAGCTTCATGATGCCTTGTTTTGAAATCGTCATCACTATGAAAGTCGTTATTTAGGGTTTTTTTGCGCACAAAAACTATTCTCGCCAATTCATAAAGTTATTTTAGAACCACTGTAGTGAGATGGACTTTGTAACGACGTCTTTAGTACCTTTTAAGGGTCTTGAGAGTGTAAAGTGCCATTGTGCCAATGGAGGCCTTTCAGAGCCATCAGATTTCAACTAAAACACGGGTGTCGAACGACATGAGGGTAAATAATTAATGATAGAATTTTCATTTTTGGGTGAACTAACCCTTTAAGACATGCCTTGTCTTCTAACCCTAACCCATACACTGTTAAAATAGAGCACATAAAGTAAAAAGGCACAATTACACAATGACAATTATTACCACACGTCAAAGACACATTACTGTGTCTTAATTTAATTGTTAAATGTTTTAAAATACTTTAAACGATCAAATCAACACTAGGCCTACAAGACAGGCAAATATCTTATTTCAATCACTATGTATTAAGCAAACAGAAGAACTCAATTTAATCACAAAATAAATGACATCAAACTTAGCCATGTGTACAGTCAATCTTCTTATGAAATAGGAAATTATCATGTTTAGCCAGTTGTGTATGGTTTAGATTTAAACAGAGTTTTCATTTAGACTTATATATTCATTTCTGTATTTGGATTTGTTTTTGTTTATTCCGCAATTGGTGGGAAAGGATTTCTGATTTCTTTTTCGTTCCAGGCAAGAGTCAAAGGTGGATGATGTAAAGCCATCAAGCAGCCCTGCTTGTAGCACATACAAGCCAGATTGCAGATAGGGGTCAGGGATCCTGCAGAGAGTTGATCAGGCTCATTCGGGATAATATGCTGAAATAAATGTAAAATATCAAAATGCATGTTGACTAAATTCAAGCATTAAAGAGAAAGCAGTGTCTTCACTTTTATCTTTTTACACATTCATTTCCCACATATAATTGAATCAGGGAAGGAAAAACTAAAGAAAATAGCAACAACAGACTAGCATGTTGACTACTTGACTATAAATTTTGCTCTCCTTTCTTTCTGGCCAGCAAATTTTTCAATGACTCTCTGATTAAAGTCAGTCATCTCAGTAGTGTCATGATGTTTGCATTGTTCAGTTAGATATTTGAGGTCTCTTAGGGAAAGCAATAAAGGGCATTGCTAACAACACATCCAGCCAGCCACCTACGTTTCTCATAACAAGCGCGTGAAGCTCCGAGTGCAGCTTCATCCTCTGTCACTGGCCTGCTGCTGGATTTGTAAATCGCGTTGGTCCGGGATCCTTTATCCTTTTTTTTCTTCCAACAAACACCTTGTGAAGGAATTTGGTTTAACTGCTGCCATCTCTACAAAAGTTATCATCCCAAGGTTTTGGCAGAGTCGGAGTGACTGTGTCACCCCCGCACTTTCGCTTTAGTGGCGAAGAACGGAAAGTTGAATGACAGGTGACGAGAACCAATCAGATTGGATAAAATAACACTCATCCAATTCTGATTCGCCAGGGACGCAGCGATCTGCGTCCGGAGGAGGATCTTTAAGAAACCAATTAGAGACCAGCTTCAGGTCACATGCTGCCCGTATATTTTTAGACTCAGATAGACATCCATTTGTCCGGCGTCCCTCGCGCATGAAACCGCATGAAACATATTGAAGAACATATAAAATAGTTAACCGATCAAAGCCAGTTTTTATTAAATGCTGAGGCTCTTACTAACAGCCGGCACGTCGTATGAGTAAACTATTTTATTTTTATTTCACTTTTATATAATTTTTGTATACATGTAAATTTCTGGAATTTTGATGGGGGCGGCGCCCCAGCGCCCTCTATTGACCAGCCGCCACTGCCCCACAGATAATTTATTATAACGTGTTGAAAATGTCATTTTGAGGCCTGTCTATAAAAAGCGCTGTTTTGGTGTGTACCGCTTTAAATGTAAATGAGCTGCATATCCCTGCCCTGTCTTTAGAAGAGGGCATAGCATATACATCTCTCCTGTGCATGGCAATAAACATTAGGTAGACACAGCATGGCTGAGAGTGAGAGAATCGCTATTCGTTATGGTATTCATCCATACATGTATGAACCGGAGTCCGACCCAGATGATGAAGAGACTCCGGCAGAAGAAACACCAATGAGAATGGACCAGGACAAAATAAAATTAATCCACTGTGTCTTCAGCGGCTCTGATTTCGGGAGAAAATGAAGACTTCTATGTTGATTCTTACATCCCACAACAGTACACCTCGATGGCTTAGAAGACATTCTTGCCGTATAACTGGTCTGGCGTCAAAACAATGGCGGATTGCATACAGGTCTCACAGGGCGGGTCTACGTTAAAATGGCAGTGTCAGTCAAACCTTGCGGGCGGGCCTTTGCAGTGTGATGTCACACGTCAGAGAATCTGAGAACAGCTTGTTCTGAAACATTGCTTATGATTTTGGGGATTAAAAAAAAAATACTGGGTGGATTTTTATCATTATAGGGTAGTTGTTTACACACACTGTCAACACACATTTATGTTCAAACATCATGTAAAAGTGGATTTTGCATAATAGGTGCCCTTTAAATCAATTTAAAATATTACAAATCTAAATAATTGAATGAAGAAGCAATCCTGATCCCCAAAGAAGGAAGAGGGAAGGGTTAAGTCTCGCTGTAGCCAGACCAACCTCCAAAAAGGCTTGTGCTTCCCTCCTAACACCCTGTTTATTTCCGGTTATTGGAGATAATGTTCCAATTGCAGACAATAGGCCTGTTCAAGTTCCCACTTAATTGACCGCTGTTATAGTGAACACAAAATAAAACACAAAAATAATCACAAAAAGAGCACTTTTCCTCTTTCCAATACTATGGGCGTCAGCCCCCATCGCAGTGAGGAGGATGCTTGGCCTCTAGATCGTCATTACTTCCACTGGGCCTGCTACCCATGCACCCTCTGCAGCATTGGCTGAAACCCAAGGTCCCAATGCATGCTTGCCTTTCAGGTCTCCTCCACCTCAAGGTGAACCAAAGCAGTATCAGAGCCCTGGACCCTTGTTGGTACCAGACCGTTCTGAACATGGGGTTGGTCTCGAGGAGGAAGGTGGTTTCGACAGATGCCTCCAACAAGGGTTGTGGAGCTCTGTGCAAGGGCAGAATAACTTCTGGCTCCTGGCCGAGCACGGAGCAGCGGCTGCAAATCAACTGCCTCGAAATGATGGGGTTTCTTTCTAACCCACAAAACCTTCCTACCAGACCTGACAGGTCACCATGTCCTAGTCCGCTTGGACAACATGGCAGTTGTGTCCTACATCTGTATAAGCTAGCCAGATGCCTCCTTTTATGGGCACAACACAACCTGCACAGAGCATTGCCAGGGAGACTGAACTAGGGAGCAGACATGCTGTCCAGGGGCAAATTTGTCCCCAGAAGAATGGGCACTTCATCCCCAGATGATTCAACAGATTTGGAGTATCTTTGGGAAGGCAGAGGTCGATCTCCTTGCCTCTGAAGACAATTCTCACTGCCCAATATTCTTCTCAAAGGACAGGGATGGGCTCGCCCACAAATGGCCCAGCCTCCCCGTTTATGCTTTTCCCCCAGTCGCACTTCTCCTTCAGGTCATCAAACGGATCAGGGTGGCCTCTCTCTGGCAGACCCAAACTTGGTTCTTCGAGTTAGTACAGCTGCTAGCAGTGGCCCAATGGCAGATTGCCCTCAGGAAAGACCCAAGTTGTGGGCCCTCCATGTATGGCCCCTCAACGAGAACTTACGAACCTTCCAGCAAGAGTCCTAAACACCATCTGTGAGGCTAGAGCCCCGTCCACGAGGAGCCTCTACGCCCTTACGTGGTCAGTTTCGGACTACACACCAGTCAGAGAAAACAAAGACCCGACTTCCTGTGACATACAGCTGGTATTGTCGTTATTTTATTGTCGCAGTGCTCAATACTCCTGTGGCCTCACAATCTTTAGGCAGAAACAACCTGGTTTTTCACTTTCTAAAAGGGGTCAGGAGGCTCAACCTGCCTTGTCCCCTTACTATCCCTATATTACTATCCCTATGTGGGACCTGTCCACGGTTCCTAGGGCTCTCAAAGGACTCCTCTTTGAGCTGCTTCAATCGGCCAAGCTCTCACTTAGACCCTCTCTCAGGACATGTGGACGATGGAGTCAGTGATATGGGCTGGGGAGAGCTAGCCAATTGCGGCCTATGCCATCCTGCTGGGGGCTTGACATCACAGTAGAACTGGCTGTGCCGGATTAGTTTTTTTGCTGCAGGGGACCGATGCCCTTGGAGAAGAGCAGACTGAGGGACAGCCCACGAGTGACTCTGTTAGCATGTCGGGGCAAGCTCTTGAATGCCTGCCTGCTTCTGGACTGCAGAGAACTGCTGGACACAACCCCCCCCATTGTTGCCGAAAAGGCCACAGTGTGAGATGGGACCATCGAGAAAGCGCACTTTGACTTGCAACTCTGCAAGGTTTAGCCAGGGGGTGCTTCTGGACCATGAAGGTAGACATCGTCTGGCTGAGGGCCTGTGCTATGACTTTAATCATGGTCAGTCACCGTGATCAACCCCGTCTCAGAACTCCCCTCGTGCATTATGAGAGCTTTGGCCTCATAGACTGGCAGGGTGGACCATCACATGCAGGGCAGAGGAGGCTCCACCATCAAGGGAAGTGAGAGAGAGGAAAAAACGTTTTATGCAGAGATGCCAATATGCCTCCATACTGCAAAATTTTCCATGCACATCCAGGCAAAAAGGCAAGGCGATTTACGCATTGCGCTGTGCCCCCAGACCCGAAACTCTGAACGAGAGTGAGTGCACTCAGCAGCCCAGGAAAGCATGTTTGTCAACTCTGAATCTGATTCAGCATGAGCACACACCATTACAGTGTGAAGCTCAGCGTCCTCTTTATTTCCAGAATATAACAGCCCTCTCTCCAATGCAGCAATCAACATCTGATCCTCTGCTGGAGCTCCGAATGAAACCTTAGGTCCCCCCTGAGAAGGACCAGCAATCCCAGCTGGAAGCTGAACAGCAGTGAGTGACTGATAGAGAACCAAGGTTACGTTAGTGTGTTACTAATGAAAATGTTAATGATTACAAAGTGGGTTACTTTGACTATTTTCTGTAAAAAGCTAGCATATGTTAAATATTATTAATATGTTGCTTTGCCTGTTTTTGATGTGCACAATGCCTCCTGCCATTTAACCCTCTGTGGTCCAAAAATAATAGTATGCAGATTTTCACATTTTCAGTACTATACCGGTAAGAAAAAAAACACGTTTTTTACTACAGCATATTGATCTAGAATTGTGTTTTATCCTAAATATATATATATATATATATATATATATATATATATATATATATATATATATATATATATATATATATATATATATATATATATATAAAACTATCTCTGTTTTTAGATGGTAAATGTTTGAAAATGATTAACAGATGAAAATTTAGTAATCAAGTAATGAAATGTAATCACTAACATCAAACTAATTCAATTAGTCACATTATGTATTACATTTTAAATAGGGTAACTTGTAATCTGTAATCAGTAATATAGTACATGTCCAAAGTAACCTTCCCAACACTGTGTCCATATGACTAAAATATGAAAGTACAAAGTTGGGTAACACTTTATTTTAATGGTCACCCAACAGACATTCTTCTGACTATAAGTAACTTTGCAAGTACATGTCAACTTCTAATTGAACCCTAATCCTTACCTAACAAAAGGGAACCATCAAAATACAGTGTCAAGTATGCAATTCTCAATGACCACAAAATTCAAAAATTGTTCCCTGAAAAAATCAATTTTGACATGACGCCAATGTATAAATGTAGGTTTGGATTTCAACTTACCTCCACATCAGTGTAAAATGTACAATCGTCCAGTAAAAGTATCATCATTTGCAGTTTTTGGATGGCCATCTCCATGTAGAATCGCTGCACAATAAGCATGTTGTGTTATTTTAACTAGTCACAGTTTTATAGTAAAATATATTGTATTTTTTAGGGCTGTCAATCAATACATATAATTAATAATTATAATACGTGCACTAACACATTCGGTTCATTTTTTAAGGAAAGAAAAAAATATTTATTTTTATATTGTTTTAATAAGACTTGTAGTGCAATATACGTGCATATATGGATGATTCTATTTCATAATTCCAGATTGCTAGAGACGTAGTAGGAAATGGGTCATGTGCTTTGCATATTGTACCAAGGCTGCCCCTAATATTCAACTAATCATCTTTGCATTTTGCAATCTCTGCAGCCAAAAACATTATCTATAAATTATTAAAATGTTTAGACATCTCTTTGGTGTTTTTCATAACACATTCAAAATCATTACTTTAGTCGCTGCACTGTGGCAAGCTTATGTGTCACAAGTCTAGTTCTGTCTCTGTTGTGTTTTTGGATTGTCACATGTTTCTTTGTTCTTTTTCCCGCCACTCCTGTGTTACCTTGGTTATGTATACCCGTTGTGTTGGTTAAATGTATGCCTGCTTGTTTTGAGAAGATTCATCAGTAAAACTTCCCTTGAGTACTATATTCACCTGTCCTTGCCTTCCTGCCTGAGCGATCCGTAACAGATGACCAGACCAAAACAGAAAAACGGACCTTACAGCGAAGGACTTCTATTTAAAGATGGGGATTTTCCTCTTCCCGCTCTCTCCTGAGAGAAACCCTTCGGCTGAGGATCGCCTATGTGGACTTCGGCAGGACGGTCGGCCGCTGGAGAGGTATGTGGAGGAATTTACTGAGCTTGGTTATCTGGTAAACTGGCCAGATGCACCGCTTAACGCGTTTTTTCTGATGGGCCTGGACGAGGACACTATTCGTTTCTTGGAACCTGCCTGTTCCTTTTCCCTAGTTGAGACAATCAACCTTATTTTGTGTCTAAATTGTTCTGAGTTCGAGATTGTAGAGGTGCATGAGACTGTGTGTCTTCCACGTCCAGTCCCCTCAGAAAAACACGCGGCCTGGTCAGTTCACCCACAGCCAGTTTCCTCCAGTGGGCTGTCCCGTGTGGACAACGGCCAAGGAGGAGGTTAAGCCAGAGTTAAGCCCTCGAATTCGGCCAAGATGGCTGCTACCTCACCGGAACTACAGGACGGGTGGCTTATGGACTTTTGGAGCGAACTGGTAATGCCCACTCCTAGTCTCCTTCATTCCGCTCCAAACCTCCAAGCTCTCGCTCCAAATCTCCTGGATTCCACTCCAGTCTTCCCAAGAACCCACTCCTAGTCTTCTGGATTCCACTCCAGACCTCCTTGAACCCGCTCCTAATCTCCTGGACTCCGCCCCTAGTCTCCTGGACTCTGCCCCTAGTCTCCTAGACTCTGCTCCTAGTCTCCTGGACGCTGCTCGCTGCTCCTGGTCTCCTGGACTCCGCTCTTAGCCTCCTGGACTCTGCTCCACGTCTCCATGAGCCAGCTCCACGTCTCCATGAGCCAGCTCCACGTCTCCAGGATTCCTCTCCAGGTTTCCAAGGCCCCGATCCAAGTCTCCTGGATTCCGCTCCAGGCTTCCAAGTCCCAGCTCCCAGTCTGCCAAGAGCCCGCTCCAGTCCAGCCCTTCACGAGGCCGCTCCAGCCTTCCACAAGGCCGCTCCAGCTCTCCTCGAGTCCGCTCCAGCCCGCAAGGCCGCTCCAACCCATGAGGCCACTCCATTCCACAAGCCCTCCACTCCTCCCCTGAATTTCCCCAAAGAAAATTATTTGGGGGTGGGGGGAGTGGCGGGGGTATTATGCTATTTTGACTCCTAAATTCATGTCGTGTCGTGGATGACAAACGGCACACTACAGGTTACTTGCCGGCAAATTAACATGTGATGTCATCAAGAAGGCGGAACTATCAACTGACAGGTGTTATGAGTGTTAAACAATGGCTACTATGTTTTTTCACTGGATGTCTTCTTGTCAGAAAAGCACCAAAAAGAAAGAAACCCTGACAGTTGACATGTTCCTACCTTGCATGTGAGGACAGTATGGAATCCTCAAAAGAGGATGTGAGGTAAAATATGTTTTTGTTTTATTTTTAGTCAGTAGCATTTATCTTTTTTTCACTCTGTCATGGTAGCCCCTTAAGGAAACATCATAAAAGCAGGAGTCTACCTGTTTATGTCAGAAACGGTTAGCTCCACAAATCTTTACACCAATACTGTTGTCTCTGTGTACGGAAGAGCTTCTGTGCTCCTATTGGTTAATGCAAATTCTATTCGGTCGTGGAAGACCTAATACAATTAAACATTCTAGTCTTTCTGTCGTGACGTCATGAAGCATCACAGACGGGGCATCGGTTGTCGAAAACTATGACACACTATTCGTGATGAAGCGATCGATTCTTGATGCTGAAATCATGTAGTCTGAACCAGGCATTAATTGTTTTGATGTGTTCCTTGTTTTGGTATTGGTTCTCCTGAGTAGTCATTATGCTCCCAGTACCTCTGCTGGTGTCCTTGCTTTTGGTGGGTCTAGTGTTTTGTTTCTCCAAAAAGTATGTAACTATAACACTTAGCTTTCAAATGAATATTGGTATAAACTTGACCTCGACAATGATCAGAGGTTTTTATTCCAGAAATCATATGAAATTGTTTTAAAGAATTAAGAAGTTAATTTTGAATCCATTTAATTTAACAAGATTTCAAGTAGTGAAGTATTTACACTCAGCAGAATCTGCAACATCCCCCTTTACTTCACTATCCCTTTACTTTACTATCTGTTTACACTCTAAACATATTCCAATTGCATCAAAGCAATACATAAGGTGGAGATTTACAATGTGTTGTGTAATTAAATTTTTGGCAGAAAATAATGTCCTTTAAGGCCATTAAACATACAGTATTTAAACTAATTTGTTTTGACAGCCCTAATTTTTATGCATTTGAAAACGTCTAGGTTGCCTATTGTAACCCTGGTTTCCTGAAGCAGAGAATGAAGACGTTATGTCAGTGACTGGCGGATTAGGATGCGTCTGAGACTCCTATCACCTTTGAGTGTTAATAGAATCAGCCAATGGACACTGGCGAGTGAGATTTGCATCGCGAACCACGCCCTGTGCTGTGGTATATAGCAGGAAGTGGCAAACTCCGGTCCTGGAGAGCCTCAGTCATGCCTCGACACCCCAACAGGTGGTGGAGACATTTGTTAAGACAACAACATGCTTGGACACTTGTTCTAGGGGAACTCCAGCGCTTAGAAAAGCAAGGTCTGACCACAGGCTAAAAGCTTTGTGGCAGGTCGGAGTGAAGGTCACTCGGAGCATCACAGGAGCATCTGAAATTGTTTAATTGTGGCCGCTGTCCTGCCTTTGAACGAGTTTAAGCAGTTAAGCACTGACTGAGCACTCTTGTTCGTGAGACGAGCCGTCAGGTTGACCAAGTCCATCTTCATACAGAGAAAAGTGATCCTGAAGCTCCAGATGGCTGAGGTGTCTGAGCACCAGGTCCCTGTGTTTGCTGTTCTTGGGAGTGGGCCAGGATGGGACAGTCATCAAGATAGTTGAGGATACATAGCGCCGCTCACTGTCAACCATGTCCTCTCGAGACCCATAAAATTTGTAAATTGATTATTTTATAGAATATAAAACAAACAAGGATTCTCTGCTCGGCCCTCCACCACCAACGGAAGCCTTCCTCGTCTCTTGAAGTGCAGATGTCCATATCTCTGGGTTGCCCATCTCAGGAACACAGCTTTGACCCTGCCAGGTGGCAGCACTTTGCGGGCAAATCTACACCAAAATTGTACGCTCCACCTGTGGGATCTCCAAGTACCCTTTGGCTGCCCTGTCATCAAGGGTAGTGAGAGTGGAGGAGGCTCCAGAGCGTCTTTGGGCAGAAAAAGGTGCCTTCCACGACTTTATTAACCTCTCATGCAGTTCTGGGAAGAAAGACACTGAAGTAGGGTGCTGCTGCTCAACGGACCCCCGACCCGAGATACCATTATCAAACCTTGAGGGTTCAGGACATGGTCGAGGGTTCCAGCGATAGACATCTGGTCCTCCAGCACAGCCCCGAATGAGATACTGAGTCCCCCGTGACAAGGATGGGTCACAGGGATTGGCCCGATGAGAAAGGTCCCACTGTGATCCTCAGATCACCCTGCGTATCAAACAAAGTATTCTTCTGCTCAGCATTGAGATGGTCATCTTCCCACAGTGGGTGCATGACTCATCCACGAATGCTACCTCAGGGAGCTCACGGCCCAGAAAGTGATCATGACTGTAAGTGACACTATATGAATGGCCATTCTAGCTGCATCAGATGACTGTCAGCCGGGGCCTCTTTCAGAGGAAATGCTCTTTGTGCTGAAGTTCCCAAGGGAAGATCGCTTCTTATATACCCGCAGCACGGGACATGGTTCACAATGCAAATCTCACTTGCCAATGTCCATTGGCTGGTTCTGTTAACACTCAAAGGTGATAGTGCTCTCAGGCGCGATCCCAGTTCGTCAGTCTACATTGTTTCTGTAATCCTTCACCTTCTTGCTCATGTCAGGTTCATCGGTATGATTAATCTTGAACAAAGATTCAAAACTTTGTCTTGTTTTCTCCATGTCTTCAGTTGCTTTGTCAAAGACTTCCTATGTAAAGAACACATTTTAAACAAGTTATTGTATCGTATCATTATATATATATATATATATATATATATATATATATATATATATATATATATATATATATATATATATATATATATATAAATAGTGGTGGGCCGTTATCGGCGTTAACGTGCTGCGTTAACGTGAGACTCTTATCGGGCGATTAAAAAAATATCACCGTTAATTTATTCTCAAAGTTGGGTTGGGAGCTGGGTCTATACTACGCAAGCTATGATGAAGTCACCTTGATATTTTAGCGCGGATGTATACCTAGCCCAATGGCACTGTAGGGGCGAGAGAAAGAGTCTTCGAACCTGTGTGTATGCCTACTAGTGTTGTCAAAAATATCAATATTTCGCTATGTATCGATACTGAAATATCTGAAACGATACAATACTCATTTTCTACATTATCGATATCAGCTGCGCTCTCCTCTCCGAACAATAGCGAGTTGACACGCACCCGCCTCCTCTCATTCAGTCCGGTTAATCCTCTGAACATTGCGAATGGGTGTTCTGCTGGACTTTTGTTAGTATTGGTGTGACCGGTCTGAATTTCGCGCGGGGTTACACATTAATTCTACTAATTCCCGCAGATTTCGCGCTCGCATCTGAAGCGCACACACACAGACCGTAATAAAGCCGCCTCTGATATACAGGTGCAAAAATGAGCTCCTTTTTCCAGCTTATTAATGGTCAATTACACTCAAAAATGTCTCAATGCCCATCTTGGTGAGTTTTAACGTAAACACAGTCGTAACCAGCTCACAGGAACAGTGGGATCCATGCGTGTGTCAGGTCTTAAAGGGACAGAAGTTATTTATTATTCAAACTATAAAAAGACAAACGATCACTTACGAGCACACGTATTCTGAATGCCTTCGGCAGAATTCAAATGAGCCATTTTAATCTAGATTAATCTAGATTAATCTTGGAATTAATCTAGATTAAAAAAATGTATCTATGCCCACATCTAATATATATATATTTCATCCAAAATTAATCTAGATTAATCTAGATTAAAATGGCTCATTTGAATTCTGCCGAAGGCATTCAGAATATGTGTGCTCGTAAGTGATCGTTTGTCTTTTTGTAGTTTGAATAATAAATAACTTCTGTCCCTTTAAGACCTGACGCACGCATGGATCCCACTGTTCCAGTGAGCTGGTTACGACTGAGAGCGCAGCTGATATCGATACTGTAGAAAATGAGTATTGTATCGTTTCAGATATTTCAGTATCGATACATAGCGAAATATCAATATTTTTGACAACACTAGTAGGCATACACACAGGCTCAAAGATTCGTTCTCTCGCCCCCTACAGTGCAATTCGGCTAGGTATACATCCGCGCTAAAATATCAAGGTGAAAGTCATCCTAGCTTGCGTAGTATAGACCCAGCTCCCAACCCAACTTTGAGAATAGATTAACGGCGATATTTTTTTTATCGCCCGATAAGAGTCTCACGTTAACGCAGCACGTTAACGCCGATAACGGCCCACCACTAATATATATATATATATATATATATATATATATATCGTCGCTGCCCGTTGAAACTCACGTATGTCCAAAACGGTTACTTTTCAGGAAGTTAAAAAAACACCGTATTTCAAAAGCAGTTGAATGTAGCGTTGTCATACTTGGTACGGCATCTTTACATGTAACCATATTCTTGCCAGTGTAATGATATAATCCACATTTGACCAAAATTGAGTTTAAATGGACATACGTGCATATTTTACAGTAACGGTGGTCGATACGCGTTCTTCCGACCATTAATTAGAATGGCCAAGTCGCGTTTCATATTGACAGAGGAATACGTGCTGGACATTCTCAGCCTCTGAAGCGGTGATAGCAGAATGAGTGAGGCATGTTCTAGTGACAATCATGACAGTAGCATTACAGGCTATAATTTGATCAGTTTGACTAAGAAAAAAAAAGTTTGAATCTTATCAATGAGACCAAGTTTATTTACATACTAGCAAGCAAACTAATCTGTGAAGAACTAGATTAGAACTAAACTGTGGAGAGCTTCAATGTCATACTTTCGGCTATCCAGTGCTGAGCTTCAATGAAACTTCACGAGACCGGAGAGATGCTTCCACAGGGCGGGAGATACGCGGCGTGATTGACAGCTTTGACACCAAATGTATATACGTGAAAATCAGATGACATGATTTCACAACTTTTCATTGGCCATTTAGATATGTGAAGCTTACTGTATACGGAAATTAACCTGGACATTCAAATCTCAAAATCGGCAAAATGGACATACGTGGTTTTCATCGGACAGCGACGTAATATATATATATATATATATATATAATTTCATAGAATTTTTTCATGATGATACATTACCTTTATTATTCTTTCTGCCTTTTCCTTTTGATCAGTTTTTTCTTTTTTGTCCTGTATTTTATTTATTTCTTGTACATACTTTGCCCACACATTACGTTTCAATTTGTCATAAGACTTTTTTAGCTCATCCTCTCTGCAGGGATTATTTATATCTTTAAATGCTTCTCCATGGCTTCCAATTTCAGCAGTTGCTTGATTTCCCATCCTTAGAAAATTAAAAGCATTTTATTAATATTTAAGGTACATTCACATAACATGATTTTTTATATCCAGATCATATAAATAATGATATTAAAATGACATGATATTCCAATTTAGGACGCCTTGATTACTTTTAAGAGCTAAATTATTTAATTTGGTCAACTATTTTTCAGAGTAATTATCAGTTCTTTGCACTTTCATTGTAATATGTCTGTTATAACTTATAAGAATAAGCTCCTTGTCATTGTAATTGCATATATTTATATGACTGAATGAGAAAAAAATGTATATAAGAAGAAGAAGAAGTTTTATTTATATAGCGCCTTTCCATAGCTCAAGGTCGCTTTACATTGCACATTACAATACATTTAGATACCCACATATACATCTATATATACATCACATGATACATATAATTGCATTATCCGAAATGCTTGTTGAAAATAAATGTTTTTAACTGGGACTTGAATGCACCCACAGATGAGGTATTACGTAGTGTAAGAGGTAGCGAATTCCATAATTGAGGAGCATTAATACTAAATGACCTTCCACCAACAGTTGACAAACGGAAACGAGGGATGGACAACAAACCAAGTTCAGCTGATCTAAGGGACCGGGCAGGGCGGTAATGGTAAAGTAAGTCAGACAGATATTGGGGAGCAAGACCATTTAATGCTTTGAACGTTAGAAGCAATACCTTAAAGTGTATACGTGATGCCACAGGTAGCCAGTGAAGGTCATGAAGCAGAGGAGTAATGTGAGCAGAGCGCCTAGTGGAAGTGAGAACTCTTGCTGCTGAGTTTTGAACATACTGTAATCTTGCGATAAGTTTTTTGGGAAGACCAAGAAATAAGGCATTGCAATAGTCCAGATGTGAATTGATTAATGCGTGAATTAAGGTTTCAGCATCAGCTATAGTGAGAAAAGATCGGAGACGACCAATATTACGGAGATGGAAAAAAGAGTTTTTAACAAGAGAAGAAATGTGAGGGCCAAAAAATAGATTTGAATCGAATAAGACACCAAGGTTACGAATCAATGACGAAGGCTTAATGTGTGTTCCATCAACATCAAAAGACTGGTTCATCCTTTTGACTGAGGCAGTAGAACCAATCAATAATATCTCAGTTTTCTTATCATTCAATTTAAGGAAATTCCGGGACATCCAATACTTGATGTCCCTGATACATGCAGTGAGTGAGTCAGGCAGAGATGGCCTATCAGAGCTGGTGGCGAGGTAGATTTGAATATCATCAGCATAGCAGTGGAACTGAAGTCCATGCCTGCGTATGATGTCACCGAGTGGATATATGTAGATGATGAATAATAGTGGGCCAAGAACCGAACCTTGAGGAACACCCTGTGTAAGTGAAGCAATATGATCACGTAATCTGCACACGTTCATATTTTAGAAGTTGTGGTAGCTGAACAATCATCAGGGAAAAATAGAAACTAAAAGGTTCGCCTGAACTAGACTCAAGATTTTCATCCAAGGTTTTACTTGAATTTATGTTTGAGTAAAAATAAAGTTATTTGATTTGAATCGGTTTTCTTTTTTAAAATCAAAATGGTTTTGATTTTTGAGTCATTTTACTGTCGTATTTTTTTTCCTTACATGCTCAGCAAAAGGTCAAGCTAGCAAAAGTCATTGTTCAACTTTAACCCTTTGAGCCCTGAGCTGTTTTCTGGGCCCTGGAGGAGTTTTAACATGCCCTGATATTTGAGCTTATTTCTGTTACTTGTAACATTTTCATGGCTAAAGTCTGAGTATGCTTTTTCAGCAAAAACTCTGCAATAATATGTGAGCAGCTTGTGTGTAAAAGTTTGCAGTTTTGAGAGAATGGCATTTATTTCATTAAAATCTGTTAAGTTTCTATTTGTTTTGTGTACAGTCACAGGGCCCAGAAAAGAGCTCCAACCCCGCAAGGTTAAAGTTACAGAGCAAAGCCAACATGCTCACGTCAGATAAATTAAAATTGACAGATAACTCATTCAAAACTCCTTCTAGTTCAAACTTAAATATGTTGCCATACTGTACCTTCTTCTGAAGTTTGCATATGATACCTCAGATTTTTGGAGTTTTAACCTGTGGTTAAAAATCTTAGTATTAATATTGATCTTTAAACCGTACATAAATGTTTGCCGTCTTATGCTACATTCACACCAAACGCGAATAGAGCATCAAAAGCGTGTCTACTGCATCTAGTTGGACGCTTGAACATTTTGAATCCATTCAGGCGTCCACAGTGAATTGGACGCGCATATAATTCACAAGTTCACACTAACAATAAGTCAGATAGAAATAATGGTAAGCGTATTTGGCGTGCTGTCCGAGGAGAGGGCTCCGAGCTCGGTATTTGGCCCGAACCCAGAGTACTCCCCCCGTATCTCTGGTTAGGAAAGTAACCAGGTAAGTGTGAGGAAGATGGGGTGGTGGAGGGATGCTGAAAACCTGCCAAGGAACATTGGTGAGTTGACTGGGTATTTATATGATCCTCCACTTGTGCTGATTGGGTAGACA
This sequence comes from Gobio gobio, assembly GCF_949357685.1. Lineage (NCBI taxonomy): Eukaryota > Metazoa > Chordata > Actinopteri > Cypriniformes > Gobionidae > Gobio > Gobio gobio. The sequence continues at coordinate 3,195,082 of NC_137097.1, forward strand.
TGTTGATTACTGATTGCTGACAGCTGGTTTGAATGACATTATGATTGGATAGATAATTTGAACGTGCTCCTCCCGAACTTTGTTAATGAAACATCATATCGAGTGATTCATGAGAGCAAAGATCGGTCATTAGATCTAGCCAGACAAGTTATATCTCATGTTTAATCACTACAGAGACATCAGAGCCAGCGGCAGATGTCAGAATGACTGGCCGAGGAAAGGCTGCTCTCGCCGGGTTTAATGATAATGATAATAACTGGATCTCACAACTCCAAAAATGCCAGATTATTTTTTTAAATAGGCGATCTCTTTATAAATAAACCACAGATTTGAGCTTTAAACAACTACATTCCCACCTGAAAAAGTCTTAAACCTACATTTTGTGACACAATAACAGTAGTATTTTTAAATTATGCAGGGTTTCTCATCACGTCACTTTACCACGTGACTGCAGCAAGCAGGCTCCTGATTGGTTAATGTGGCGCAAATTGATGCCAAAGTTCTGATTTTTCAACTCAGGCTTCAGACGCGAATTCGCTTCAAACGCGTGAATGCACAAAAGGCACCACACACGCGTATTGCTCAATTTGCGTCACGTTTGCGTCGAACAAGGCGGAATCGCTTCCATCGCGCAGCGCGAAACGCGTCTAATGCGCCGTAGGACCTTAACATTGAAATCACTCTCTCCAGATGCTCTATTCACACCTGGTGTGAACGCACCCTTAAAGTCCAAATGCATTAAGGATCTCTTGATCAAATTTGAAATGAGATGCATTTGCATTTCAAGACACTTTAGTGGCACTTTAAATATTTTTTAAAGATTGTGAACAATATAAAAAAAAACAAATTTTAATCACTGGAAGTACATTTGAAATGCATTTTACAATGCCCTTGTATTTGTTTAATATTAACTAAGTACATGTAAACAAAAAAACACAATTAAATAATGTAAAAAAAATTACCTTAGCTCTTCATTTTCTTCGCTTAGTTTTACAATGTCCTCTTCACTAAATATAAAGTTGTGAGAAAGAATAAAAACTTGGTAAAAACTTTTCATTTATGGTCACATTGAATTACTTTTTTAACTTTTACCATCACATCAAGAGATTCTCATCTTGTCTCTATTAACAGCGTTACTTTATAAAAACGAGGGTCTCTTACACTTTTTTGATGTCAGAATTTGTCATATTTGTGTTTATTTTTGTAATATGGATTATTTTCTCATCCAGTCTTTTTGACTCGGCCTCCCTTGCCTCCTCGGAGGAAATGCCCCTGCTGAGATCTGCTCATTATACATTTTAAGTTGTTTACTTGTTAATGTAACTAATTAACTATACTGTACTGTGGCTGCCGTTGCTGGGGATGCTGCACACTGGTGGTGGTTGAGGAGAGACCCCTGATACGATTGTAAATGTTGTATTGTAGTACATAGTAAAGCGCAATATACATGCCTCATTTATTGATTCAATATAAAATGCTGCTAAAACATAGATGCTTATATTGTGCTAAACAATAATATTTCATAGTGAGGAGCAATAGACCCCGGGTACTGTACTGCCAGACTCAATTTGGCCATGCGCATAAGATTTGCCCCGCCTCCGGACTACGCACTGTCAACTAGCGGGCTCACTACAGATGCTGCCCAGATTTACACATCAAACGCGCCTTTTTTAAACTGTCGCTGGATTAATTTCTCACAGAGTACAGAACCGGCAGGTCAATGAGGACAGAGATATATATTTGCATATATTACCAGTAACCAATACATAATGTATACAAATCAAGCCTCTGTGGCTCCCTCCGATCGCCACCAGAGGGCAACATCGCCTGAGTATTAATCCTCATTCCGGACTCCATTTCCCATGATCCTGTACCTGGTGCTGATTACACTTACATCTGAACTCTATCTTACGACTATTTGTCGACTATGTTACTGCTGGCGCTCTCTGGAAGACTAACTTACTTATCATTGCTTGAAAACTACAGCAAACTACAGTAACTTAAATAGCTCAAAATACACTGCAAAGTAATAGTTTTTATAGTGAATAATTTAATTAATGATTTAAGTAATACTGTGTGCTATATTTACATTTTTGAAGTAGACATCAGTTTGGATATTTCAAAACATTGTTAATTATAATAACTAACGGAAAGAACCAGATGTTTTTTAATCAACCATGACAATTTTTTTTCTAACATCTGTTTTGCTGAAACCTGGCTAAGACCCTGATATATTTATTTCATACTGACCAATCTCACGGCTTAATTCGGATTATAAAATTCTCAATAAAATGATTAGGTTACGTTTAGAGCAGGTTTTGCCTAGTCTAATTCATATGGATCAAACTCCCTTAATTACATAACATGAATATTATTTATTCTGAAAAACAAATAGATTCTCCGGCGTTTGGTCTTTCTTTAGATTCAGAAAAAGCTTTCAACCGCATAGAATGTCCTTATTTGATAGCCATTTTGCAAAACAATTTATTTCGGCCCTAAATTTAATTAGTTTGTATGGAAATCTGTCTGCAACCGTCCATACTAACTCACTTACTTTGTCAAGAGGAACCAGACAGGGATGTCCTCTGTCTCCGCTACTTTTTACATTAGCGCTGGAACCCCTGGTCATTGCAATACAGACACACATCCTCCTATCTCTAGCCCAGTGATTGATTTATGTACATAAAATATCATTGTTCGAGGATGATGTAATGCATTCTGATACTCGTCAATGAACTGTAACTTAGTGAATACTTGTCACACAAACATGAGACAAATTTCTAAAGAAATGTTAAAATGTGAATCAAATAAAATATTCTCTGTTTATGTAATCTGTTTGAAAAGAGAGAGATGTCAGTCATTTGCGAGCTGCCTCATTGTCCACTAATTCTATTCAAAGGCAAACTCAGACGCGATCCATGCAAGTATCCTCGTCCGCATCAACTAAAAAAAAATTAATAGAGTTTAGTATGATTCATATACTTTGAGGAATAATCCTGGAATCATTTACCTCAGAAGAAGAGCTGGCTTCAGTTTCATTTCGAGGAGCAACGGATCCAGCTGAGGATTGTGATGGGTAAGTTTATTCTTAAATTCTTTATTACAATCACGATATAGACTTGTGTCTATAAATATTAAACCGACAGTTTAAATTTGAATCCTGCATGCTCTGCATGGTTCTGTGTGAATGAATGGAGATGGCACGAAGTTAGTTTACTACACATACTTACAGTAGTAAACATCAATATAGTTTGGGAAAAGCCAATATGGCATATTCACACTGCCCGATTTTAGCCCTGATTTTGACTCTCGCCGTCAGGTTTTGCAAAATCGCCGACATATGCCCAAAACCATAGACAAATCAATGCTACACGAGGGACAATCACGGCCTGTGAATGATCAAAGACTGTGAGATATTTGGCATGCTAAATATTTGGACCTGTCAGCGATTCAAACTCCTGCTGTGTGAAATGAGCTCTGACACAAAAATGACATTGGCGATGACCTACAGCTAATGAACGTGTTTGTTTGTTTCATTTCACTGCGGATTCTTTTGTAAACAAGGGTTTGCAGATAGAATGAGATTAAAAAACAATGATGTGGCTTCAATATTGGATCCAACAGGAATGGTGGGACACACTTATGTGAGTAAAACATGTTTTTTTTATATGTGATAGTACTGCATTGTTACAGATCGTTTGATATCTACTGATTATGTCTATGTGTCTAGCTAAACATAATTAGCGATAATAACTTACCACGCTGTCACATGCTGGGGTATCCTTTGTATTTGAGGTGATGTTGGTTCATTGTCCTGCGATTCGGGATCAAACCAGGGTAGAAAATAGCCCATTACTTATTCACCATGATGTTTTTGAATGTTACACACAAATTTCATAAGTTGACTTCAGAGAATAGTATGAAACTATTTAAAAAGCCAATTCATGACCCCTTTAATGTGAAAAGTGCTTAACGTGGCTTATTGTACAAAGACAGTGGCATTAACTAACCAATAAAATAACAGATAAATAACAGATAAATTACTGGTAGTATTAATAATAATAGTAAAAATAGTAGCCTAACAATATAATAGAACATTTGATCATTCTTCACACTGACCGATGGATCGGAGACAGGAGATTTCTCACTGACCGATGGATCGGAGACAGGAGGTTTCACGCTGACCGATGGATCGGAGACAGGAGGTTTCACACTGACCGATGGATCGGAGACAGGAGGTTCCACACTGACCGATGGATCGGAGACAGGAGGTTTCACGCTGACCGATGGATCGGAGACAGGAGGTTCCACACTGACCGATGGATCGGAGACAGGAGGTTTCACGCTGACCGATGGATCGGTGACAGGAGGTTTCACGCTGACCGATGGATCGGTGACAGGAGGTTCCACACTGACCGATGGATCGGTGACAGGAGGTTCCACACTGACCGATGGATCGGTGACAGGAGGTTCCACACTGACCGATGGATCGGTGACAGGAGGTTCCACACTGACCGATGGATCGGTGACAGGAGGTTCCACACTGACAGATGGATCGGTGACAGGAGGTTCCACACTGACCGATGGATCGGTGACAGGAGAGTGAAGGAGAGTGAGAGTGAAGGAGCGCATTGAAGCTGTGTGTAAGTGTTTTTTCTAATTACTCAGTTTGCTGGATTTGCTCAGCGTATTACACGCTAACATGTGGATACATTTCGATTCTGTAGTTATTTTTCGATAATTTTACTGGTTAAGATAATTGTATTTGAATTATAACCAGGGCTGTTTTTGCCGGCCGCACTCAATTGTTATTGCGGGATATTCGCACTACTAGTGAGTCATAGCTCAGTACATTCTAGGCGCCATAATCCTAATAATCTGCAAAGTGTACCTATTTCCTCTGCTACATTAATGTCCATTCCAATTGGTCTGTGGAATTGCCAGTCTGCTGTAAACAAAGCAGACTTTATTCCATCTATTTCCACTCATTCACATCTCAGTCTCATGGTTCTAACTGAAACCTGGATCAAACCAGAAGACACTGCTACTCCTGCTGCTCTCTCAGTTGTGACTTCACAACTCTTCTGACCTCATTTGACCTTAAGCGAGTATCTACTACAGCCACTCACAAATCAGGTAACCATCTGGACCTGATCTACACACGCTACTGCTCCACAGACAACACTTTAGTTACTCCACTGCACACCTCAGATCACTTTCTCATCACTCTTAACCTCCTACTGACTCCGGACACAACACGCACTCCTCCGCAGATCACCTTTCGGCGTAATCTACGCTCGCTCTCTCCCTCCAGGGTTTCTGCTGGTTTCACCAAGTCAAATTTAAGACTTTTTAAGACCTTTTTAAGACCATTAGGGATTATATTTAAGTCCTATATCACGCAATAAAAAAAACGTACAAAGGAAATGCAGAATCACAAAATTACTTGCAAAGCAAATTAATTTATTCAAATTGAACAAAGTATTAGTAAACTTGCATTTCCTCATAGCTCAATCTCAGGATTTCACTATATATATATATATATATATATATATATATATATATATATATATATATATATATATATATATATATATATATATATATATATATATATATATATATATATAAATATAAATAAATAAATAAATAATTTTTTTTTTCTACTGAGATCAAAATTACTGATTTTGTGGTGGTCATTTCCAGTTTTGTTTTTTGCATAGGATGCCACATTTACCATATTACCGTAGATGCACAATAGTCACACATGACAATAAAACAAACAAATGCATGAATCTTGCATTTTTGACTTGTATACATCTTTGATATTTATGATTGTTTATTCTATATATATATATATATATATATATATATTTTTTTTTTTTTTTTTTTTTTATCATTATTTTTCTTTAAAATTGTTTTTCTTTTATATATTATTAGTTTTTTTTTTTTTTTTTTTCTTTCTTTTTTTTTTTTTTTTTTATATTTATATTTATTATTATTAATTCAATTCAATTCAAATTTATTTGTATAGCGCTTTTCACAATACACATTGTTTCAAAGCAGCTTTACAGAAAGTGCATTTCATAGATGTACAGTAAAAATGTTAGAAAGACAATGTTAAAGAATAATGTTCGAAAAAGTTAATCAATCGTGTATTAATTTAGGCCATAACAACGCTGGCGTTGAGTCGTCTCTTCACAGGCGTGGAGTCGTCTCATCACAGGTGTTGGGGCATCCGAAGTCTCCATGAGAGGCTGGATACAAACTGGAGCTGATGAACTATTTACCTCGGGACTAGTGTCCCGAGATAACAACAGAAAAGCAGATGGGAAATGATTAGCGTAGCTGCTGTTCAGAATATTATATTAATGCTTTTGATCCGATTTAACTGTAGTATAAAAAGATAATTATAATGTGAATGCTTGGCTAAAGAGATGCGTCTTTAATCTAGTTTTAAACTGGGACAGCGAGTCTGAACCTCGAACAATATCAGGAAGACTATTCCAGAGTTTAGGAGCTAAATGTGCTAAATTATTATTATTATTATTTTTTTTTCTCTCTGTCTCTCTCTCTCTGTCTTTTCTCTCTCTCTCTCTCTCTCTCTCTCTCTCTCTCTCTCTCTCTCTCTCTCTCTCTCTCTCTGTCTCTCTCTCTCTCTCTCCTTACACAGAGTGACCAGGTGTCTGTAATTTGATCAATTAATGGCTGGTTAAAAATGAGCTTGAGATGTTGTTTGTTATACACACCCTGACGAAGGCATGTAAAGCCGCAACGCGTAGGTGTACCTGTCACCAATTTTAAATGTTTAAGCCATGAAAATAAAGGCTTTTTAACTTTTTCAACACACCCATCGAGTGCCTTGGACTACCTTTGTTTCTGAAACTTAATTATCCCATACAACCAAAGAGCACCGAGACTTTACACCCTGTGCAGCACTTCTTGCATTCCTGGCTTTAATGCATGAATCTTGTTTGGTATTACAAAAAAAGGCTGGTAAAGTGGTGTGCTATCTAGCTTTAATAACATTATCGCTTTGGGTGGGAAATATGCCCAAAATCTTACAAGTAAGCAATTGCTTAATATAAGTAAAACTACGTTTTTACTAATAAGTACTAAACTTATTAACCAATTACAATAGGACAAATAAATACAACCTAAAGATACGGATACAAACAGTGCTTAAAGTTGAAGTAACGTTTTTTTCCCTGTTGTTGTTTGTTTAACATTAACACACAGACAGGAGCACCAACATAAGCTATATTGGTATGCTTTCACTTTAAGAACTACAGTAATGTGCAGATACAATACTGACACACGTCCCAAACTTTTTTACTCAAGAGTCAAGACATAACCGCCAATAAGAACATAGAGATATTAATGTGTGTATGATCGTTCAAGAGTGAGCCTAGAAAAAGACACATTCGGTACACTTGCGCGAGCTGACAGGCGGTAAACGCATGCACAAAATCCACAGCCATTCTGACATCGGTCTGTGTGTCTATTGAGTTTGTGATTTACATTGCTTTTAACTAACTCTTATTAATTAACTCTTTTTAGCGCTATCGGGCATATCATACTTTTATTTGGTCATTATGCGAGATGTGAGAAAGATTCACCTTCGCTTTCACGATCGCGTGAACTGGAAGAACTGGAGAACTGAAGTTGAAGAATAAAATCCGTTTGATGCGTCTTTGGTACAATCCGAAAGAGACCCGCGCCAATAACATGAAAGCTAATTGGCTGCAATATAAGATGCATGCTGGTCTCATTTGTAGTTGTAATACAGCGAACTATAGTTGGACTAGCGAAAGAAAGAACTACAACAGCCCGGAATAAACACACACACACACAAAAGCGCTGCGGGAGCATTTCAATGAGCATTAGAGGTAGCGTTACATGGACGCAGAACAATTTAAGACCTGTTTAAAACTATTTAAGACCTAGAACTCAAAACTTCAGAGAATTTAAGACTTTTTAAGGCCTAAAATTTAGATTTTGAAATTTAAGACATTTTAAGACTTTTTAAGACCCCGCGGAAACCCTGTCCCTCTCGTCTATCCACTATGGTTTCATCCTCACTCCCTCCATCTGCTCAGTTGACACTAGACACTAACAGTGCTACTGACACTCTTTGCTCCACTATAACATCCTGCTTAGACAACCTCTGTCCCCTTTCATCCAGGCCAGCCCACACCACCCCCTCTGCCCCCTGGCTGTCTGATGTTCTCTGCGAACATCGCTCTGGACTCCGGGCGGCAGAGAGGAAGTGGCGCAAAACTAAAAACGCTACTGACCTAACCCTGTATCAGTCTCTTCTCGCTTCTTTCTCTACTAATGTCTCCACTGCTAAAACTACATACTACCACAACAAAATCAACAACTGCTCTGACTCTCATGCACTTTTCAAAACATTTTCTTCGCTCTTTTGTCCTCCCCCCCCCCTCCTTCGTCAACTCTTACAGCTGATGACTTTGCATCGTTTTTCACAAACAAAACCTCCTCCATCAGCAGCCAATTCTCCACACCACAAACCGACACACACATGTCAACAGCCATCACACGCTCCCCTCCTTCTCTCTGCTCTCCGAAGCAGATGTCGCCAAACTCATCCTTTCCAATCATCCCACTACCTGTCCGCTTGATCCTATCCCCACCCACCTCCTTCAGGCCATTTCTTCTTCGGTTACTCCTGCACTCACTCACATTGTCAACACCTCTCTTCACACCGGGACCTTCCCCACAGCATTTAAGCAGGCTCGGGTAACCCCACTGCTTAAGAAACCCTCTCTAAACCCAGCACTTTTAGAAAACTACAGACCGGTCTCCCTTCTGCCTTTCATTGCAAAGACACTTGAGCGGGTTGTGTTTAATCAGCTGTCTACGTTTCTTGAACAGAACAACCTCCTGGACCAACCAATCCGGTTTCAAAAGCGGCCACTCAACTGAGACTGCCCTGCTCTCGGTTACGGAGGCACTGAGGCAGGCAAGGGCAGCCTCCAAATCCACAGTACTTATCTTACTGGATTTGTCTGCTGCTTTTGACACAGTTAATCACCAGATCCTCCTGTCAACTCTCATGAAGATGGGTATCTCAGGAACTGCTCTCCAGTGGTTTAAGTTTTACCTCTCAGGTAGGTCCTTCAGGGTGTCATGGAGTGGTGAAGTGTCTAAGTCACATCATCAAGCCACTGGCGTTCCCCAGGGCTCAGTGCTTGGACCACTTCTCTTCTCTATCTACATGTCATCATTGGGATCTGTCATTCAGAAACATGGCTTTTCCTATCACTGCTATGCCGACGACACTCAACTCTACTTCTCATTTCAACCAGATGATCCATCGGTTGGTGTTCGTATCGCTGCCTGCCTAACAGACATTTCAGCCTGGATGAAGGAACATCACCTGCAACTCAACCTTGCAAAGACAGAACTGCTTGTGGTCTCAGCCAACCCAGCACTGCATCACAATCTCTCCATTCAGTTAGGCTCATCAACCATAACTCCGTCCAGGAGAGCCAGGAACCTTGGGGTTGTGATTGATGATCAGCTAAAATTCACTGACCACATTACTGCAACAACCCGGTCCTGCAGATTTGCACTATTCAACATTATGAAGATTAGACCCTTCCTATCAGAGCATGCCACACAACTACTGGTACAAGCTCTTGTTCTCTCCAGACTGGACTACTGTAATGCTCTTCTAGCGGGCCTTCCGGCATGCACTATCAAACCCTTGCAACTGATCCAGAATGCAGCGGCGAGGGTGGTCTTTAATGAGCCGAAGAGAGCGCACGTCACGCCTCTCTTCATCAGTCTGCACTGGCTACCAATAGCCGCTCGTATCAAATTCAAGGCACTGGTGCTCGCCTTCAAAGCAACCACTGGCTCTGCACCAATATACCTAAACTCGCTTGTTCAGACTTACACACCCTCCAGGAACTTACGTTCTGCCAGTGAACGACGCCTTGTGGTGCCATACCAGAGAGGCATGAAATCGCTGTCACGGAACTTTTCCTGGACCGGCCCCCACTTGGTGGACTGACCTGCCTATCTCAATTTGTGCGGCCGAGTCTGTAGCCATTTTCAAAAAACATCTAAAGACACATCTCTTCCAGCAGCACCTGACCAATCAAGAATAGCACTTATTCTATTCATTGTCTGTCTGTCTAATTTATTTATATATATATATATATATATATATAAAAAAAAAATTCTGTCCTGTGTGTTCTGTGCTAGATTAACTGAGACTTGTTACAGCACTTGCATATTGTTGCCCTTGACTGCTCTAGTTGCTTCTATTGCCCTCATTTGTAAGTCGCTTTGGATAAAAGCGTCTGCTAAATGACTAAATGTATGACTGATGGATTAGTCTCACCCAGACTGAGAATGTGTTAAAAAAACCAGATATTGTGTCAAATCTGACTTATGAAGTCTAAATTGTATTTAAATCTGTGTATTTATTTATGTTTATCTTTTTATCTGTGCTTTTATACCTTTTATATTGTGAGCTATGGTAAGGGGTAAAAACTAAAATGTCCATGTAAAAACTTCATTGTTTATATTTTAAGAACCACTCACCTTTGATCATTGCCTTCCGTGCAGTGCTTGAGAACCAGACTCATTATATTTGTTGCCTCTGTATTTATATTTTATACTTGATAAACAAACAATTAACCATATTGGTATATATTTCAATGCTTATATACAGATTAAACATTAAGTTTAATTACTTATTAACTACAAATAGAATTGTTCCGTGTGTGTGTGTGTGTGTGTGTGTGTGTGTGTGTGTGTGTGTGTGTGTGTGTGTGTGTGTGTGTGTGTGTGTGTGTGTGTGTGGGCATGTTTTCGTGAAATATCAGGACACAAATGTGTATAATGACATGGGTATGACACAGGTATTACAAAAAGAGGGTGAAATATGAGGACGTTGCCCATGTCCTCACTTTTCAAAATGCTTATAAATCACACAGAATAAGTTTTTTTTCACAGAAAGTGAACTGCACAGTCTCCTGTGAGGGCTAGGTTTAGGGGCAGGGGCAGTGTAAGGGGATAGAAAATACGGTTTGTACGGTATAAAAACCATTACGCCTATGGAATGTCCTCACATTTCACAAAAACAAACGTGTGTGTGTGTGTGTGTGTGTGTGTGTGTGTACTTGTCTACCTATCTAAAGCCGCGTTTCCACCGCAGGAACTTTACCCCGGAACCAGGAACTTTGGGGGGGAACTCGGTGTGTTTCGACCGCAGGAACCAGGGTCTAAATGAAGTTCCGGGTAAATATTTCCCCCTCCAAACGGCCCTGCTTGCGAGGTGGGACTTTTCAAAAGTTCCCGAACTTTCGGGGGTGGGACTTGGGCGCTGAACATGCTGATTGGTTGAGCTCTCGCAGCTATTTTTTTTTTCCACCGCCATATTTACAAGTCTTTTGCGAGGTTCGTTCGGTGGGTTTTGCGTTCAGTAAATATTTTTTTTGCAACAATGGAGTTCAACAAAAAATTCGACCGATGGACCGACGACGAGGTTCATGCTTTATTGAGCATATATGCGGAGGAGGACATCCAGCGGGAACTGGAAACGGCGACCCGCAATGAAAAGGTATAACTGAAGATATCGACTCGGTTCCAGTCACACTGGAAAACAGTGCAGAGAGAAGTTGAAGAAATTAGACAAGATTACAAGAAATTAAAGGATCATAACAACCGGAGCGGTTCCGACCGGCGTATCAACAAGTGGTATGACCGCCTGGACGCGTTGCTGGGACACAGACCGTCCTTTTCTGGCGCAGCGGTAACGAAAGACTCGGCTAGTGCGTTGTTGGAAACCATCCAGGAATCCGAGTGGGTTGAAGGTAAATATATCATCTTGGTATCATCTATTAAACTCGTTGCAGTGTTTAAACACGTTGCAGTAACTTTTTTCAACGTGCTTTTCCAGACGTAACAAGTGGCCCTGATGAATCGCAGGCAACGGAGACCAGCGTGTTTTCCCCCGCGGTCACCAGTACGTTATAAAGCTGACAAAAATGTGTATATATTTTAAAACTGATGTGTAATCCTTAATGGTTTTGTTGTTTTTAATTGTAAACTTAAATTGCCCATGATAAAAATTGCACACTGGGCATTGTTCAAGCTGGGCAAACAATTGTTCATTATTTGTAGTGAAAACACTTTAAATAATTAATTGATGGTTTCTATTGTTTCATGGTTGCCTTGTGTATTAATTTCCATGTGTTTCTGTGCAATTTTTCTTCTTAGGGAAAAGGAAAAGGGACTGTGACTTTCTTGATGCACTGAGGGACATGGATCGGATGCTAACCGGGCTGTCCTGCAGCATGGACAAGAACAGCCTGACCAGTATATTCATATAATATATTCATAATATATTCAGCTGTTACTGGAGAGCCAGGCCGAGGAGAGATGAGGAGGCAAGAGTTGGCATTCCACCAGTCAGAAGCGGAAGAAAGCAGACTGCAGCAGAGGGACAGTTTGTCCAGTTGTTCAAGAAGTAGCCACAATGACCAGCCGCTTGAATGAAGCATTTGCACTACCACATTTGTACTTTATATATTGTACGTGTTGGCACAGCTCTTGGAAAGGTTACTGAAAAATACACTTTTTTTATTGTTGTTTTCACATTTTATATTTTCATTTTATTGTTCTAGTAATTTATTTGTCTTTGCACACTTTTATTTTAATTTTGTAAGAACTAATCTGTCTAAAATAAAGTCAAATGTGTAAAATGTCACTGTGTCTTTAATTTCCACATTCTAACTATATAACCACATTCTAATTGTATTCATATAGTGTAGGAAGCAAATAAAAGGGCTGCTGCTCGCAAGTCTTTCTGAATATGCACATAAACATATCTAGAAAACCCAAATATTATATTTTTAAATGTATAACTATGTGAATGTAGTATAATAACTTATAACCACAACTTAAGTGAAGCCATAAGTGTGGTCCTGCTTCATTTCAAATTTGAGGAAGAAGTCTCTAAAATTATGCATTTAATGAAGCATATTGTAATACTAGTCATGTGGTTTATTTATTTTTTTGTGAATGTTAAGATATGTTATTGTGATAAAAAAATAAAATACTTGCAGTCTAGTACCTAATCTTTCAACTGCTTAATTCAGTCTATTGTTTTCATTCAATTAACTTTTCACACATCTGTCATGACTGAAACCTCATTATCCTTTTATAGAAAATGTTTTGTTTTGGAATTGAGCTATTACAACACATTCAGATTTTGGATTGCCCATCATCCCATTTTGCATTAAAATGGTCAAACCAGGTGAAAGTGCACGTTTAAATAAACAGTGTTGGTAATGTGTGTACATAATCAGCAAAAGCAGCGCTGCTTGCATCACCTACACTTGTTATTGTTGCAGACAGTATCGCGCAAAAGTGATTACTGTCCGTCGGTGACTGGGAGGAGCAGCCGCGCGCATTCCCACGTCACCGGACTAATTTGCCTAATCTCCCCGGTACTTTAGACCGCGGTGGAAACGCAGATTGTAGCAGATCTGGGGGAGAAAAAGTTCCTGGGAAAAAAGTTCCTGGTACAAATAGTTCCGGGTAATTTCGGTGGAAACGCGGCTTAACAGGGGACCTTGGTGTCGTAACACACTCACTAACAGGGGACCTCTGAGCCAAGAGGGGACATTTTTCAGGTCCCCTGTTGGTCATGCTTTAAATCATGTTAAAATCAAGTAAAAACACTAAAAAAAACGCTCTGGTGATTTTTTTTACTTTTGACCAAGTGGGGACCTACAAGTGTGTGTGTTTAAATCATGTGAAAATTAAGTAAAAACACTCTGGTAATTTTTTTAAAACTTATGACCAAGTGGGGACCTAAGTGTGTGTGTGTGTGTTTAAGGTCATACTCAGCAGCTCCCCTGTAGGCTGGAGCAGGAACTGTAAGGGCTCTTAAACACACGTCGTTCACACACACTCCTCTATTGTTTGAATGGCCTGCTGTCCCAGAGAGACTCTGCTGTTTAACAGGCTGCTTACTAAAGGAACAAGCATTACATGTCTTTACTAGATACCCTGACTAGTTTCAAACTTTGCATTACATTACAATTAAATTCTACACAGAATCCAAGAAAAAAGGATTTAAAAATCTAAACAACCAGAATGTAATTAGAAGTTTTGTTTTTGTATTTTTTATTTTAACATTTTAATGACAGTAGCCTAAATTCATTGAATATTATTGTATTTATCAAAATAAACAGAAAATAGTACAAACTTTACTATTCTTTTAAACAAGTGTTGACATTATTAAAAAAAAAACATTTTAGCTCAAATATTTGTATAAATAATGCGTGACTTTTGCCCCATGTAAAATGGGGTGTAAAAGGCCCAACTTACCACCTTATACATTTTTGAGTTTTTTTAAACAAACCACTTTTGATTTATTTATGATTTACACAATGACTCGGTCCCCTGTTAGATGGTAAATAACGACACCAGTGTGTTTGCGTTGTCATTTCTTGCCATCATAAACACACTGTAGATATTTAGAGTTTTTATAGCAATAACTGAGTTTTAAGAGTTAAATCAAGCAGAAATATTTCTCTATTGTATTAATTGCAGATCCTCTTTGAATAATGATTATGTTAAACACAATGACTCGGTCCCCTGTTAGATAGTAAATCACGACACCAGTGTGTTTGCTTTGTCATTTCTTGCCATCATAAACACACTGTAGAGATTTAGAGTTTTTATAGCAATAACCGAGTTTTAAGAGTTAAATCAAGCAGAAATATTTCTCTAATGTATCAATTGCAGATCCTCTTTGAATAATGATTATGTTAAACACAATGACTCGGTCCCCTGTTAGATAGTAAATCACGACACCAGTGTGTTTGCGTTGTCATTTCTTGCCATCATAAACACACTGTAGAGATTTATAGTTTTTATAGCAATAACTGAGTTTTAAGAGTTAAATCAAGCAGAAATATTTCTCTAATGTATAAATTGCAGATTATCTTTGAATAGTGATAATGTTAAACACAATGACTCGGTCCCCTGTTAGATAGTAAATCACGACACAAGTGTGTTTGCATTGTCATTTCTTGCCATCATAAACACACTGTAGAGATTTAGAGTTTTTATAGCAATAACTGAGTTTTAAGAGTTAAATCAAGCAGAAATATTTCTCTAATGTATTAATTGCAGATCCTCTTTGAATAATGATTATGTTAAACACAATGACTCGGTCCCCTGTTAGATAGTAAATCACGACACCAGTGTGTTTGCTTTGTCATTTCTTCATCTCAAACACACTGTAGATATTCACAGTATATATTGAGATAACTCAATTTTATGGTGACTTGCATTAAAATGTTTATCCGTCTCAATTAAATTATGTGAACTGAATGACTTTTAACATTGACACTTTAGTTATTTAACCAAATGATGATTTTCAAGTCAGCAATCAACACACAACTGAGTTTTGACCTCCAAAATCTTATTATAGTGTATTTTTATGGTAAGTATTGGTGTTTTATGTTTTAAATCAAGCAGAAATCACTCTTTAAGGAAACAATTGCAGGTCACACTTTATACAGTGAACATTGGATGGTAAAACACAACGCCTGTTTGATTGCTTTGCCATTTCTTGCCATCACAAACACACTGGAGAGATTTTGAAGGTCAGAACTAAATTTTTTGGTGACTTGCATGAAAATGTTCATCCGTCTCACTTAAATTATGTGAACTGAATGTCTTTTAACATTGACACTTTAGTCGAAGATTTTCAACTCAACAATCAACACACAACTGAGTTTTGACCTCCAAAATCATTATACAGTGTATATTAAATTTAAATAAAAAATATAAAATTTCTTTACAAAACAAGTTTGACTCAAATTTGACTCTCTACTGCTTATTCATTATTGTTTATGTTACATGGTCCATGTTTACATTACAGTATAAAATTGTTCCTAAGTTTTCCCCTTTTATATAGATGGTAATGACTAAATATCCTCGCACACCGAAATTTTCACACATTAAAAAAAAGATCAAGCACGTTTACACACAGCCTCTGAAACTTTCCTTCATCAAAAAAAAAAATCTGATCAGGTTCAGTTTTCTGCATTTTTCGCATCCATAGCAAGCATTTAAAGAGGGGTTTCAAATGTCTGTGTTATTCATTTTTGTGTTGAACATAAGTTGAACAGTTTAAAACAAAATTTTGAACATAAGTTGAACAGTTTAAAAAAGAAAGTGTGAACCTTCAAATTAGCCATTATAGTTCATAAAGTTTTGCTGGCGTTTGTATCTAATTGAGAAAAGAATGAATGTAAATTGAAAGATGTCGTCTTTGAATGCATTTTGTGCCAAAGCAAATAAATGATCCACAGTTTAGCCACATAGGCTGATGTGATCCCTGAGTGAAGAGTTTTGAAAAAGTGATGAGTATTCAGAAATGTGTCCTAGCAGTATTTAAAAAACCCTGTAATATCACTATTAGTAAGGGATCACTGTATAATATCAGTCTATAAATGTGAGATATTTAAAGTGAACCTAAAGTATAGTTGCAATAGTGTGATTTTAGCACAATTAAATATACTTAATGGATGTTTCGCAAAAGCGTTGTTTAGTGATATTGCGTCCTTGTGTTTCTGCTGTACGTCATCAGCAACTGTCGAAGTTCAATTACAATACTCAAGAACACATGTACAGAGGATGCACAAAAGTAGATCACATAGCAAGACTGGTCTCCACGAAAACACAAGTCCCTTCTTTGCATTCCCAGAATTGCGAAACAGCCATCATTAAGAAATGTGCATTGTGCAATAAAGGAGTACTCCAAGAATAATTATAATATTTATACCAGTACGTCTCACGCAGGTCACGAGGGTTTACAATATTTGATGCTTTAATACTATCCAAAAAAAATTGTTACGGCCATTTCACATTGAACGCGACAAAGCTAGGTGAATCATTGATGAATGGAGGTTTAACACCGAACGCCACTCAAACCATCATCGAGGACTTGCTATAATTATATAATAGGCAGACATGCATTATTTCTAGTGATTTATGATTATGTAATATAATTGACCGATCCAGAGCGAATGCGATCTCTGACTCATAACACTCAAACACGTGGAAGAAAACGGACTCTTCTGATAGCATATAATTCAGTGGAAAAAGAAGTAAACTTGAGAATTACATATGGCATATCTTGCTTTATTATGCTGAGATTGATCGAGCCTGGTATAAATAAATCCATACAGATCTATTGTTTTACAAAAATAATCTATTGTTTACAAAAGGAGAAAACGTGTGTACTTTAATGTAAACTTGGACCATGTGACATAAACTGAAGTTAACAGCAAAAAAATATACTATAATGCTGACTGTTGTTAGTGTTTTTTGTTGTAGGAGTTGAAAGTGTATATGTTGGGTGAATCCTCATTGTGTTCTGGAAGAATGAGTTGATTTAAGACATCAATGAAGTGTTTTGGTAGTTTTAGCACATTTTGAACGTGAAATTAACTGCTTTGCTAAGAAAAGAGAAAGGTGTCCTTGCGATTGTAGCTGAGAGATAGACGTCGAACAGACTCAAACAAAGACCCAGAATTCTGTGGTGTTACAGCACTGTGGCTGCTGTAAATGGCTGCTGTAAGGTTTCTTTATGAAATAACAGGCACAATGGCAAAGATATTTCTGCAAAAACTCCAAAGTAATGTTCAGTTGCAGTGAGAAAGTCACAAGAGACAACTGAAAAAACTCATGCATGTATTTAGCCTAGTGTAGATCAGCTTGCTTACACATCCCCCAAACTCCATTTACATATGAATACAGGAAAGGCCAAAGCCATTGTCTCACAGGTGAGGAACAGGCCTAACAGAGCTGTTACACCCATGTCACAGACACAAACTTCTCATCCAAACTAGAGAAAACGCTGGGATTTACCTGGGAAAATTAAATCAATGTACACTTTTTCCAATCCCTACAACACATTTTTCAATACTTGGGTCACTTTTTTAAAACTTTTCACACACTTTTTCACACAACTGAATTTCAGCTTGGCACAGCAGTTTAGTGTTCAAAATGCACTAAAACTACCAAAAAGGATTCTGAGGATTCAAAGGAATCACCCAATATTTCAATATGGTAATACTGCCGAAATGTAGCAAATTGTTTTTTTTTTATTTATTAATTTTAGTTAAGTTTTGAACATAAGTTAGGGAGTTTTGAAAAGAGAATCAAAAATTTTTCAAATTGGCCTAGACATGTATGTACACAATAAGTGCATTGTATCAAATGGATAATTAAAATGTTAGTACATAGTAGTTAAGGCCACCTAATATAAAGTGGGTCCCTTTGGATTTTAAGATTTTATATTTCAGTATAATTCCTGCAGAAATGAGTTGATCATCGTTCTGACTTGAATGTGTTTGATCAGTTCTGAAAGCAGTGTGTTAGCATTCAAAGAATGTGCTAAAAATATATAGTTTTGCAGATAGTTAGGTACGAATAACAAAAGTGTTCGTGGATTTTGGAAAATGTGGTCATTGAATGCATTTTGTGTGAAAGCAATGAAAAATGATTCACAGTTTTTAACATATCAATTTAGTATTGGCCAATGCAATTAAAAAAAAAAAAACGTAAAGCGATATGCAGAAAGCTGTGGGGCTAAACACCAAGAAAATATCACTTCTAATAAGATGAAAATATATTTAATTTCATTTTTAAAACAATTTAAAACATGTCAACAGTTTTATTTTTATTTTATTTTTTACATTTGCTGGGACACATTTCTCAATCCTCATCACTTTTTCACTGTTCACTTTTTGTCTTCATTCAGGGATCACATCAGTCTATGTGGCTAAACTCTGGATCATTTATCATTGCTTTGGGCACAAAATGTGTTCAATGACGACATCTTTCAATTTACATTCATTCTTTTCTGACTTTGACACGAACACCACCAAAACATTATGTACTATACAAGCCAATTTGAACATTTTTACATTCTCTTTTCAAAACTGTTAAACTTATGTTAAAAATTTAACACAAAACTAAAAAAAAAATAGAAATTTGCCACATTTCGACAGTAATACCATATTGAAATATATTTTGAATCTAAAATCTAAAATACTATCAAAACAAATAGATTTAGCTGGTGTTAGTTTTTAAATTGCATTGCCATCCATTCAAAAGGGAAAAATTTAGGAATAATGTTATACTGTACTGGACCAAGGATCATGTAACATAAACTGCAGTGAATTATAGTGTAAGTCTTTTTTTGAAAAGAAAATTTTACAAAAGAAAACATTGTGTAATGATCATGTGTTTTAGGTCTGTGTTTTATGATTGAAAAAGTGTGTTTTTTGGGTGATTCCTTTGAATCCTCAGAATCCTTTTTGGTAGTTTTAGTCAGGGATGTAGTGGAGGCTAAACGCACGTAAACGCCGTTTACGCACCTCCCAAAATTCGGAAATAGCGTTTACCCACCTCCAAAGTGCGTTTATCCACCTCTAAATTGAGTTTATCCACCTCTAAATAGCCTACAGTTCCTAAGCCATTTTAAATTAAGCTTATGTCGTTTTAGTTTCATATTGAAGTCTTTCATATTGCACTGCAACTGTCAGTGTGAGTAGTGGGAAGTTCGGATCATTTTACTGACTCGGATCTTTGAGTCTCGTTCAGCAAAATGAACTAATCTTTTCTCTTTCCGTCTATGGGACTGACAGGAAGAACAAAAGACTCGGATCTCACCTGTCGATTCAGAATCAGAACCCATATGTTGCGTAATGCGCACACGCGGTCAACACAAAATGAACGAATCACTCTCTGAGACAACTCGGTAGTCCCGAGACATATTAAAGATTCGTTCAAAATGAACGAATCATTCATGAACGACACGCAACAAAGATTCAAACATAGATATCCAGCAATTTTTTTAGCGCCGTCAAGACAGCAGCTCTCCTCCTAATGCCAGCAAACGGGCTCGGCTACAAGCCCAAAGTGAGTGAGCTCGGGAAAACAGTACTAAACTTTATGTTTTTGGGGTTAATTTGGTTCACTGTTAGATTCATGCCACTGACTCAACAAGTCACCTCTTCCTTTTCCCATTAGCCAATGTAGGCCTACAAGTAAAATTCAGGATACATTATTATCAGAAAAATAACTGGATGTAATTATATGCATTCTCTGGTATTTAAACCACTGAAAGTTTGTGACAACAAGCTCCCTTTGCTAGTCAGCTAGCTAGTTATTGTTATCACTACAGCCGATCGCAGGTACGGTAAATGTTTCTATGGTAATAACAGCGAGTTGGACCAATCAGAGGCGTCGCTGTTAAGCTTAGGACTGTGGGTAGTGTAGTTCCCTTTCGTTCAGTCACTACGACGTACGTTAGTGACTAACGAATGGGGGTTTCGCTTAGAAGCCAATCATCTTCATCGTATTCAACAGCGCCCAATGGCAGTGCCAATGCCATGGGCATGCGGAATTTGCATGCGTAACTCCGCCCCACCTCGTGGGTATATAAGGAAGTACGCTGCGAACATCGCATTATGTTTCTGCTTTGGAGCCAAGAGGATCTCTTCACTCCTACAAGCCTGAATTCTGAAGTCTTCTCTTCAGTCTTCGAGAGACCAGCGGTTCTCCAGGGTGTTGGTGTTACGGCGCGTTCCAGCGATCTCATGCTGCCTGCCTGCTGATCTGTGCAGTGATCTGCAACAGCTGTGTGTGTGTTTCCCTGGGCGCTTCGGCACTCTGCAGAGCTTTCCTCTCACAAAAAGAGCTTGCGCGTGGCACGTCTTTTTCAAGACGGTTCGCCCGTGCACTTCCGGGTGCGATCGATCTCCGTTGCTGTCTATGGGCACATTCACTGCTCGATGTGTTTGGGCTTCAGCACGTTCGGGCAGTGTTTGTGGATGCGTCATGTTCCCACTGCGGGAACGTGACCATCGCGATGTTGCGGTCGAGACTCAGTGATCTCCGTGAGGAGAGAGAGTCCCCTCTGCCACACCCCAATCTACCGTCTCCGAGTGAGGCGGTACTTTGGCTGGTGGCCAGGGTGACCTGAGTGCGGTGCCGTGGTATTAAGAACCCCGACGATCATTCCTCGGGCCATGCCCCCTCTTGCACATTGCTTAAACCCGCGAGTGTTGGACTGAAACAGCGGCCCGTCTCTGACGCCTCGTTCGTTTCGTTCACGCTCCAGATAGCAGTGAGATGTCGATCGCCGCATCCCAAGGTGGGCTGGAGTCCTTTGGGGATGACGATTAGGAGTTGTGCTCCGCCTCCGGGTGTGTCAGCGCTGCCTGATCCGACCTAAGGTTGACAGCCATGTTATCTCGGGCAGCCGCGAGTCTCGCGCTGGTGTGGAACTCCGCCCAGTCGCGAGTGCTCGTGGTTGCGCGATTGGTTTTTGGGGACGGCACCCGACAGCTGTTGGGCCCCGCCCCCAATGCCTTTCGCTCCCGAGGTGCATGAGGAGATCACGCGGTCCTGGAAGTCCCCGTGCTTCCCGCGATCGTTTGGTGGCCTCCTCCACCTTCTCTGCCCTTGATGGGGCCGCGGCCTAGGGTACACTGGGGCCCCCTCACCCCCACTGTTGAACTCTCTGTTGCGCACTACGGTGTCCACAGAGGGCTTGACGTGGCGTGGTGTGGCTGTCCTAAGCACCCTCCCAAAGCCTGTGGGCTCGTCTACTTCGGTGGCGTGGTCCTGCAGAGCTACGGGCAGGCCGCCGCCCCGTTGCACATGCACAAGGGTAGAGCCGACCCAGGGCTCTTCATTGAGCTGCGTGCCGCGACTGATCCCGCCCCCGGGCGGTGAAGGTGGCCACACGCTCCCTGGGTCGGGAGATGTCCACAGCTGTGGTCCGGGAGAACACCTGGCCTTACCTGGTGATTTGGAGGACGTTGAGTGGGCCCGCCCCCTCAACTCACCCATATCCCAGGCTGGCCTCTTCGGCGGCGCGGCTGGGAACTGCGCCCAACAGTTCTCGGCCGCCCCAGAGCAGACTGAGGCTGTAACACGTACTGCCCCGGCGGCCAGCTGCTGCACCAGCCGCCGGCTCAGTCGCCTCAGTCCGCTCGCCGCCGAGGGCGCCCTCCCTCCTCCCGCCCGGCCCCAGCAGCAGCCTTCACCCGGGCCGCGTCGTGGAGGTGGTTGAGGATGACGCCCAGTCCGCTCCCCAGCCTGGTTAAACGCCACGCTGGAAGTGGACAACTCAGAGATGGGTTCCAGTTCTTCCCAGGGGATGGTAGCAGGGCCTCTCCTTCCCCCGGTGGAGGGCCGGGGGAAAATCCTTCCGCTGCTGGCCCCCGGGCTAGCAGCGCTTGGGAAGAACTCATGTTCCTGTCTCTGAGAACCCAGAGACCGGTGATGACAGTGCGCGCCACCCACGGGTCCCGCCACTCGCATCCCTCTCTGTCGCCAGCCTCCTGGCAGAGCAGACCCCAGTGGAACGCGCGTCCTTCCCTGGTCTCCTCTGTCAGGACGCAGCCGTTAACCGCACCCCCACACCGGGACGCCCAACAGCCTCCCTTGTCCGGGTCGGTAACGCTGCATCGCTGCCCCACTCCGGGTACACCTGTAGTCCGATTGACCCCGCTGGTGCAGTTCCTGGGAGCCTGGCTTCAGATTCCAGGGCTGTCCCGTTGGGTCGCGAAGACAGTCAGGTGCGGCTACGCGATTCAGTTCGCGCAGGTTCCTCCCCGCTTTCGGGGAGTCCGTTCCACTATGATCGGGGCTAATGCCCCCGTCATGCGAGCGGAGGTTGCCACCCTACTGGCGAAGGGTGCGATCGAACCTGTCCCTCCAGCCGAGGTGAATTCCGGGTGTTACAGCCCGTACTTCATTGTACCCATAAGACCGGTGGGCTTGACCGATCCTGGACCTGCGCGTCTTGAACCGTTACCTCCACCGGTTTCCGTTCAAGATGTTGACAGCGAAACGCCTTTTCGAAAGCGTTCGTCCAGTCGATTGGTTGCAGCGATCGACCTGAAGGACGCCTACTTCCATGTCTCCATTCTACCTCGACACAGACCGTTCCTACGGTTTGCTTTCGAGGGGCGGGCATATCAGTACGCAGTTCTACCATTCGGGCTATCTCTGTCCCCTCGCGTCTTTACGAAGATTGCCGAGGCAGCCCTTGCGCCCCTTCGGCAGCACGGGGTTCGCATCCTGAATTACCTCGACGACTGGCTTACTGGGTCACTCTCGAGAGCAGGTTTGCGGACACAGAGATTTGGTGCTCCATCACCTAGCCCGTCTGGGCCTTCGGGTCAACTGGGAGAAGAGCAAACTTTGCCCCGCGCAGAGGATCTCTTTTCTCGGTATGGATCGACTCGGTCGCCATGTGCGCGCTGCTTTCGAGCGAGCGCGCGCAGTCTCTGCTGACTTCCCTTCGACAAGTCGAGGGCAAGAGTGCGGTTCCACTGAAACTGTTTCAGAGGCTCCTGGGGCATATGGCATCTGCAGCCGCGGTAACGCCGCTCGGATTGCTTCATATGAGACCGCTTCAGCACGGGCTACGCGATCGAGTCCCGAGATGGGCATGGCGGTCTGGCACGCTCCGGGTACAAGTGACTCGGGCCTGCTTACAGACTCTCTCCCCGTGGTCGAACCTCAGCTTTCTACGGACCCGAGTGTCCTTAGAACGAGTTTCCAGGCATCTTGTTGTATCAACAGATGCATCATCCACGGGCTGGGGTGCCATGTGCAATGGACAAGCAGCCACGGGCTCCTGGATAGGACCCCAGTGCCTTCTGCATGTCAATTGCCTCGAGTTGCTGGCAGTACGGTTCGCCCTGCACCGCTTCCGAGCGTTGCTGAAGGGTCAACATGTACTAGTCAGGACAGACGACACGGCCGGGCGGTCTACGCTCCCGCCGTATGTCTCAACTCGCCCGCCATCTCGTTTTATGGAGTCAGAAGCATCTGAGGTCCCTTCATGCTGTCCACATCCTGGGAGTCCTGAACCGTGCAGCCTCGAGCTCTCACGGCTTCAGCCACTTCCTGGAGAATGGAGACTCCATCCCCAGACGGCCCAGCTGATATGGGAACGGTTCGGTGACGCACAGGTAGTCCTGTTGCCTCCCAGGACTCTTCCCATTGCTCCCTGTATTATTCCCTGACCTATGGTCGGCACGGATGCACTGGCGCACAGCTGGTCGTCGGGGCTACGCTATTATGCGTTTCCCCCAGTGAGCCTTCTCGCACAGGTACTGTGCAAGATCAGGGAGGACAAGGAGCAGGTCATGTTGGTCGCCCCGTTGGCACGGCCGGACCTGGTTCTCAGAACTGCTACTCCTTGCGACAGCCCCTCCCTGGCCTATTCCTCTGAGACTCCTCAGAGACGGGGCACCTTTTGGCACCCGCATCCAGCGTTCTGGAAGCTCCACGTGTGGCTTCTGGACGGGACGCGGCTGGTTTGAGTAGCCCTCCACCTGCGGTGGTCGCTACCATCACTTCCGCTAGGGCAGAGTCTACACGACACCTCTATGCGTTGAAGTGGGACCTCTTCGTCACATGGTGCTCTTCCCGCCAGGAAGACCCCTGGAAATGCCCGATCGGGTCTGTGCTTCGTTTCTCCAGGAGGGGGTGGGACGAAGGCTGTCTCCTTCCACCCTTAAGTGTACGTGGCCGCAATATCTGCCTACCACGATCTCCTGGGAGACAATAAGGTAAGTAGCAGCACGACCTGATCATCAGGTTCCTGAGGGGGGCGAGGAGACTGAATCTTCCTCGCTCTCCTCTCGTTCCCTCTTGGGACCTCTCAGTAGTCTTAAGTGCTCTGTAGAGGCCTCCCTTGAGCCTTTGCGGTCGGCCGAGATTAAGCTCTTGTCTATGAAGACGGCTCTGCTGACCGCATTGGCCTCGCTTAGAGGGTCGGGGACCTGCAAGCATTTTTGGTTGACGAAGCGTGCCTTGAGTTCGGGCCGGCTAACTCTCACGTGATCCTGAGACCCCGGCCCGGATATGTGCCCAAGGTTCCCACCACTCCGTTCCAGAGATCAGGTGGTGAACCTGCAAGCGCTGCCTTGGGAGGAGGCAGACCCAGCCTTGCATTGCTCTGTCCAGTACGCGCTCTCCGCGCCTACGTAGACATGACGCAGTGTTTCAGGACCTCAGACCAGCTCTTTGTCTGTTATGGTGGAGAGCGGAAGGGAAGTGCTCTCTCAAAGCAGAGGTTGTCTCACTGGATAGTGGACACCATTGTTTTGGCATACCAGCAGCAAGGCCGACCGTGTCCCCTTGGTGTGAGGGCACACTCCACCCGGAGTGTGGCCTCCTCTTGGGCTCTAGCGCATGGCGCCTCGCTAACAGACATCTGCAGAGCTGCAGGCTGGGCGACACCCAACACATTCGCCAGATTCTACAATCTCCGAGTGGAGCCAGTGTCCGACTATGTACTCGCCCCTACGGGTGGCCGGTAATGGGCCAGGCTCAGGTGTCTTCGCTTGCTCGCCATTCCACTCCAAGGACTGGATACGTGCGATATTTTCCTCAGGTGAGCTCCCCGAGAGCCCTGAGCTCCTCCAGCACTGTCGACGCCGACATCAGTTCAGTCTGCCCTTTCGAGCCCAGACCCTCATGTCCGGCCAGGTGCTCCGTGTGCATGGTTCCCCTCCGGCGACCCCCACACGAGTATTCCCACCATAAGCCTCCTCAGTGAGCAGGTGTCTTTCCCTTGGCAAGTCCCTGCCTCCCCTAGGGTTAAAAATCCACCTTCGGCTGGTACCCTAGAGATCTTCCATATGCAACCCTCAGCGGGTCATATGTGTATTCTCTAAGTCCTCCCTACGGTAGGCATCTTGGCATTCCCTCACTGGGATATGCTTCCCAGTGTACCTTGGTAATCCTGTGATAAGTGGGAGTCCTAGGGCCTTAAGTGGCGGGATCTCACACTTACGCAGGGCACTGGATGACAGCTGAGTGGCGCTGTTTTACAGGTTCCCCCATTCGTTAGTCACTAACGTACGTCGTAGTGACTGAACGAAAGGGAACGTCCGGTTACGTATGTAACCCTCGTTCCCTGAGGAGGGAACGGAGACGTACGTTTCCTTAGCCACGTCAGCTGTGCTGCCTGGAACGCGAGGAGTTCAGTCTTGGCTCCTGCAGCAGTAACATAATGCGATGTTCGCAGCGTACTTCCTTATATACCCACGAGGTGGGGCGGAGTTACGCATGCAAATTCCGCATGCCCATGGCATTGGCACTGCCATTGGGCGCTGTTGAATACGATGAAGATGATTGGCTTCTAAGCGAAACCCCCATTCGTTAGTCACTAACGTACGTCTCCGTTCCCTCCTCAGGGAACGAGGGTTACATACGTAACCGGACGTTTTTCTTACAGACCTCTAGCTACAGAAGCAGAAACTTTCGTTTCACAACTCGTGGTCAGTCTACCTCAGATGTTTTAGACATTATGGCTGATAATCTAAATCCTTATGGAGAAAAATCAATGGGAGTTTTACTTCCTGTTTGCGTCTGTAGATTTCTCATAAATTCATCCAAAGTTTACATTATAAATGCAATCGCAAGCGATCGCTGTCTGCACCCTGTCATCATCAACACAAAGCTCTCGCTCTTCTTCACCAAATTCTGCCTCATTAGCAATTGGCAAAAACTGTAATCGACAACTATTTTGATAATCGATTTGTCGGCTTGAGTAATTTTTTAAGACAAAAGTAAAATTCTTTGATTCCAGCTTGTTTAATGTGAATATGTTCTTGTGTGTTCTCTCATATGTGACAGTAAACTGAGTTGTGGACAAAACGAGACATTCGAGGACGTCATCCTGGGCTTTTGGGAAACACTGATCCACATTTTTCGGACATATTATAGACCAAACAACTAATCGATTACTTGAGAAAATATTCAACAGATTAATCGACTATGAAAATAATCCCAAATCTAATCATTATGTACAAGTGCATTGCATTGGAACCCCTGGATATAAGCATCCCCTCTCTATCTCTCTTAAATATTTTTGTTCTCTCTGAGAACAATAGCTATCATCAGGATACGCTATACACTGGTAGGCAGTGGCCCAGCTTACCGTGACCACGATGCGGTCACCCAGAATTGATAGTTTACCCACCTCTTTTTTTACCACTACACCTCTGGTTTTAGTGCATTTTGAACACTAAAATAACTGCTGTGCCAAGCTGAAATTCAGTTGTGTGAATTTGTGTGAAAAAGTGTGTGAAGAGTTTTAAAAAAGTGACCCAAGTATTGAAAAATGTGTCGTAGGGATTGGAAAAAGTGTACATTGATTTAATTTTCCCAGGTAAATCCCAGCGTTTTCTCTAGTTTGTTTGAGAAGTTTGTGTCTGTGACATGGGTGTAACAGCTCTGTTAGGCCTCTTCCTCACCTGTGAGACAATGGCTTTGGCCTTTCCTGTATTCATATGTAAATGGAGTTTGGGGGATGTGTAAGCAAGCTGATCTACACTAGGCTAAATACATGCATGAGTTTTTTCAGTTGTCTCTTGTGACTTTCTCACTGCAACCGAACATTACTTTGGAGTTTTTGCAGAAATATCTTTGCCATTGTGCCTGTTATTTCATAAAGAAACCTTACAGCAGCCATTTACAGCAGCCACAGTGCTGTAACACCACAGAATTCTGGGTCTTTGTTTGAGTCTGTTCGACGTCTATCTCTCAGCTACAATCGCAAGGACACCTTTCTCTTTTCTTAGCAAAGCAGTTAATTTCACGTTCAAAATGTGCTAAAACTACCAAAACACTTCATTGATGTCTTAAATCAACTCATTCTTCCAGAACACAATGAGGATTCACCCAACATATACACTTTTAACTCCTACAACAAAAAACACTAACAACAGTCAGCATTATAGTATATTTTTTTGCTGTTAACTTCAGTTTATGTCACATGGTCCAAGTTTACATTAAAGTACACACGTTTTCTCCTTTTGTAAACAATAGATTATTTTTGTAAAACAATAGATCTGTATGGATTTATTTATACCAGGCTCGATCAATCTCAGCATAATAAAGCAAGATATGCCATATGTAATTCTCAAGTTTACTTCTTTTTCCACTGAATTATATGCTATCAGAAGAGTCCGTTTTCTTCCACGTGTTTGAGTGTTATGAGTCAGAGATCGCATTCGCTCTGGATCGGTCAATTATATTACATAATCATAAATCACTAGAAATAATGCATGTCTGCCTATTATATAATTATAGCAAGTCCTCGATGATGGTTTGAGTGGCGTTCTGTGTTAAACCTCCATTCATCAATGATTCACCTAGCTTTGTCGCGTTCAGTGTGAAATGGCCGTAACAATTTTTTTTGGATAGTATTAAAGCATCAAATATTGTAAACCCTCGTGACCTGCGTGAGACGTACTGGTATAAATATTATAATTATTCTTGGAGTACTCCTTTGCACAATGCACATTTCTTAATGATGGCTGTTTCGCAATTCTGGGAATGCAAAGAAGGGACTTGTGTTTTCGTGGAGACCAGTCTTGCTATGTGATCTACTTTTGTGCATCCTCTGTACATGTGTTCTTGAGTATTGTAATTGAACTTCGACAGTTGCTGATGACGTACAGCAGAAACACAAGGACGCAATATCACTAAACAACGCTTTTGCGAAACATCCATTAAGTATATTTAATTGTGCTAAAATCACACTATTGCAAGTATACTTTAGGTTCACTTTAAATATCTCACATTTATAGACTGATATTATACAGTGATCCCTTACTAATAGTGATATTACAGGGTTTTTTAAACATCTGCTAGGACACATTTCTGAATACTCATCACTTTTTCAAAACTCTTCACTCAGGGATCACATCAGCCTATGTGGCTAAACTGTGGATCATTTATTTGCTTTGGCACAAAATGCATTCAATGACGACATCTTTCAATTTACATTCATTCTTTTCTCAATTAGATACAAACGCCAGCAAAACTTTATGAACTATAATGGCTAATTTGAAGGTTCACACTTTCTTTTTAAACTGTTCAACTTATGTTCAAAATTTTAACACAAAAATGAATAACACAGAAATTTGAAACCCCTCTTTAAATGCTTGCTATGGATGCGAAAAATGCAGAAAACTGAACCTGATCAGATTTTTTTTTTTGATGAAGGAAAGTTTCAGAGGCTGTGTGTAAACGTGCTTGATCTTTTTTTTAACGTGTGAAAATTTCGGTGTGCGAGGATATTTAGTCATTACCATCTATATAAAAGGGGAAAACTTAGGAACAATTTTATACTGTAATGTAAACATGGACCATGTAACATAAACAATAATGAATAAGCAGTAGAGAGTCAAATTTGAGTCAAACTTGTTTTGTAAAGAAATTTTATATTTTTTATTTAAATTTAATATACACTGTATAATGATTTTGGAGGTCAAAACTCAGTTGTGTGTTGATTGTTGAGTTGAAAATCTTCGACTAAAGTGTCAATGTTAAAAGACATTCAGTTCACATAATTTAAGTGAGACGGATGAACATTTTCATGCAAGTCACCAAAAAATTTAGTTCTGACCTTCAAAATCTCTCCAGTGTGTTTGTGATGGCAAGAAATGGCAAAGCAATCAAACAGGCGTTGTGTTTTACCATCCAATGTTCACTGTATAAAGTGTGACCTGCAATTGTTTCCTTAAAGAGTGATTTCTGCTTGATTTAAAACATAAAACACCAATACTTACCATAAAAATACACTATAATAAGATTTTGGAGGTCAAAACTCAGTTGTGTGTTGATTGCTGACTTGAAAATCATCATTTGGTTAAATAACTAAAGTGTCAATGTTAAAAGTCATTCAGTTCACATAATTTAATTGAGACGGATAAACATTTTAATGCAAGTCACCATAAAATTGAGTTATCTCAATATATACTGTGAATATCTACAGTGTGTTTGAGATGAAGAAATGACAAAGCAAACACACTGGTGTCGTGATTTACTATCTAACAAGGGACCGAGTCATTGTGTTTAACATAATCATTGATCTGATGATCTGCAATTAATACATTAGAGAACTATTTCTGCTTGATTTAACTCTTAAAACTCAGTTATTGCTATAAAAACTCTAAATCTCTACAGTGTGTTTATGATGGCAAGAAATGACAACGCAAACACACTGTTGTCGTGATTTACTATCTAACAGGGGACCGAGTCATTGTGTTTAACATAATCATTATTCAAAGAGGATCTGCAATTAATACATTAGAGAACTATTTCTGCTTGATTTAACTCCAGAGGTGTCAAGTAACGTAGTACAAATACTTCGTTACCTTACTTAAGTAGGAATTTTGAGTATCTATACTTTACTGGAGCAATTATTTTTCAGCCTACTTTATACTTCTACTCCTTACATTTTCAAGCAATTATCTGTACTTTCTACTCCTTAGATTTTAATAATAGTCTCGTTACTCCTATTCCATTTCGGCATTTTTCTATTCCGGCTTGTCTTAAAAAAAAAACTATCCAGATAAATCGTGCCATCCGGACAGAGTGAATTTGATTGTGGTTGGATGAGAAGGATAAACACAAACCATTCCGACACCCTATTGGGTTGTACGCGATCAATCACGCCTGCACCTGCACAAATCACACACCATGTTGCCAGATAGGGCGGGTTCTCGCCGACGAGCCCGCACTTTCAGCCAATCAGCAGGCAGACGTGCTCATTCATGACTTTAGCCGGGTTTTTAGCGCGATGACTCGTAGCTGTATATTCCAGTGATCGCTATGCCAGTGGCATAAATATACAGTAAGTTGTATCTACAGTAAAGAGTGGGAGAGTGACTCAACTCTCAAACGTGAATTACACCTGTGACTCGAAGACTCTTTATAAATATAACCATGACTCCAGTCCATCATCATATATACACACACTCAGGACATCTGCAACTCAACCCCGACAGCTGTTGAAAGAGGTTTAAATCAACCATTAATCCGTTCTGACTGTGTACGTGTGCCATGTACTTCACGAAAGACATACTGTAGTTTTGTGAACGCAAAGTGCAACACAATGGTAAACGCATTGTTATTTTTTGTTGGCGGATTATTGTACAGTATCAATGAATTACGCATTTTGAAAGTGGTGTGAGCATTAACGTGTGAAATGCCTGTTTATTACATTGCTTTTTCCAATCTCTATATTGGGCACTTTTTGCACATAAATTGTGTTTTTTCTGAGGGAATGCCGTTTTGACAGTTTCTACTTGGACATATAGTCATATTTGATCCGTTTTACTGGGAAATAGATTTTTTTATCATCAATGTTATGTTTTAAGGAGATAAAATGGTAACTTATCAACATTGATTGGTATGGCAATAAAATAATAATATCACATTATTTTGGCAGTTAAAGTTTTGGGATTTTTCTTGGAGTGACTAGTTGCTTATAAGTATTGTAAAGGTGCAAAAAGTCAAAATTCAGAGGCATGTTATCAATAACCATTTTTTGCATATAAATGTACATTTGGTGAGTTTTTGGGCTGGAAATTGTCGACCCAATCTGGCCACACTGATCACACATTCAAATAATGGTTATTGATAACATGTCTCTGAATTTAGATTTTTTGCTCAGTACACATATGGTTCTTTAATGTATTTGCATTGTCCTAAAATGCGTTCATTTTCAATGGGAATATATGCAGCTGAAACAGGTAGCCTATACATCTAAAACATTTCAACATTAACTTTTTAATATAACATTATAGTCATTATGGCCTTTAGAAACATTTTTTTTTTTTTAGGAGGTGGGGTATACACTGTGGCGCGGCCTAATATTTTGTCCTTAAAGGGATACTTCACCCAAAAATGAAAATTCTGTCGTCATTTACTCACACTCAAGTTGTTCCAAACCTGTATGAGTTTCTTTGTTCTGAAGATATTTTGAAAAATGTTTGTAACCAAGCAGATAGAGCAACCATTGACTGCCATAGCATTTTGCCCCTACTATGGCAGTCAATGGTTGCTCTATCTGCTTGGTTACAAACATTCTTCAAAATATCTTCAGAACACAAACTCATACCTGTTGGAAGTACTTGAGGGTGAGTAAATAATGACAGAATTTTCATTTTTGGGTGAACTACCCCTTTAATGGCATTTTTTCCCCCTTACATTACTTTTACTTTTATACTTTAAGTAGTTTTGAAACCAGTACTTTTACACTTTTACTTGAGTAAAAAGCTTGAGTTGATACTTCAACTTCTACAAAAGTATTTGTAAACCCTATGAATGCGAATACTTTTGACACCTCTGTTTAACTCTTAAAACTCAGTTATTGCTATAAAAACTCTAAATCTCTACAGTGTGTTTATGATGGCAAGAAATGACAAAGCAAACACACTGGTGTCGTGATTTACTATCTAACAGGGGACCGAGTCATTGTGTTTAACATAATCATTATTCAAAGATGATCTGCAATTTATACATTAGAGAAATATTTCGGCTTGATTTAACTCTTAAAACTCAGTTATTGCTATAAAAACTCTAAATCTCTACAGTGTGTTTATGATGGCAAGAAATGACAAAGCAAACACACTGGTGTCGTGATTTACTATCTAACAGGGGACCGAGTCATTGTGTTTAACATTATCACTATTCAAAGAGGATCTGCAATTTATTCATTAGAGAAATATTTCGGCTTGATTTAACTCTTAAAACTCAGTTATTGCTATAAAAACTCTAAATCTCTACAGTGTGTTTGAGATGGCAAGAAATGACAAAGCAAACACACTGGTGTCGTGATTTACTATCTAACAGGGGACCGAGTCATTGTGTTTAACATTATCATTATTCAAAGAGGATCTGCAATTTATACATTAGAGAAATATTTCGGCTTGATTTAACTCTTAAAACTCAGTTATTGCTATAAAAACTCTAAATCTCTACAGTGTGTTTGAGATGGCAAGAAATGACAAAGCAAACACACTTGTGTCGTGATTTACTATCTAACAGGGGACCGAGTCATTGTGTTTAACATTATCATTATTCAAAGAGGATCTGCAATTTATACATTAGAGAAATATTTCGGCTTGATTTAACTCTTAAAACTCAGTTATTGCTATAAAACTCTAAATCTCTACAGTGTGTTTGAGATGGTAAGAAATGACAAAGCAAACACACTGGTGTCGTGATTTACTATCTAACAGGGGACCGAGTCATTGTGTTTAACATTATCATTATTCAAAGAGGATCTGCAATTTATACATTAGAGAAATATTTCGGCTTGATTTAACTCTTAAAACTCAGTTATTGCTATAAAAACTCTAAATCTCTACAGTGTGTTTGAGATGGCAAGAAATGACAACGCAAACACACTGGTGTCATGATTTACTATCTAACAGGGGACCGAGTCATTGTGTTTAACATAATCATTATTCAAAGAGGATCTGCAATTTATACATTAGAGAAATATTTCTGCTTGATTTAACTCTTAAAACTCAGTTATTGCTATAAAAACTCTAAGGGCCCTATTTTAACGATCTGAAACGCAAGTGTCAAAGCGCGAAGCGCAAGTAACTTTGTGGGCGGGTCTCGGCGCTGTTGCTATTTTCCCGGCGGGATAAATGGCTCTTGCGCCCGGCGCAAATCTAAAATGGGTTGGTCTGAAGTAGCTTCATTATTCATAGGTGTGGTTTGGGCGTAACGTGAATAAACCAATCAGAGCGTCATCCAACATTCCCTGTAAAAGCAGGTGCGCAAGTTCCATTATGGATTGCTATTATTATGGCGTATTTACCAGGCGCACGCCAGGAGCGGTTCACAGCCGAGGAGACTGATGTGCTTGTAAGAGCAGTGAAAGACAGAGAAGTTGTGTTGTATGGGGATGGGAGAAACCCACCCAAAATAGCGTCGGTTAAACAGGCGTAGGAGGAAATAGCCACAATTGTTTCATCAGCTGGCATCCCCAGGACGTCGCACCAGTGCCGCAAGCGCTACAATGACATCAGAAGACGGGGAAAGTCCAAGCTTGCCAGCATCAATCGGGCACGCCGTGTAACAGGAGGTGGATCTGCCTCTACTCAGGACCTGACGCCAGCAGAGGACATCGCTGCGTCCACCCTCACCGATTTTTTTTCCTGGTTCTTGACGGACAAACCAATTTGTTAGATGTCCTTATATACATATATGTCTTGCCAGAAGTTGCCACTATTGGGCAAACAGGTCTCCTTAATTATTAGACTACAATTAGCCTGAATAATTTGTAAGCTAGATTTATGCCTATTTTTTCACATCTTCGTGGCACACCACAATGATTTCCGTCATCTCATGTGTTAATATTTTTTAGTGTAACAATTTATGATTTGCAAAAATAACTGTTGCATCTGTGTAGATTACATGAGCAAAGTGTATGCGCGTTGTGCACGCTATACATTATGGTCAAGCATGCGCCCTTAAAATAGCATAATGAACAACGCGCAACGCGCCACTGACTTTAGACTAGGTTTTTTCTGGTCAGAGGTGCAATTGTTTAATGGAACAGCAAAATAGCACCAGGGATTGTTTGCGCCGGAACACGCCTCCTTTTTTGCGCTGAACCGCCCAGGTAGCGCAAGTTCATTCACTAGTTTAGCGGCGTGCTTCTGTGGAGGGAAAAGCGCGCTTTGCGCGGGTGCAAAATAGGAATGACACATGCGTCGGTGTACAAAGTCAATTGCGCTGGGTGCAAGATAGGGCCCTAAATCTCTACAGTGTGTTTATGGCAAGAAATGACAACGCAAACACACTGGTGTCGTGATTTACTATCTAACAGGGGACCGAGTCATTGTGTTTAACATAATCATTATTCAAAGAGGATCTGCAATTTATACATTAGAGAAATATTTCTGCTTGATTTAACTCTTAAAACTCAGTTATTGCTATAAAAACTCTAAATCTCTACAGTGTGTTTATGATGGCAAGAAATGACAAAGCAAACACACTGGTGTTGAGATTTACTATCTAACAGGGGACCGAGTCATTGTGTTTAACATAATCATTATTCAAAGAGGATCTGCAATTTATACATTAGAGAAATATTTCTGCTTGATTTAACTCTTAAAACTCAGTTATTGCTATAAAAACTCTAAATCTCTACAGTGTGTTTATGATGGCAAGAAATGGCAAAGCAAACACACTGGTGTCGTGATTTACTATCTAACAGGGGACCGAGTCATTGTGTTTAACATTTTCACTATTTATATATAAAGTGATGACCTGTGATTATTACCTTAAAGAACAATTTCTACTTGTCCAGTCCTATATTTATTTATTTTTTTATTGGTGCAAGAAATCAAATCTCACTCTAAAAATCTCAAAAACAAAGCACATTTTTGGGGATTTTAGAGAGCAGAAACTATGTTTTAATAAAAAATAAATCACACATTGAAATACCTTTACTGTAAAAAAAATTCAGGTCTCCAATTGAAAATGTTCTATTGACCGGTCACATCTAAATTTTTCAGTTGGCCAAATTTAATTTCTGTAAATTGATGCACTTTAATTCAATTAAAATTCAAGAAATTCAATTTGGCCAACTAAAAAATGTAGATGAGATCGCTCACTAGAAAATTTTCAATTGGAGACCTGATTTTTTTTACAGTGTTGGTGTTCTTGAAAATAAGCTTAAATGAGAGATGTGGACGGATCATATACTGTAAGTATGAAGACACAACAGAGAATGAATTTCTTAAAGATAATTCTTAATTTTAAGAATTTTTTAATTTCTTAAATTATTTTCTGTAATGTCCACAACATGGCTTTTTCTCCGTTGTGTGCTCATTGTGTTCCCTGATGCCTGTGTGAACATTATATAATTATATATATATATTAAATAATGAAGACAGACTTGACTGCCAGCTCTCTTCCCTTTCACACACACAGCTCCATTGCAGGCTATGGAGGTCCCCTGTTGGATAGGTAGACATCGGTCAGGTCCCCTCTTGGCATGTTTAAAAAATAAAAAATAAATGCTTATTTGAAGTTATATTATGAAAAAAGACCTTAAAACAAAATTTTGTATCTAAGTTTTGTTTCTTCGTGACTAGAAACACAGGTCCCCTCTTGGTCAGTGTGGAGTGATGGTCCCCTGTTGGTAATATAGACGTGTATGTGTGTGTGTGTGTAAAACAGTCATTACATCTTCCAGTAAAGTCAACAGTCTAAATCCAAACAGTAATAAAGATTTTAGCATGTTGCCCCTCATCATGCTTTCTTACTAACATTGTCATCAAACCCTGACATAAAACTGAAGAAATGAGAACTGAAGAATTTGACAATATATCTATTCAGGATTTACCTTTGATTATCATCCATAGGGTCATCTGTCTCCATGGGTTCACTCTCCTTATCCTGGCTTTAAAAAATAATGAAGACACATTAACTCTTGAAATGAAATGATATATGTGTTACATGATGAAGATGAACAACTGAAGACAGGATTAAAATATCAACATAGTTTAATTAAACAAAAGAGTAGACAAGTGTAACGGTATGTATCATACACAAACACAGACTGACAACTGGAGGCTGAAAACAGAGGAACTAAATACACAGAAATAACACCATAAATGATGAGCAGCTGTGGAGGAGGGTTAGTGTCCATGGAACAAAGGGAACATGTGACTGAAGACAAAAAAACAGCAAAATCTCCAGTGTTGAATTTGAAGGGATTAACTTGTTGTACTGTATTAATGGTAATGTAGGATTACAAATTTAAGAAAGTACATTGCATTTAGCATTTAAGGTAAAAATGATGATTTCAGATGAATTAGTCTGCTATGCAAATCTTCCAGACCTGTTTTACTGATTTCAGAGGCTGTAGCAAGAATCTCCTTTCCTGCCAGACCTGTTTTCTCTATTGTGTTTTAAATGAGTCAGATCACTGAGATTCCACCTTTTGGAGCCCAGACGATGCACCTTTTGTCTTTAATGGCTCTGGGATGGCTCTTGGTATTGGAGTTCCTGGCCAGTATCAACATGCGAATAGTTATGCTGATTCAATGGGACTGGTAGGGCTTTCATAGTAGGGTGTGTCCTTTTACCTATACAGCATTTGCATTGTATTGTTCAGAGTGTCTCCTCCCCTGCTGTATAATCCCTCCCCCTCAAATATAGATAAATTACAATGTATAACTCCTTTAGTTAGACTTGGAACCTCAGCCGAAGAACAGCCCGATTCCCAATATAGGAGTAACGTCTGCTTTAAAGATATCCCAACGTCTCCTGGTCTCTTCTTCAAACGAGGAGAAGTTCACAACAGTAGTTAGGCTTAACACT
The DNA here is from genome assembly GCF_949357685.1 of Gobio gobio. Lineage (NCBI taxonomy): Eukaryota > Metazoa > Chordata > Actinopteri > Cypriniformes > Gobionidae > Gobio > Gobio gobio. The sequence continues at coordinate 3,232,333 of NC_137097.1, forward strand.
AGAAGTCCCAGGGAGCAGCCATTTGGCTTTTCTACCTATAAAACCCGCAGGACAGCCGATGGGCTGGAAGGCTTTAGGCTAATATCCTTAATCAGCTGTGAACAGTTGCTTTTGTTATGTAAACAAGGTGGGGCCATGCTGAGCCACTTCAAGGAAACTTGTGTTTCACTTTGCCATCTTAGGGAGAAATCAACACACATGTTTTTTTTTTCCTTTGTTGCTGAGATTTATTGATAAAAACAGTACAAAATAAAATAAAAAAGAAACCAACCATTTGTACACATATTTACAAATAATATTAAAAAGTGAGTGAGTACATTGCAGCAATGACTCACAATCCTGGCACTGCCATGGTATCTCCCGTCTGCATTTACCACATGTGTATCTGTAGCAGTGAACACATCGCACAGTGGCATGATTGTTCTTGCATTGGTGTTTGGTGTTCCGGCTAAGAAGTTTATGCGCAAGTGACAGCGATGTGAAGAAATTGTCCGTGGTAACATTTCTGCCCTTGTCTAGGAATGGTTCCATCAGCCTCATCACTACATTTTCAGACAGTCTCTCTCCACTGGGACGACTAGGGTCCTTTCCAAGATATGGGAGGACATTACAAATGTACTTGGATTTTAGGTCGCAAGCCACCCAAAACTTGATCCCAAACTTGTCAGGTTTAGTTGCAATATACTGCAGGAAACAGCAGCGAGTCTTTGACGGGAAAAGCTGTTCATCAACGGTGAAATGTAGACCAGGGTTGTAGGACGTGATGCAATTGGTGACAAATGATCCCCACACACTGGAAATTGCAGCAAACTTATCAGTCTTTGCTCGATCACTCCGGGTGGACCTGTCATCAAAGCGTAGGTGTCGCATGATGTCTTGGAAGCGGTTTCGCGGCATTGTTCCAATGATATGTGGGTTTCCCAGGTTTGCTGACCAGCAGTCACGTAGTGATGGAACCTTGGTAAGCCCCCGGAAGATGACAATTGCAATAAATGCCATTAGTTCAGGGAGGGCCATGAACCAATGAACATGCTCCGTTTCCTGTGCATGTTGAATAGTCCATTCTTGAATGCTATGAAGCATGTCAAGAGTGATGAAACACAGGAAGCTCTGAAGGCGACTCGAGATACTTTTCCTGGCCTTAGCCGTTGGCTCTCCATCTGCAGCGTACGCTTTGATTGGGGTGAAAGGGAGACGCGTCCCCACCTGTTCTTCACGCCACACTGTGCCATCTTTCGCTGTCTCTGTCAGGTCAGTCCCCAAACGGGCTCTCTTTTTTTGGTTGAGGAGCAGTCTCCTCATCTGCAGTGTGAACAAATTCAAATTGTGAGCAATGGAAAAGTCAAATGATATCACAAATGCATGCATAGATACTAATAATAATTCCAGTATCTCCTTCTCTGTATCGGAATAATGTCTGAAATATCTTCCTAAATAAAAAGAGACAACTAAAGCAAATAAACAACTAATAATGTTTTGCACTTCAGATGGCAGTGAATGTCTGCTAAGTAGTACAAACAAAAAAGTGGACAATGCAAAAAAGGCAGAGTAAGTATTTATGTCACTCCACTCTGCTTTTTTTGTGTTTTTCTCTTACTGGTTTGAAATGAAATAGGAAATAATATGAAATGAAACTTAACCTGAAGACAGATCAGACAGCTCTGAGTCCGAATCCGGCTGAAGTTCTATGTCTTCTCCATCTGAGTCACAAGGGTTTACTTCACTCAGGATATTTTCCAAGGCCTGCCGAGTGGTGAGTCTTGTTAGCAGCCCTCCCTCCCCCACACATACAAACAAGCCACCAGCAACCATTCACACACTCACCCCCAACCCCCCTGCAGATTGCTCAGGTAATGACCACATTTACACATGAATTGATGCTAATGATAGCCAAAAGACTAGCCAGTTAGCTTCCACTTGGCTAAAGGAGGGGTAAAAATCTCCGGGACTTCTAGTGTTAATAATTGACTTAGTCTGGTTAATAAACTTAAATATCACCTAATAAGTGCCATAATTAATGAGTATAAAACTTTCACTTCAGAATAGGGGGTCAAATTGTCTTTATTACACTATTTTAGCAATTTATAACTGCAAAATCAGCAGTAATTAAACATAGCTTAACTGAACAATAAGCTAGTAACCTAACAGAATGGCACAGAAATATTATAATCTTGAGTTAATCATTAATTACTATTGTGTCCATGTTTAACTAATGCATAATTCTGAACAAGCAAATCCTTAATGGAAATTAAATCCTTCTGGACCCTTCAAAAAAAGTGTTTCCTAAAAAATAAATAAATTAACAAGATAAACATCCTCAATAATCTTGATGGCTGGTTCATACTAGCACAGTCCAGAGATCAGTTGTGCGAACACAGGGACCTGGTGCTCAGTCACCTCAGCCAGTTGGGTCTTTGGTTCAAGTGGGAAAAGAGCAAACTCTCTCCTGTGAAGAGGATCTCTTTTCTTGGCATGGAGTTGGATTTGGTCGAATGGACAGCACGCCTCAGAGGAACATGCTCAGTTGTTGAACTGCTTGAATACATTCAAAAGCAGGACGGCTGTCCCACTGAAACTTTCAGAGGCTCCTGGGGCATATGGCAGCCGCAGCAGCAGTAACACTGCTTGGTTTGCTTCATATGAGATCGCTACAGCACTGGCTTCATGGCAGAGTCCTGAGATGGGCCTGGCAATGCAGCACACACTGGGTTAGTTTCACACAGGCCTGTTATCAAACCTTCAGTCTGTGGTTGAACCACTTGTTTCTTCGGGCAGTGCAGGGTCAGTGATTTGGATGGGCAACTGCAATGGCACATCAACGGCCTCGGGTTGCTAGCAATATGTATTGCACTGAGCCGCCTAAAGAAGCCCCTACAGTGCAAAGATGTATTGGTCCTTATAGACTTACATCAACTGACAAGTTGGTCTATACTCCTGTTGCATGTCGCAACTCACCCTTCATCTCCTCCTCTGGAGACAGAAGCATCTTAGGTACTTTGCGCCATTCATGTTCCCCGTTGTGCTCAGTGGCTCAGGCTGACCTGTTTGCCTCTCCAGAAATGTCTCATAGCCACTTGTTGTATTCCCTGACCAAGGGAACACTCGGCATGGATGCATTGGCACACAGCTGGGCCCGGGGCCTACGCAAATATGCATTTCTCCCTGTAAGCCTACATGCAAAGAACCTTTGCAAAGGTCTTGCTAGATGTGCCCTAACCGGACCTGGTTCCTAGAACTAATGCTCCTTGCAACAGCCCTTCCCTGAAGGAATTATATACCTTCTCAGAAACTCCATGTCTGGACCCTGGGTGGGAAGCGGATTTTCTAGTTGACTTACCCCAAAAGGAACTTAACACCATCACTTTGGCTCAAGCACCATCTATGAGACAGGCATATGTAGTGGAACCTGTTCGCCGAGAAGACCCCTGAAGATGTTTGATTGGGTCTCTGCTTTTTCTTTCCTGCTGCATGGGTTGGAGCTACGGCTGTCTCCCTCCACCCTCAAAGTTTATCCTGCCACAATATCTGCATATCACAACCCCATAGGAGGTAAGTCGGTTGGGAAGCCTGACCAAGTCGTCAGATTCCTCAGGGGAGTGAGACTGTTAAATCCTCCTTGACCTCCCTCCATACCCTCTTGGGACCTTTCCCTGATGCTTAGAGCTCTTCAGAATGCCCCATTTGAGCCTTTGCCGTCAGCAGAGATAAAGATTTTAAAGAGACCCCACTGGCCTCTATTAAGAGGGTATGGGACCTGCAGGCATTTTCAGTCAACGAATCGTGCCTAGAGTTCAGGGTGGTTGACTTCTCCGTGGTACCCAGAAGAGGCAGACCCAGCCCTGGCTTTGTCTTGTCTGTCCTGGTGCTCTGTGACTGTACGTGGACGGAACTCAAAGCTTCAGGACCTCAGAGCAGCTCTTTGTCTGTTATGGAGGCCAGCAGAAGGAAAAGACTGTCTCTAAGCAGAGGGTGGCCCGCTGTATAGTGGATGTCATCACCTTGGCTTATCAAGCACAAGGTGCGCCTTGCGAGCTCAGGCTGCGAGCTCACTTTACCAGAAGTGTTGCATCCTCCTGGGTACTGGCATGTGGTGCCTCGCTGAAAGATATTTTTAGTGAGGTTGGAGCCACCCCTGAAACATTCAATATGTAGCCTTTATGGGGTTAGTCCAGATGCACTCAACATAATTCCTTCAGGGTGATGTGGCTTCCACAGTGTTCCAACAGAAAGGCACACTTTCCCAGTGTTATCCAATAGTCTCACTGAGTGGGTCATGCGGGACAGCAGTGATTGACATGGTTAGCCCTGTCTCATCAGGTAAGAGAGATCAGGAGGCTCACAAAGGGTAGGGATTCCTATACGTCGGACACAGACGTCACGCCATAACTGCTGTAGCCAGCTGTGCGGACGGGTCACCGGCTCTGCTTCTAAAGATGTGATGCATCTGCTGCTCATTATATACCCGTGCTGCGAGGCAAAGCAGCTGATGCAATCATTGCATGCCAATGTGCTTTGGCTCGTTTAATTACACTCGAAGGAGATTGGCCTGTCTAGATACTCAATATACTTGATTTTGGTCATATATTCGAAACTGTTAAGTAACTACTTTTATTTGTAAATGCTCACAATAAAATTGTTGTGTTTTTTGCAAATTTATGAAAGAAAACATAGTGGGCGATCTGCCGCCTCTCTCTCAATTAAGTCTTGTCGGATAATGAACTGTAATTTAGTGAATACTTGTCACACAAATAGGAGACATATGTCTAAATAAATGTTAAAATGTCAGGTTTTAAATAATGTAAATCAAACCGAAAACAAATATTCTCTGTTTATGTAATCTGTTTGAAAAGAGAGAGATGTCAGTCGTTCGTGAGCCTCTTCATTATCCATTAATGCGGCCATGCCCACAGAGAGTGCGGTCAAAGGGAAATTCTGACACAATCCATGCAAGTACCACCACCAAGTAGGTTCTATAATATAACACACAATACATAAAATATCAAAGACGTAAGACTGTTTAGAACAATATTTCTTTGCATTGTTTTGCCCTGACAAATTATTAAGTGTTTATTTTAAAATAGCATAGTGTCACATCAATAAAGCTTTTGTTCACAAATTTCTGCTCAGATGCTATAAATATAGTACCAGTCAAAAGTTGACACATCACTATTCAAATGAATGTTTTTGAAAAAGTCTCTTATACTCATTCATAATGCATTTATTTGATCAAAAATACAGAAAACAGGTTATACTGGAGGCATGGTCACTGATTACTGAGCTGATCATCCTCACCTCCTGCACTCATTACCCGGCCTATATCAGTAGCTGTGTCCCAAAGTGAAGGGCGCGCACTTCGAAGGCCACATTTGAAGTGCGATTGTGTCATAGCGGCACTACGAAGGCTGTCCCAATGTGAAGGCTGCACCCTCTGAAGGCCGCATTTGAAGTGCGATTGCGTCACAGCGGCACTACGAAGGGTGTCCCAATGTGGAAGCTGCACCTCTGAAGGCTTAGCAATTGGAGGGGTATTGTTGTGCAGACCTGGCAACCCTGTCCCTCGGTTCGCCCTTCATGCACTTCGTGCACTTCGAAGGCGTGGCCTGGTCTGGCCTTCGAAGTGCACGGCCTTCGAAGTGCGCACCCTTCACTTTGGGACACAGCTATCGTGTCTCTCACGTGCACTTGTTGTCAGATAGTTACAGGCTGTTCCTGTGGGTTCATGTGTTCCTTGTGTTCTCCTGAGAGATCCCTTCCGTTCCGGTTCCTGGATGTTCGCTGGTTCTGTGTTGCCTACTGCTTCCCTGCGTCACGATCAATCCACCTTCTGCCGCTACCAGCCTCTGTGTCTGCCTGTTCTCCGGTCTCTGGGACTTCCTGTTCGTTCTGCCATTTGCTGCCTGCCACAGACTCAGTGTGTTCTCCTGTGTCCTCGGAATTTGTGTGAGATCTGTGTCAGACTTGTTGTAATAAAGAGTTTTTTAAATCGCAATTGGATCCTCCAGTTTCTCTTTCAGTTGACAGAACAGAAAAATCTGACCAACAAAATGGATACAGTGAGGGTAGCAGAACTGCAGGAGCATCTCACCACCAGTCGTCAGGATGAACAGGTAACCTGTAATTACTTCTCAGGCGGTGCAGGCACTCGTGATGCAGATGTCTGAGCGCTCGACCCAGATCCCTCAACTAAGATCGCCCGCTGCACCCACCCCACCATCTGTTCCCCAGAATCCAGTCAACATCATCGGCTAGCACGAGCCCTGGATCCCCACGCCAGAATGATATTCGGGTGAGCCCGATCTGTGTAGGTCCTTCCTAACCGGATGTTCCTTATTCTTCTCATTGCAACCCTTCACTTTTTCTACAGAGAGAGTGGCGCTGGTTATGAGCCTGTTGGCGGGCCTTGCGGCACTTTGGGGAACGGTTTGGGAGAATAAAGATCCATGTTGTTCCTCGTTCCTGGCACTCTCGGAGGAGATGAGACTGGTCTTTGACTGTGCTGCGTTGACTCGCTGAACTTTGACAAGGCAATAGACCCGTCTCCGATTACATCATCGAGTTCCGGACTTTGGCCAATGAGTGCAAGTGGAACGAGGAGGTACAGTGGGACTGATTCCTGCATGGGCTGGCTGACCGTGTCCAACGGGAGGTATATGCGTTGGAATTACCCACTAGCCTCAATGGACTCATGGAACTAGCTTTGCGAGTGGATTCACGGCTGGAGTATCTCGATCAATGCACCCGTACTAGAAGGACCCCTGAAGCCTGTGAAGTGTTCAGTAAGTCCCGGGCTGCTTCTCTTCCTCCTCATCGTCCCTATGACTGTGCTATAGACCTAATGCCAGGCAAGTCTCCACCTAAGGGCAAGTTATACTTACTATCTACGCCTGAGAGGGAGGCCTGGGAGAAATACATTTCTGATTCTCTAGCTTCCGGGTTCATCCGCCCTTCCTCTTCTCCAGCGGGGGCGGGGTTCTTTTTCGTGGGAAAGAAGGATGGTTCTCTGCGACCTTGTATTGATTACCGGGGGTTGAATAACATGACGGTAAAGAATACTTATCCTTTGCTGTTGATGTCTTCAGCCTACGAGAGGTTACAGGGAGCATCCGTATTCACAAAATCATTATCATTTGGTGCGCATAAGGTAGGGGGATGAGTGGAAGAATGCTTTTAATACCCCGAGGGGCCATTTTGAATATTTAGTGATGCCCTTTGGGCTATCTAACTCCCCTGCTGTCTTCCAAGCACTAGTCAATGACGTGCTGGGAGACATGGTTGATCAGTTCATTTATGTCTACCTGGACGACATATTTATTTTTTCTTCTTCTCTCCAGGAACATCCAGCACGTTAGACTAGTGCTCCAGAGGTTGCTAGAGAATGGGCTTTTTGTCAAGGCGGAGAAATGCTGTTTCATGCACAGTCTGTTCCGTTCCTAGGGTATAAAATCTCATCCGAGGGAATGCGCATGGATCCTGATAAGGTTAAGGCTGTGATGGATTGGCCAAGCCCATATTCCCGTAAGGCCCTACAGAGGTTTCTGGGGTTCGCCAATTTCTATCGCCGTTTTATTCGCAAATACAGCCAACTAGCCGCGCCCCATAGCACCATTTTCCAAACTTAAGAGCAGCTTCGTTTCAGCTCCCATTCTCATTACCCCTGATCCTTCACGTCAGTTTGTGGTGGAGGTGGACGTGTCAGAGGTGGGGATAGGTGCAGTTCTCTCCCAGCGCTCTTTCTCGGATGACAAGATGCATCCTTGCACATTTTTTTCTTATCGTTTGTCGCCAGCCGAACGTAATAACGACATTGGTAACAGAGAGTTGTTGGCAGTCAAGCTTGCATTGGAGGAATGGCGTCATTGGTTAGAGGGATTTGGGGTATCTTTTATCATGTGGACCGATCATAAGAATCTGGAGTACATCAGATCTGCCAAAAGACTCAACTCTAGGCAGGCTCGGTGGGCTTTTTTTTCGGATGTTTTGACTTTTCTCTTTCGTACCACCCGGGTTCCAAAAACATCAAACCTGATGCTTTAAGGCCCATCTACTCCTGTCAAGTTTTGTGTGTTTTCTGATTGACCACAGCTCTGCCCAAACTTGAAAACGGCTTTATCTCTGATGAACGCAAAGGACAACTCAAATCTGTTTTTTTTTTCTCTTAAAGGTGGTCTGATAGATTTGGGATGAAACAGAATAGGTTGATAACCTTTAAGATACACAAACAAAACATGAATTAGTTACAAATAAATCTCAATAACACTTTCTCAAAGTAACAATACAAAAATGGTACTGAATCCTCAAACCAAACAAAGTAATTTAGATCTCTAAACCTAGGATCTCTAATAGTTAATAATTAAACAATACACATGATCCCATAATTAAATGTATAATAATTAAACAATGCACATACTTAGAGTAATGTTACTTCTGTTAAGTTCTACATTCACATAATAAAGTCTGCACTATTTAATTTAAATTACACGTTACAACCAAGTCATATACTCACAATTCACAAAAAGTCATATACTATAGAAGCATGAACTCAACACATTCAAACACATTCAATCCTACCAGTTGCGTCTTTGGATGATCAGGAGCTGTGGTCACAGTATCTTTCTTCGGGAACAGGTGAGAGAGCCAACAGAGCTGTTACCAAACATTTTAATGCCATGCCCTCCCTGTGGGTGCGCAGGTAAATATGGTCCCAAGAGCACTTCCTAGAAGTTGGTTCCACCAACTCTGGTTGCATGGTTGCCCCCTGCAGTTTGGGAGTGCCCAGTACAACTTGTCCATGAATTGACACAACAACTCCCGAGTGCATTTTACCTGAGAGACTCATTGTTTCCACACTCACATGGGAGGTCGAGTCGAAGGTTAAGTCAGCCTTAGAAGGGGTAACGCCTCCGCCCGGCGGACCACCGAGTCGATTATTCGTGCCTGAAGGAGTACGGTCCGACGTAGTTCGATGGGGTCATTGTTTCAATGTAGCTTGTCATCCAGGGTCAATATAACGTAGTTTTTGGTTAAGCGACGATTCTGGTGGCCTGGGATGGCTCTTGACATTCGGGATTTTGTTGTGGCCTGTTTGGTTTGTGCCATGGGTAAGACAACTAATCGCTCCCAGGGCAAGACAGCCGAAAATTGTTAATTTTATCCCCTTGCCCAAATTACCTTCTGCCAAGGAGACAGCGGTAGCTGTTGTAGATCACGTCTTTCGTTTACATGGCCTTCCGATGGACGTGGTTTCCGATAGGGGCCCCAATTTGTATAAAAATTTTGGCGTGAATTTTGTATATTGCTGGGGGCGACGGTTAGTCTATCTTTGGGTTTTCATCCCCAGAGTAATGGTCAGACCAAGCGGGCCAATCAAGACCTTGAGAGAGTGTTGCAATGTTTGGTTTCCAAGAATCCTTCCTCCTGGAGTCAGCAACTCATGAATTGAGTACGCACATAATTCGTTACCAGTGTCAGCTACGGGCCTCTCTCCGCTTGAGTGTATCTTAGGGTGCCAGCCACCAATTTTTCCCAGTCTGGAGTCCAAAGTCACGGACCCCTCCGCTCACACCTTCGAATAGAGCCTGTGAGACTCTGCTCCAGGTGGGTAGACGCACCAAGGCCCAAGCCGATCGCCACCGGTCTAAGCCTCCCGTCTACGTCGTGGGTCAAAAAATGTGGCTTTCATCTTAGAACATTACATAGAACCTTCCTCTTCATTCTGTGAGTAATGAACTGGCCCCTAAATTCATTGGCCCCTTCCCTGTCACCAAGATCCTTAGTCCAGTGGCAGTCCGCCTCAAACTAGACATCCCGTGTTCCATGTCTCCAAATTAAAACCCGTTTTTTTCATGCTTGTATTAATCCGCTAGTCCCAGTTCCTCCCCCGCCACGTCTCGTAGATGGGGAACCTACATATACGGTTAATCGTCTTCTGGACTCTAGGCGGAGGGGACGCAGATTCCAGTACTTGGTGGACTGGGAAGGTTAAGGTCCAGAGGAGAGAAGTTGGGTTCCTGCGAGGGACATACTGTATCACTCCCTTATTGATGACTTGCCGCCACCTACTGGCTCTTTTAGTTCCATTTAAATCAATATGCTTGCGTAGACTTCAGTGAAATGTGCATTGGTTTCTCCGTGTTCTGAGCTGGTGTGCGAGTCTAACACCGTGTCTACACAAGATGCGACTGTAACAGCTTTTTGCTGCCTACACTGGATGCGACAAAGCGATCATTGCAAAGTATTTTTCCTTCTTGTCAGTAAGTAGAATGAGGCAACAGTTTACTGTCAAGGATCTTTTGTGTTGTGTCACGCCGCATCCAGTGTAGACAACATCGCTAATTATAATGGGTTCAATTGTCTTTTGTCGCGTCGCATCGCTCGTGTCCGGTGTAGACAGCCCCATTACCCCTCTTATCAGCCCCATCCAGCATTAAATGTGATTAATAGTGGATAATTTCACGTGCTTTCATGTCAAGTATCTATTATCAGATCTGTTGAAGATGCCGCTTCAGTTCATGTGTGCCAAGACATTTAAGAAATCCTGATCAAACGTTGTTTTACCGCCATGTCTGTTATAAGGATTATGGTAACCCTACATACATACAGCTAAGGTGATATTATGACTTAAACTGTGATATAAGATTTTGGATATATTGCCCAACTCGAAGTCATTCATTCCCTGTGCAACGTCTGGGCACCACAAGCTGTCACTGTGGCCTCAAATCCTCAGCACTGCCACTCTGAGCTCGATTTCTATGTCTGAGGTAAAACCCCCCTAAGAAATGTAGAAATAAATAAAATGTAGAAATTACTAATTACTTACTAATTGTAATTCATGGGTGAACAATACCTTTAATCAAAATATATTAAATTGCAAATCTTTTGAGTTTTCAATTAATTGCATGTCCATGACAGCTTGACAAAATGTTATGTTTTGCCATGAAATGGGAAGTTGTTGTCAGATAAACATAAAAAAAACATATGATTCTTAATATCCTGCTTGAATTTTAACTCTGTACTGGACTGAATACAGTATTGTCCAGGCTCATCATCTGGGGCAAAATAAAATAAGGATTATTAATAATTATAATTTTGTTTCTTGACCAAAAGGTACAACAATTGAAAAAACTTGGTCAATGTTCAAAATCTCAAAACCTTCGTCCAAATGGTTCTCTCTCCAAAAATGTAGATCAAACCCTGAGTAACATTATCTAAAGATAACATAAGCCAGATTTTTAGCAGAAGGCTAGTAAATAGTGGGATTAGTGGTTATATGAAAAACACATTTAAGTTACAGTTAATCCGTTTGCATTATAAGAATAAAACATTGTCTCACCTCGTCCATTCATTTGTGTTATCAAGTTGTTGAGGATCCATGTTGACTGATTAGTATGTTTCAGTCCTCTGAATGGTTCTCTCTCTTATCACTGAATATAGTTTCAGTTTTGCTAATCAACCCACTTCCAAAAAAGGGGCGTAGTTACTACTGGAATATACAAGAGACTCAAAAACTATTTCCATACACAACATTGTGTCTCAACACTGGCTTATCCTCAGGCTCCACCCATGACCTATCTGGCTCCTTCCATCTCTGTCACTGTTTTGCTTTGGTTCTCGTTCATTCATTAGTTGTTTTTAGTCCCATCAATTTGTCACTCTTTCTTAGATATTGACTCGGCTCTTTGAATTCCGACTGTGTCACATATTTCTTAACATCACATTAGGATATTACACAGATATTTTAGATGCTTTAAACACTTTTTAATACATCCTACTGCATGCAAATGTATATTTATCGCTGTTTTTCCATTTATAGCCCTGCACTTTATCTGCAGCCAGTACTAGTTCTGATAGAAAATCAGCAATTTTTTTGACAAAGTCTGTATGTTGCCCTAGTGGCCTGTATACAGTAGCCAGCACAGCAACACCCTAGCAACCAGCCCAAGTACCCTAGCAACCACTTATAATAGCACAACAATCACTTAACAACACCCTAGCAACAACTCAGTAGCCTAGCAACTACACAGACACCAGCAACTGCATATTCACCTTACGGAAAAAGTGTACCGCTTGCGCATCTTGCAGTTCAAAATCCTTTTGCTACATCTGATGACATTGCACACCAGTTACGCTCGTCTGACATAGCTTAAGCATTTTGAACTATATTTGGGCGCTACACTTTTTCCATAAGTTAAATACGGAAGACGATTTGCCAGAAGCTAGATCATTTACTGTATTAAGTTTTAAATATGGATATTTTTCTTGCGCAAATGCATAGCTTTGCTTCAGAACGCTATATTAACCCCCCGGAGCCGTGTGGAGCAGTTATCTGATGGAGAGATGCACTTTTATGGACTTCAAAAACAGAGCATCAGTCACTGCCATTATAAAGCTGGGAAGAGTCAGGACATTTTTACTCCGATTGTATTCGTCTGAAAGAAGAATGTCATGCCTAGGATGACTTAAGGGTGAGTAAATCATGGGCTAATTTTCGTTTTTGGATGAACTAACCCTTTAAGAGATAAAGCTCAGGATTTACAATTCCAAATCATTGTTTGTGCTGAAGTCATTACAGTCTGGAAGTTTGTTTTCAAAAATAAAGATTGGCATTATTTTCATATTTCCGTACTTAGGCTACTCAACCCGTTTGTGTGAGTGGGTGGATTAACAAAAGTGAAACTAAATTCAATGACTATAAAAGAGCAAGGACAAGTGAAATCTGCAGAGAACTGAAGAGTACTGATTTGCACAGGTTCTCGCAAACCTGAAAACACAATGGCAGATTCAGCTCTTTACATTGCTATAGATTTTGGCACATCGTACAGTGGATACGCCTTCAGATTTGATACTCAACATGATCAAGCATTCCTGCCGTGCTGGAATCATGGTGGTTCCCAGAAACAGGGTAAAACTTGTACATGCATTTTGTTTGATGAACATCATAGCTTTATGCACTTTGGTTACGAAGCCCTAAAGACATACACAAAACAATCTTCAAGACAACAGGCAAAGAAATGGTATTTGTTTGAGAACTTCAAAATGGAGCTCTATGGCAAAGTAAGGCATTATTTATTTTACTTTTATTACTGCCACTATTTTGTGTAAAGTATGGTTACTGACACTAAGGGATGTGTTTCAGATATGAACATAATGTATTAACTTCTCTTTGAAAAGGTAATCAATAGGCATTTGAAGATAACAGCTAAAAATGGAAAACAAATGAAAGCAATGACAGTTTTCTCAGAGAGTCTGAAATACCTTAAGGATCATGCACTGAACAAAATTACCATTCACACAAACAACAAGAGTTACGATGCATCTGATGCTACTTGGGTGTTGACTATTCCTGCGATCTGGGATCCAGCAGCCAAACAGTTTATGAGGGAAGCAGCTATTGAGGTGAGAATTGAGATATATAAATGGTTAATCACAGGTCAACTAACTCCCATTACAGTATTATTAGTGTACTCTTAGTTTAGGGTTAGTACAGCAGGTTGACATGTACTTGCAAAGTTACTAATAGTCAGGAAAAAGTCTAAAGGGGACCCTCAAAATAAAGTGTTATTATTTATACTTTTTCAACCAATTATAATATTGCCAAGTACTCACAATTCAGGCATTTCCAGAGTAATTAAAAAAAGAAAAGTAACCACAAATTATATCAAATGTTTCCACTGGACAGAAATGAGAACAACTGGAAAAAATGGAGACTTCAGCCTGAGTGTCATGTTTCTTTTAATTTTCTTCACTTTTGTAATATCAATTCAACATGTTAACAACAAAAACTTAATGTTTTCTTACTGTATGCTTTATTGCAGACCTTTACATGAGCCGTTGTTATGAGATATAGTAACATATGTAGTCCATTTTTTTCAGGCCGGTCTGGTGACAAAGTCGGATCCTGAAAGACTGGTCATTGCCTTAGAGCCAGAAGCTGCTTCTGTGTACTGTAAGCAACTCCCTACAGACGGCTTCATAGCAGAGTGCCGCACTGAAGAAACTATGGAAAATGATCCCGGAAAACAATATATGGTTGTGGATTGTGGAGGTACGTTGTGGATTTTTTAAAAAGTCTTTATAAAAGTACAGGATCATTCATGTACCTGTATAATTTGTTAGTATCTAAACAATTGACAACAAATAAACACAATATTTAGGGATGCAACAAAATGGGGACTGAAAATTGTGGACGCAAAGAAAAATGAATTAATTTTTTTTTTACACTTTTTTTAAATACACTTATTCTTCCCACTGGTGGCATTACCAACATGTAAAAAAAATACAAAAAAATACAAAATTACAACTTTTATCAAATATTTATGGCCCCACTTTTATATTAGGTGACCTTAACTACTATGTACTTACAGTGGGGAGAACAAGTATTTGATACACTGCTGATTTTGCAGGTTTTCCTACTTACAAAGTATGTAGAGGTCTGTAATTTTTATCATAGGTACACTTCAACTGTGAGAGACAGAATCTAAAACAAAATTCTTTAAGAAGCCCTCCTGTTCTCCACTCATTAGCTGTATTAACTGCACCTGTTTGAACTTGTTACCTGTATAGAAGACAGCTGTCCACAAACTCAATCAAACAGACTCCAACCTCTCCACAATGGCCAAGACCAGAGAGCCATGTAAGGACATCAGGGGTATAACTGTAGACCTGCACAAGGCTGGGATGGGCTAGCGGACAATAGGCAAGCAGCTTGGTGATAAGGCAACAGCTGTTGGCGCAATTATTAGAAAATGGAAGAAGTTCAAGATGACGGTCAATCTCCCTTGGTCTGGGGCACCATGCAAGATCTCACCTCGTGGAGCATCAATGATCATGAGGAAGGTGAGGGATCAGCCCAGAACTACACGGCAGGACCTGGTCAATGACCTGAAGAGAGCTGGGACCACAGTCTCAAAGAAAACCATTAGTAACACTACACCGTCATGGATTAAAATCCTGCAGCGCACGCAAGGTCCCCCTGCTCAAGTCAGCGCATGTCCAGGTCCGTCTGAAGTTTGCCAATGACCATCTGGATGATCCAGAGGAGGAATGGGAGAAGGTCATATGGTCTGATGAGACATAAATAGAGCTTTTTGGTCTAAACTCCACTCGCCGTGTTTGGAGGAAGAAGGACGAGTACAACTCCAAGAACACCATCCCAACCGTGAAGCATGGAGGTGGAAACATCATTCTTTGGGGATGCTTTTCTGCAAAGGGGACAGGACGACTGCACCGTATTGAGGGGAGGATGGATGGGGCCATGTATAACCTCCTTCCCTCAGTAAGAGCACTGAAGATGGGTCGTGGCTGGGTCTTCCAGCATGACAACAACCCGAAACACACAGCCAGAGCAACTAAGGAGTGGCTCTGTAAGAAGCATCTCAAGGTCCTGGAGTGGCCTAGCCAGTCTCCAGACCTGAACCCAATAGAAAATCTTTGGAGGGAGTTGAAAGTCCGTATAGCCTAGCGAATGCCCCACAACCTGAAGGATCTGGAGAAAGTCTGTATGGAGGAGTGGGCCAAAATCCCTGCTGCAGTGTGTGCAAACCTGGTCAAGAACTACAGGAAACGTATGATCTCTGTAATTGCAAATAAAAGTTTCTGTACCAAATATTAAGTTCTGCTTTTCTGATGTATCAAATACTTATGTCGTGCAATAAAATGCAAATTAATTATTTAAAAAGCATACAATGAGATTTTCTGGATTTTTATTTTAGGTTTCGTCACTCACAAGTGAAGTGTATCTATGATAAAAATTACAGACCTCTACATGCTTTGTAAGAGGGCAAACCTGCAAAATCGGCAGTGTATCAAATACTTGTTCTCCCCACTGTACATCAAAAAATAACTTTTATACTTACTTATATGGTAATCATATTGTATTGCAAAAAACTTCCACTGATATTGAGGTGGAAGTTAGGGACAGGTGTGGTGGTGTGGGTAAGTTTAAGGGTAAAGTTAGGGACAGGTGTGGTTGTGTGGGTAAGTTTAAGGGTAGAGTTAGGGACAAGTGTAGTGGTATGGGTAAGTTTAAGGGTAAAGTTAAGGACAGGTGTGGTGTATGGGTAAGTTTAAGGGTAGAGTTAGGGACAGGTGTGGTGGTATGGATAAGTTTAAGGGTAGAGTTAGGGACAGGTGTGGTGTATGGATACGTTTAAGGGTAAAGTTAGGGACAGGTGTGGTGGTGTGGGTAAGTTTAAGGGTAAAGTTAGGGACAGGTGTGGTGGTGTGGGTAAGTTTAAGGGTAAAGTTAGGGACAGGTGTGGTGGTGTGGGTAAGTTTAAGGGTAAAGTTAGGGACAGGTGTGGTGGTGTGGGTAAGTTTAAAGGTCCCGTTCTTCGTGTTTTTTTGAAGCTTTGATTGTGTTTACAGTGTGCAATATAACATGTGTTCATGTTTCGCGTGTAAAAAAACACAGTATTTTTCACACAATTTACTTGTCTGTGTACCGCTGTTTCCACTGTCCTAAAAACGGCTGGTGATTTCCTTGTTCTATAAAGTCCCTCCTTCAGAAACACGTAACGAGTTCTGATTGTGCTAGCGGTTCCTGTGCTGTGATTCGACCACAGCTTAGCGCACGTGAATGCGGTTCCTGTGTTGTAATTTGACAGCAGTTTAGCGCACGTTGGAAAGGTCACGCCTCTTAACGGAGAGATGTATGCGTTCAATAATCTCTACAGCGTCCCTGGGAAAGCCAAACAAAGGTGATTTGACTCCTGGATGAAAATAACAGCGTCTCGATGACATGGCGATAAACACACTCAACGCAACAGTTCCTTTTCTCCACGCGACCGTCCGCTTCTCCACGTGGGACAGCAACAAGACCGCGCCCCCTTTTTTGCGTTTCTTTGTGGGCGGAGGTTAGTCTGTTCTACTGCTCTACTGACGTAATTAAAGAAGGAAGTACCAGGATGTAGTCCAAGCCAGCCGTTCGCTGTAGGCTTTGAAAGGGAACTTCTGTTAAATAAAATATCTCGCTTGACATTGAACTTTGAGCTTTATAATTTTACAGGTATTATTTATGCTCTAACAGCAACATTACACACTAACTAAAGTTTGAACAATGGAATCGTGAAGAAGGGGACCTTTAAGGGTAAAGTTAGGGACAGGTGTGGTGGTATGGGTAAGTTTAAGGGTAAAGTTAGGGACAGGTGTGGTGGTGTGGGTAAGTTTAAGGGTAAAGTTAGGGACAGGTGTGGTGGTGTGGTTAAGTTTAAAGGTAAAGTTAGGGACAGGTGTGGTGGTATGGATAAGTTTAAGGGTAGAGTTAGGGACAGGTGTGGTGTATGGATACGTTTAAGGGTAAAGTTAGGGACAGGTGTGGTGGTGTGGGTAAGTTTAAGGGTAAAGTTAGGGACAGGTGTGGTGGTGTGGGTAAGTTTAAGGGTAAAGTTAGGGACAGGTGTGGTGGTGTGGGTAAGTTTAAGGGTAAAGTTAGGGACAGGTGTGGTGGTGTGGGTAAGTTTAAGGGTAAAGTTAGGGACAGGTGTGGTGGTATGGGTAAGTTTAAGGGTAAAGTTAGGGACAGGTGTGGTGGTGTGGGTAAGTTTAAGGGTAAAGTTAGGGACAGGTGTGGTGGTGTGGGTAAGTTTAAAGGTAAAGTTAGGGACAGGTGTGGTGGTATGGGTAAGTTTAAGGGTAAAGTTAGGGACAGGTGTGGTGGTGTGGGTAAGTTTAAGGGTAAAGTTAGGGACAGGTGTGGTGGTATGGGTAAGTTTAAGGGTAAAGTTAGGGACAGGTGTGGTGGTGGTGTGGGTAGGTGTAAGGGAAGGGTCAATAGTATAATTATAAATTAAACTACAGAAATTAATTGCGGATGTATTTACACGCAGGTAATATTTAAAATATAAGTATAATGTTAAACATGTATATACACAATAAGTACATTGTATCAAACGATTAATTTAAATGTCAGTACATAGTAGTTATATTAGGCCACCTAATATAAAGTGGGTCCATATTTTTTATGATCCAGTATTTTATGTATTGAGTCAAAGTTGCATTTTTAAAACTCTACAACATTTAAATATAAAGTAAAAACCAGGGTTGTACGGTTTATTTATATTTATATTTAGCAGACAGCAAGCTAAATCTTTTTACCACTTTCACTAAGATTATATGGGCACAAAATCAAACACAAAACAAAATTGTATACTTTCAGTTCATAAAGGAAAGATAGCAGTTCTTTGGCAACACATGGTTCTTTGATGTTTCATGTGAAAATAAAGTTCTTATGTATTGTATGAGATGTTTTGATAAACTAACATGTATTTGTTCTACAGTTTACAGTTTGTAATTACTTTTGTCTTTTTACCACACCATGCATCTATAAGCTTCAGGGAGTAAATCAGGAAAATTTCACATTAACACTTTCTGTCCTTGTCTCAGTTTCTGTTCAAATGTTTGGCCAAGAACTGCCTTTTTCTTCTTGAGGTCAAAACATGACATTACTTATTTGTACATATGAATAAAAACTAAAGACTAAAACACTGTTATGTATTTGCAGGTGGAACTATTGACATAACAGTACATGAGGTGGTGGAGGAAGGTCGATTAAAGGAATTGCATGCTGCTTCTGGAAATGGCATGGGTGGAGAGGCAGTAGACAGGAAGTTCATCTCTTTTCTGAGAAGTGTATTTACTGAAAAAGTCTTTGATGAATTTGAGCAAGAATATCCTTCACAAGCATTGAGATTGAAGCATGAAATTGAGATTTCCAAATCTTTTGATGGACCTGTGCTGCTCGACTGTCCAACAAAATTGCAAGAAATTGCCAGTCGAAAAAAAAGTCTAGAAAGTTACTTTGAGGGTGTTGAGGGAGTAGAGTGGGAAGATGGACAGATCCTAATAAACGAGAAACAACTGAGAAGCTTTTTTGACGAGAGTCTCAAGGCGACTGTCGACAGCATAAAGCGTATCTTGCGGTCAAACCCAGAGCTTAGCATTGAGTACATAATGGTAGTCGGAGGTTACGCTGAATCTCGCATTTTGATTAATTGCTTAAAAGAGAAATTTGGGTCTAGACACGAGATTCTCTGTCCAGTTGATCCCCAGACAGCTGTTATAAAGGGCGCAGTTCTATATGGCCAAAAACCTTCAGTAGTAAAATCTCGCATCAGTGCTCTCACATATGGGATTCGTAGATGTCAGCGGTACAATGAATTAATTCACAAGGGAAAGAGCACAATGGTCAACAGCCTAGGAGAAGTGTACTGTAATGTCTGCTTTGATCCACTTGTTACCAAGGGAGAATCTGTCCTCTTTGATGAAGTTCGATCATTCAAAAGTTGGCCTGTAGAAACCAAACAAAAATCAATGAGATTTACATTTTATAGCACTCAAAAAAAAAAAGTCAAGTTTGTGGATGAGGGTAACTTGACACGCATGGCTTCTCTAACAGTTGATATGCCCAAAACTAACAGGGATATGGACCGTGTGGTCATTCTGAATATACAATTTGGCTTCACTGAAATGAAAGCTACTGCAATTGATGTGGATTCTGGAGAAACTGGGTCAGTCACACTTGACTTCATGAACACTTCATGAAGTGTTAAAGGGTTAGTTCACCCAAAAATGAAAATTCTGTCATTAATTACTTACCCTCATGTCGTTCGACACCCGTAAGACCTCCGTTCATCTTCAGACACAAATGAAGATATTTTAGTTGAAATCTGATGGCTCTGAAAGGCCTCCAATGGCACAATGGCACGGTTCGCTCTCAAGACCCTTAAAAGATACTAAAGACGTCGTTACAAAGTCCATCTCACTACAGTGGTTCTAAAATAACTTTATGAATCGGCGAGAATAGTTTTTGTGCGCAAAAAAACCCTAAATAACGACTTGTATAGTGATGACGATTTCAAAACACGGCCTCATGAAGCTTCGAAGCGTTATGAATCAGTGAGTCGAATCAGCGGTTTGAATCGCCAAATTTCAGCAGTTTGGCGGTTTGACACGCGATCCGAATCATGATTCGACTCACTGATTCATAACGCTTCGAAGCTTCATGATGGCGTGTTTTGAAATCGTCATCACTATGAAAGTCGTTATTTAGGGTTTTTTTGCTCACAAAAACTATTCTCGCCGATTCATAAAGTTATTTTAGAACCACTGTAGTGAGATGGACATTGTAACGACGTCTTTAGTACCTTTTAAGGGTCTTGAGAGTGAACCGTGCCATTGTGCCAATGGAGGCCTTTCAGAGCCATCAGATTTCAACTAAAATATCTTCATTTGTGTTCCGAAGATGAACGGAGGTCTGACGGTTGTCGAACGACATGAGGGTAAGTAATTAATGACAGAATTTTCATTTTTGGGTGAACTAACCCTTTAAATATGTGTGGATAACAGGCAATGCATTTAAGCAAACCAAAGTCTAACATTATGTGCACGTCATTTTAACAATCAAAGATTGTTATCATTGTTATGAGAAATATACAGTTGTTAATAATACTTGATATTGTACATGACTTCTCTTAAACCTCTCAATTTCTCAACAAAAGATTTTTTTTTTACTATATCAAAATTTAATGCTTTGAGATGATACCATGTTAACTCTACAAGTCAAAGGGACAGTTGTTTAATAGTAAGGCAGATCATTATATTTCTTTATATACATATATTTTTTCATGTAAATGTGATATTTTAAGTGATAGAAATGTGAAAGATTTGTTAAATTGATCACAAAAATATAAAGTAAAACAACAAATAGTTGTCACAAACTTCACCAACTGCACCAGCTTATATCCTGACTTAACTGACAACGTGTGTGTGTGTGTGTGTGTGTGTGTGTGTGTGTGTGTGTGTGTGTGTGTGTGTGTGTGTGTGTGTGTGTGTGTGTGTGTGTGTGTGTGTGTGTGTGTGTGTGTTTTTGTGCAATACATTTGGCATTAATATCAGGGTATTTTTCAAAACCCATTATCAAAATTAGCCATGTGCACAGATATACCTCAAGTGTGGTCCAGTGGGTTAAACCATGGAACTGATATGCAGAAAGGTTGCTGGTTTGATCCCAGCAGTCCCCACCAGTGTGGAGCAATAATAAGTGTAAGTCGCTTTGGATAAAAGCGTCTGCCAAATGCGTAAATGTAAATGTTGCTCAAGTACCTGCCCTTTATCAAAATAGATTTTAAGAAATCCCCAAAATTCAGCACAAGATTTGCCCCTTAATTAGTTCTTATTACTATTATTATGTCACATTCACATTACTCTTGTGGGATAATGCTTTGCTATATTATATAACCATATTATGTACTTTCAGTTCAACAGCATTGCATCAATATGTATTTTTGGTTATTAGTTTACTTTCTATTAGCAGTGCATATTCATTTGTTGGTATCATTAGTAGATGTGGGATTTATGCATATCTATTGTCAATAAATTCAATTAACTTGATTACATTTGTGTCTTCCTTGTGTTGATGATCAAAGCCTCTGCTAGCATCTAAATGATCAAGTCCTGAAGATAAATCAGTTTATTTGGGAGTGTTCTCATAGTGTTAAGGTGAAAGTCTTTAGCTGGTGATGAGATGGTGAAAGATGGGGAGAGGTCATCTAATACATTTATAACCACACCTTTAAGAGAGATGTGGTGTCATCGGTAATGTGAATAATCATAACAGTTGGCTCAATATTTTTAGATACAATATTGTCAATTTACTATTTTCACTGGCAGTAGACCTATAATAAAGCGGAACAGTTCTCACAGTAGTGCATCTCACAGGAACAGTGGGTGAATGATTCAGCATTTATGAACAAGTCAGTGATTGCACTGGAGAATTCCAGTTCCTGTTTAGCTTTGTTTTGAATCTCTATGTACTATAATTTCTTGTTGTTTATATTGGTAAATATAACTCACTCATCACCATACAGATGGTTCTCAACCAAAATAATTTTTTTGTTGCTGCGGGTACAGGCCACCAGATCGCCTTCCGTATTCAACTTACGGAAAAAGTGTAACTCTCACAGTTCAAAATGCTCATGCTACGTCTGACGACGTTACGCTTTTTTCCGATCTGGCGGAAGCTAGATAATTTACTTCATTAAGTTTTAAATATGGATATTTTTCTTACACAAACACATCGCTTCGCTTCGCTTCGCTTCAGAAGGTCTTTATTAACCCCCCGGAGCTGTGTGGAGCAGTTATATGATGGAGAGATGCACTTTTATGGATGAGGCAACAATTCACTGCTATTATATTGCTATTATATATATGCTATTTAGCTTGGAAGAGCCAGGACATTTTTCAATATAACTCTGATAGTATTCGTCTGAAAGAAGACTGTCATATACACCTAGGATGACTTGACGATAAGTAATTTTCATTTTTGGGTGAACTAACCCTTTAAGAGTGATAATAGGCTACATGAATGAGTAGGCTTTGCATGAGATCAGTAACTTAAAGGTGCAGTGTGTGTTTTTTTTAGGACAAAAATGTCGGCGTTGGAGAGAGCAGAGAGTGGCGACTTCACTGTAATCGACCCACTATGTATGTAGATAGGTAATAAAACAACAGTTTATTGTGTAAGGTCTTTATACACCACTGAAAACATAGTTATGTATATTATATTGCATTTCTGTCAATATATCCTCATAAATACTACACACTGAACCTTTAAGTTAGACAATAGGCTCGTGGGCAACGTTACAACACATAGCGCAACTGTGCCTTTAAGAGATCTGAGATTTGAGTCCTGCCAATTTGCCTCCTGTAGTCCGGGAGCCAGGTCCACTCCTCAGGATGTGTTTTGCTACCTTTTTTTCCACTATTATTTCCTATTATCTTATACCTTGGACCATCACAAGTTGATAATGACCAACCCCAATTTGGCCCCATTTGGACTCAGGGGCCAAAAAACTCCCTTTTTGGGAAAAGCTTTTGGCAGAATGATTAAGGTACAGCAGCAACATAAATGGTCATATAACCCTACAATTTTGCATGGTGTATCCTGACACATAGGGGAAACTAGCAGAAAATGATTCTGGGGATTCACCCTCAACATACCCCAAAAGCCAAAAAAATATCTGTCCGCCTGACAAATTGTCATCAAATGTGATCATTTTCAAGCATTTTATTATACATATCACTGCCTCAAATGTACATGAAAAACTTCCCATGTTTATAAGCTTCAATTTAAGTCCAAGATGACCTTTCTATCTAGAGGATTACAGCTGCTATAATCAAAGTTATCCACTGTACCTCAAATTGGACAAAACAGAACTTTCATGCATAACCATTCCATATGGGGTTAAGCATATTTCTTGCATACAGTATGAACAATATTTCTAAAAAGAGTTGAGACTTGACTTATGTACTGCTATACTATATGAAGTAAATTACCTTCCAGGTGAATAATATTATAGTCAAAGTAGTAAAAGTAAAGTAATAGTCAGTGTGTAAAGTAAAACAATGGTAACCAGGTTACACACATAAACACACTAACCAACCAACACCCTAATCCTTCATGTCATATCCTGAAGTTATTCAGCAAAGACATTTTGGAGGCAAGTTGATCTATTTTTCTGGTTGTAGAAAGATATTGATTCTATTGGGAGATAGAATCACCATAACTGACTTGGTAACTATTCAAGAATGCCTCAGATGCAGCCAAGCTTCATCTTCTGAAGCTGGACAAGAGTACACCATCTGTACATTTGATCTAAGTGTTTGCATGAAAGCATATCCTCTAGTATGGAATGAACCTGAAAAATACTAAAACCATATCATCCTCATTGGTACGTTCCTTTGCTGTGCAGATCACAAGAACTTAAGTCACAAATAAGAATCTCTGACCACCTAATGACCTATCCCTTGACTCTGATGCCATACTCCATCTCAACAACTGATGGCTTTTTCACAAAAAACAACAAAGCAAAAGGAATGAATCACATGATCAAAGATGCTGAGAATGCACAACTTCCTTCTCCAAGCCAATGTGCTCTCATTCAAGATGGAAACTGTAGCACTTCTTCCTCCCGCCAGTTCGGTTTTCTTTTGGAATCCATGGTGACTGATTATATTATAAAATCTAGGCTTTATATAGGCAGGTCTTTATATAACAGCAGTTTAAAATTAGACATGGTGGAAAACGTGTTTATCTTTCATTTCCAATGTGTATGTTTTAATGTATTGTCTTGAAAATCCTTTATTGTCAAATGTGTGTTGAATGTAAACTCCTCTTAGGAATTTCACCATTCATTGATAATTTTTATGAGAATATTCTTAATACTGGAAATCTATTCAGAGATTGGTCCATGTTGTCATCCAAAATCCTCTTTGTGCCACAGCAAAGTGTCGTAAATCACCTCTAAGACTAACACTTAAGAATTTAAGTACTTCACTTAAATGATGACTGAGATGCTTGATAACTAATTTTTAAACACAGCTTTGAGCTAATAATTTTTTTACTCTTAAGTCAATTCTTAGCAGTGTTATTGTGAGTAATTCTCAGAGGCTTGATAAATACGGGCCCTGATCTGCTACAAACAAAACATTTCTGGTCAATGACTTTTTCTCATCAAACAACATAGATTTTGGTTTCTAAATGGGGAAGAAAAAGCGTGAGCATATCACTCCTATCTTGCATATCTTTTTTCTCAGGCCTATTCGTAATTTTAGATATGTTAGACTTAGTAAGTTAAAATCTTTGGTTTAGTTGCTGAATACATTTTTTTTATACTTTGTATTTTTGTTTTGCTCGACTGTTATTTTTTTCTTGTGTTTTTGTGAAGCACTTTGGTCAGCAGTAATGTTGTTTTAAGGTGCTATATAAATAAAAGTGACCTTGACCTTAACATTACTATTTTTAATGTTAAGACGTCTCATGCTCATTGAGCCTGCATTTATTTGATCAAAAATACAGAACAGAAACATTAACATTATTTTACGTTTGATTATTCAGTTTCTTTGCCTGAATTACAGTTAGAACTGAAACTTCATTCTTAGCACTGGCCTTACTTTATTGCTGACTGTTCACTTGTATTCAATAATGTTTTAATATTAGTAGTTTTTCATCAGTTGAAAACGAGAATTGTGAAATTTCATTGGTATCTACACTTCTGGTAGTTTATTTATTAGAATACAATGTTACATTGTTCAAAACACAAATGAGTATTACACATAATATTCTTTCATGGTCTATGGACCCCTAAAGTCTTGTTGGCCACCCCATGTATTAAAGTCTAGTTCCGCCACTCCAAGGACCCCCTCCTCTCCAAAACAATACCTTATTTGTATTCTGGTGTTATTACTTTTCAACTCTATGTTATTACAACCTTCAATGTTATATTTTGCAAACACAATTAGCAGACATTCTTTACTACTTAAAAGTAGTTACTCTACTCAGTTATAGTAACTTAAACAAACAGACACAAGTCAACCTGCCATACCAAACAAGACCACAGGGAGATGCCAAAGGACAGCTATACGGATCATTAATAAACACACCAAAACAAAAACTTTCTGAATGTGTGGAAACTTAGGTGGGGTGATGTCATCAGTGAACAGATCCTCTGTCAGAGAAAGCAATCGTGTTTGGAGCGTCTGATGCCTGTGTGTACATAAACACCACTGATACTCTCAAACATCTCCAGAATATGCTTCTTCAGTGACCATCCGTTATAAAACACTCACAAGTCAAGTCAAGTCAAGTCAACTTTATTTATATAGCGCTTTTAACAATGTAGATTGTTTCAAAGCAGCTTTACAGTGTTAAACAGGAAAATAATGCAGCATAATTTTATTCAGCTGTATAGCCATTCTGGAAAAATTTCAAGTATCATACAGTGACAGTGTGGGCTTTAGATTAATAATTTGATCAGTAATTTAGTTTAAATGGTTAATTTAGTTTATTATTTAGATGTATTTTGATGTTTAGTTGAAAAATTTAGTGTCCCCAACTGAGCACGCCAAGCCAGAGGCAACAGTGGCAAGGAAACCAAAACCCCATTAGGTGACCTAATGGAGAAAAATAAACCTTGGGAGAAACCAGGCTCAGTCGGGGTGCCAGTTCTCCTCTGGCCAATTAACAAACAGCGTATTATTATTATTATTCTGGCAGTTTTACAGCTCGGAGGTCATAATAGATCAGAATATTCGAGGGACCGGGGGCAACATGCTGGAGACGGGTTTATTGAGGATGATGTTGATTAAATAATTATTAAAGTGCAATATTCGAATGATCGGAGGCAACACGCAGGAGACGGGTTTATTGAGATGCCGTGTCGATGAGGCAGTTTCAGGGGGAGTCTAATCACGGTCTCTCAGACACTTCGGGGTCCTGTGTTGGTCTTCTCTGGGCGCAGGTCCACCATCTGATCTGGATACGGCCCGGATCCAGCTGACTGCAGTAAACCTCGGGATAAAACAGAGAGACTAACATTAGCGTAGATGCCATTCTTCTGATGATGTAACGAGTACATCAGGTGTTATGGGAAGTGTTCCCGGTTCCGGCTGACCTAGTTAATGCAGCCTAACAATCATTTCATTGAAAAAGTGTTTTATGTGTATGCCACAGTAAAGAGATGAGTTTTTAGTCTAGATTTAAACTGACAGAGTGTGTCTGCTTCCCGAACAATGTTAGGAAGACTGTTCCAGAGTTTAGGTGCTAAATAGGAAAACGATCGACCGCCTGCAGTTGATTTGGATATTCTCGGTATGATCAACTGGCCAGAATTTTGAGACCGCAGTAGACGTGATGGAGTATAATATGTTAAGAGCTCGCTCAAGTATTGGGGAGCTAAACCATTTAGTGCTTTGTAAGTAATAAGTAAGATTTTAAAATTTATGCGATGTTTAATAGGCAGCCAGTGTAGTGTAGACAGAACTGGGCTAATATGGTCATACTTCCTGGTTCTAGTAAGAACTCGAGCTGCTGCGTTTTGGACCAGCTGGAGTTTATTTATTAAGCGAGCAGGGCAACCACCCAGTAGAGCATTACAATAATCTAACCTTGAGGTCATGAACGCATGAACTAACTGTTCAGCATTTTGCATTGAGAGCATGTGCCGTAATTTAGATATATTTTTAAGATGGTAGAAAGCAGTTTTACAGATGCTAGAAACGTGGCTTTCAAACGAAAGATTGGTATCAAAGAGCACACCCAGGTTCCTCACTGACGACGAGGACTTGACAGAACAGCCATCAAGTGTTAGACAGTATTCTAGGTTACTACTTGTGGAGCTTTTTTGTCCAATAATTAAAAATTCAGTTTTTTCTGAATTGAGTTGCAGGAAATTACCAGTCATCCAATGTTTTATATCAGCTATGCATTCCGTTAATCTTGTGGATTGGTAAGTTTCTTTAGGGCGTGAAGAAATATAGAGCTGAGTATCGTCAGCATAACAATGAAAACTAACGGCATGCTTCCTAATGATATCTCCCAGTGGTAGCATGTACAGGGTGAAGAGTAGCGGTCCTAGCACTGAGCCTTGCGGTACTCCATACTGAACTTGCGATCGGTGTGACATATCTTCATTTACTACTACAAACTGATAACGGTCGCATAGGTATGATTTAAACCATGATAATGCAATTCCACTAATACCTACATAATTTTCGAGTCTATTCAAAAGAATGTTGTGGTCGATAGTATCAAATGCAGCGCTAAGATCGAGTAACACTAATAGAGAGATACAGCCACGATCGGATGATAAGAGCAAATCATTTGTAACTCTGACGAGAGCAGTCTCAGTGCTATGATACGGTCTAAATCCTGACTGGAAATCCTCACAGATACCATTTCTTTCTAAAAAGGAACATAATTGTGAAGACACTGCCTTTTCAAGTATTTTTGACAGAAAGGGTAGATTTGAGATTGGTCTATAATTGACTAAATCTGTAGGATCAAGTTGCGTTTTTTTAATAAGTGGTTTAATAATTGCCAACTTAAAAGTTTTCGGTACATATCCTAATGACAAAGATGAATTAATGATATTAAGAAGAGGATCTATGACCTCTGGTAGCATCTCTTTTAATAGCCTAGTTGGTATAGGGTCGAGCATACATGTTGTCGATTTTGATGATTTAACGAGTTTAGCCAATTCTTCTTCTCCTATAGCAGTGAATGAGTGTAATTTTTCCTCAGTGACACTACAATGCTCTGTCTGATGTGATGCTGTATTAGACGGCTGCATGGTTAAAATTTTTTTCCTAATATTATCAATCTTACATGTGAAGAAGTTCATAAAGTCATTACTGCTGTGCTGTTTACAATCATCAGAAGTTGAAGCTTTATTTTTGGTTAATTTAGCCACTGTATCGAATAAATACCTTGGGTTGTGTTTGTTTTCTTCCAAGAGAGTTGAGAAATAAGCAGATCTAGCAGTTTTTACAGCCTTTCTGTATGTGATCATGTGCTCTTTCCACGAATTACGAAATACCTCTAATTTTGTTTTCTTCCAGCTGCGCTCCATTTTTCTGGCTGCTGTTTTAAGGGCCCGGGTGTGCTCGTTGTACCACGGCGTTGGACTATTTTCTTTAATCTTCTTTAAGCGCAGAGGAGCAACTGTGTCTAAAGTACTGGAAAAGAGAGAGTCAATAGTTTCTGTTGCAACATCGAGTTCTTCTATACTATCTGGGATGCTGAGCAGATGATACTGATGAGGGAGATTATTTAAAAAGCAATCTTTAGTAGCGGCAGTGATTGTCCTGCCATTTTTAAAGCGAGGGGGCGGCTTTGCAACCTTAGCTAAATTAAGTATACATGATACTAAGTAATGATCTGAGATGTCATCGCTCTGCTGCAGAATTTCAACGGTATCAACATTTATTCCATGTGACAATATTAGGTCTAAAGTATGATTATGGCGATGAGTGGCTCCTGACACGTGTTGCCTAACTCCAATAGAGTTTAGTGTGTCTTTAAATGCTAATCCCAATACGTCTTTTCCGTTGTCAACATGGATATTAAAATCACCAACAATTAGTACTTTATCTACGGCCAGTACTAACTCTGATAGAAAATCAGCAAATTCTTTGATAAAGTCTGTATTATGCCCAGGTGGCCTGTATACAGTAGCTAACACAAATGTTGAACGGGTTTTATCATGTACACTACATAGCGTTACATAAAGCACCAAAACTTCGAAGGAATTATATTTGAAACTAGACTTCTGAGTAATACTGAAGATATTATTATAAATTACAGCGACCCCTCCCCCTTTACCTTTCAGACGCGGCTCATGTTTATAACAATAATCTTGGGGGGTGGACTCATTTAAGGTAATGTAGTCGTCAGGTTTTAGCCAGGTTTCTGTCAAACAGAGCACATCTAGATTATTATCTGTAATAATATCATTAACAATAAGCGCTTTTGGGGAAAGGGATCTAATATTCAGCAACCCAAGCTTTATCAATTGTTCATCTGTATTATATATTTTGTTTATTTGTTGGACGTCAATTAAATTTTTACTGTTGAATGGTTTTGATGTTTTTTTGTATTTACTAATTCGGGGAACAGACACAGTCTCTATATGATAATATCTAGGTGAAAGAGTCTCTATGTGCTGGGATTTATCTGACTCCGGTAACGTGAGACAGCTAGCAGACGGTCGGTTTAGCCAGTTTGTCTGCTTCCTGACCTGGGCCCTAGTGAGTCAAGGTTTAGCTCTAAGACTATGTGCCAGATTACTAGAGAGAAGAGCGGCACCACCCCAGGAGGGATGGATGCCATCCTTCTTCAACAGGTCAGGTCTGCCCCAAAAACTTTTCCAATTGTCTATGAACCCTATGTTATTTTGCAGACACTCATGTTATTTCACAGTACACTCATTTAGAAAACTATGCAAATATTTTGAACTGTGTTCATGCAAAAATATGAACGCACATGCATGGTTTGTATGTGCATCTATAATAATGTACTATTCCTGTATGTCAAGTCAACTTTATTTATATAGTGTTTTTTACAATGCAGATTGTTTCAAAGCAGCTTCACAGTGTTAAACAGGAAAATAATACAACAGAATATGATTCGGCTTTACAGCCGCTCTGGAGAAAACGGTGATGTCATCAGCTCATTTCAATTATCATACAGTGACAGTGTGGGCTTTAGATCAGTAATTTAGTTTATATAGTTAATTTAGTTTACTAATTACATTTATTTGGATATTTAGTTGAAAATTGAGTGTCCCCAACTGAGCACGCCAAGTCAAAGGCGACAGTGGCAAGGAACCAAAACCCCATCAGGTGACCTAATGGAGAAAAATAAACCTTGGGAGAAACCAGGCTCAGTCGGGGTGCCAGTTCTCCTCTGGCCAATTAACAAACAGCGTATGATTATTATTCTGGAAACTTTT
The DNA here is from genome assembly GCF_949357685.1 of Gobio gobio. NCBI lineage: Eukaryota > Metazoa > Chordata > Actinopteri > Cypriniformes > Gobionidae > Gobio > Gobio gobio. Next base: position 3,262,614 of record NC_137097.1, read on the forward strand.
ATAGGTCAGAGGTCATATAAGATCAAAATATTCGAAAGATCGGAGGCAACACGCCGGAGACGGGTTTATTTATGATAATTCCGATTATTACATTATTACTTGTTTAAATAAAAATAAAACCTGGTTGCAAGACCATTTTTTTTAACTCACAGAGTCAAAAACTGAACTTTTATTTGAAGGTATGGTGCAGCTTTGTATAAATTAATAATTTAAATATGTTTGCTGATTCCTAATCAGTGTCTCCATCGTCTCAAGTGCACAATCTTGGAATTATTTAATCAGGAGTTGACATTCGATGCCCATATTAAAACAGTTTTTCCACCTCAGAAATATTGCCTGTTGGAAAAGGCTTATCCATGACTTTATTCAATCAAGGCTTGATCATTGCAATGCACTTTATTCCGGTCTCCCTGAATATTCAGAATTCAGCAGCATCTGCTCGCCAGCATATTACCCCGGTACTTTATAAATTGCATTGGCCACAATATTCTTAAAAAAAAAAAAATTCCAAAGATGGTTTGTCATTTTAGGCTGTTTTTATCACACTGGTGTTAGTTCAAGTGTTCGTTCTTTAAATAAGTTTGGTTTTAGTCAGTTATTTGATGCTATAAAAACAACATCATGATTGACAGCTGAGATTGACGGCTTCTCTGATTGAAGTAGTCACTGAAGCACTAACAGACTTTTTTCGGGAACTTTGGGAGGAGATGGGAGCTTTAACTTTAATCTCTACATTTCCATAACTGTTTATTTCACAAAAAGTTGTTGATTAGACAGGAGTGTTAATATCGCGGCTCCACTTTGCGCTCACGACTGCGCATACTTGAGACCCAAGATCAGCACTGACAGCTTCACTTACGTCAACGGAAGAAAGTGAAGGTGCGTCGTCCATCTTTTTTTACAGTCTATGGTCGCTCTCATCAGCGCGGGCGGCATCAGATGTTCGCTAATAGTATACCCCTGCACATGTATTTCAAACTTCCTCTTTTTACCCCTAAGAGAAGAACGAAAAAGATCCCGCCAGATATCTTTATATTTGTGTCACCCTTTATACTCTCCACTCTTCTGGTTCTTGGACTCTTCAACAGCCTTCATTTAAATTAAAGTCTATGGAAGGTCAAGCTTTTTCTGTTTCAGAATTCCCTAACTCTGGACTGTTTTAAGGAGACTCATCTTTTCAAAGATGTCTATTGTCATTGAGTATACTACTGTTATTTCTGTTTACTTTATTGTTGTTCCAACCCACAGAATATTTTCTTTCAACTTGCATGTTCTCTAATCAGCTATTTTATATTGAGTCCTCTTATTTGAGGTTGCGGATGATTATTCTGGCATAACAATTAGAAGATAAATCAATGAATTGTATTATTATAAACAAATATTAGTTATGAGTTAGCATATACAAGGCATATTTGTTCAATAAACTATAAACAATGAAGGGCACAGAATTACATTTAAAACAGCTACTCATGTAATTTAACGAACTTCCGGTCAAAGCCCTGCCCACTTCCAGATATATCAGAATATGGATACAGACACAAATGATTTTGAGATTGTTACAGATATTGAGACTGGCTTTGCTGCACACCCCTCTTCGTCCGCTTCCGGCTGCTTTGTGCCAGCATGACATGGTTACATGGCCTCATAACCTGGTGCCTCCCATGGGTATTTTCGTAAATGAAAACTGAAACTAAAGCTCTTTTCAGACGGTAAATGTTTCTCATGTAGACGTCCGTAAAAATACATTTGCATATCACCTCAGTGATAAAAGTTGAGAACTAGCACCCGCAATATCAGTTAACTGAGAAAGACAACTGACATGAACGACAGAGCCCTGTTTGGGACTATTTCAAATTTAATATTGAAACTGGAAAAAGCAAATGCATTGTTACGCTAAATAAAACACTTTGTGGTGTTGAAATTAAGGGGGAAAATCCCACAAACCTTACAGTACACTAGCAAACCAACCATCGCAAAGAATACAAATCTTTCATGGCAAAAGATTCGGAAAGGAAGATTACCATTGGCAATGATAAAGTCAACAAGGGTGCTAGGTCTCAAACTCAATTTTGTAAGCAGCAAACTCTGACATCATGCTTCCAAAAATCTGAGCTTTGGACAACAAATTCAAATGAATATAAGAAACGAGAAAAAGCAATGGTAGATTTGTTTTTTGAGACTGGACTGTGTGATTCGGTAGCCTTCAAAACTTTTAATGTTGCTCCTGACCGCAGATTTATCACTCCCAGTGCTGCATGGATCAACTCCTTAATGGCACTAAAAGCAAATCGCAGCTCAGCGTGTGACAGAAATGCTGAGAAGACACACAAAGTCACATTATTCATTTTTGGATATCTCTGCATGTTTTTACCATTGCCCATCAAATCAATCACAACATGCATTGCTAAGTTCACGGAGAAACAATGGCCAATTTTATCAAGAGCTCATCACATTCAGATTTTGACAGGGCATTCATGTCCAATTGTTTAACTAGGAAATTAGTATTTACAATAATTCAGAGAGCATGTGAAGGATTTCCCACTGCTCATCAGTTTCCATGGACACTAACTCGATCATCACAGCTGTTCATCATTTAGTTCATCACTGTTGTGTATTTAAGTTCCTCCTTGTGCACTCTTCAGATGTCCAGTATTGTCTGTGCTGTTCACACTGTTTCGTAGAGTTGGGTTGTTGATTGCCTTATCTCTTAAGTTATTTAATAAATCGTTTTTTATTTTTAGAAGGATCTTTCTTTGAGTTAACGTAACAAGTATGAGTAAACATGGCATTTCACCAAATGTTGCTTTTCAAAACCACAGGGAGGTGGTAAAAGCAAACTGCAGTTAATTTTGGTCTGAGCTGAACCAGTTCCTACATCCAAAGAGGCAAACCTGTACAACATTTTGAATGTAAAAAAAAAAAAAGCTATCTCACAGAAATTAAACTCAGGTTTCAGCTGTCAATATTCTGGATGAAAAAACATTACCCTCTATGTAATCCACTTGCCCTGAGTAAATCTGATGGGACTATTTTTGCATGGGCTTGAAACAATTTGTCACAACTTTTTAAATGTTCAAGGGAGGAAGTAAGGGAAGATCATTACTTGGTTACAACACTGCTTCTCAGTTCGTTCTTATCTAAGTGGTGAGCAAAGTGCAATCCTAACACAACCTTCAAATATGATCACCGCTTCCATGGCTTTAGCAAACTGAAAGACTTTCAAGTTAAACTTCACATTGAAAAATCTATCACCCCAGTTAGCAAAACTCATCACAGGGTCGCTTTTCAAATCAGGAAACGCATAGAGACTGGGCTTACAAGACACGAACAGCTGGACATAATAAAAAAGGCCCAATGCCAGGGGTGTCGCCTATTGTTGCAGCGTCAAAGCCAAAGGATCCCGAAAAAGTCAACCCAACAAAACCATTGAAAGGGATCACTTGTATTTTTCCTTACATCATAGGAATAATACTATGTCATTTCTGGTCATACATAGAGGTGTAATACATTATTCAAAACTGTAGAGGCTCTACTATTTATTTCTGTTTACTCACAATAACAACACAATTCCTCTTAAGTTACACTGACTTTCACTTCCAAACATCCAGTTTGGAAGCTGGATTATACACTTCATACATTATATCTGTGCTGTATAGAAATCAACTAGATCAACATTAAAGCATATACATTTATAAACAACATATTTGTAGGCTTCATAATTTAGTCATTTATTGCAAGCAGCACATTTGTATTCATCCTCTGTGGATGGATTGCCAACACACTTCATGTGGAACCATCGCCCACAGTAAATCACAGGAAAACTGTAAAAATAAGAACAAAAAACAACAACTTTGTTTTAAAGCAATGGTCCATTCATTAATACTTTATGCAACACAAATCAAAAACTGCAGCCATAGTTACCCACTGAACATCTGCATCTTTTGCATCAAAGGATTCTGCCTCCCCACAAAAGTGGCACAGGTCACTTAGGTCATCTGTGAGGTACAGGTCAATAACATTCAAGAGCTTATAAAGCCCTACCAGATTGGCAGAGCAAAGTTAAAGCAATATCCATTCTGAAGAAAAAAAAGTGATGTGTATATACCTTGCTCACTAAATCCTAGAGTTATGTACCAATAACACAAATGAATGTTCCCACAGTCTCAAACAAAAATTGATATTAACACCAATAACAACATTCAAATTTACAAGACACCTTTGAGCCTTGATATTTTTCCTCCCACATGCCGGTCATGGTAAAGGTGTCCATATGGAAGGCTTTTCCCTGTGAGGTCAAATTGTGTTGCCTCACCTTCAGGGACAGATACGCATTTATAACCTTGACAAACACAGCTAAATTAAACATTAATACAAAATATTAATGTAGCAGATGAAAGGCTTATCTGTTAAAATCAATGAAATGTGCACCTCACTATCAACTTCATTCCCAGGGCCTATCTGGAAGTCTTTGTAAAACTATTCATAGGGTCCCACTCTGGACTGCAGTACATAACTTTCATTTCCAGCCCAGGCACTTTTGACATCTACAGAGGATAACCAAAATCTGCACCTACCACCTCACAAATATTTTAGAATTCAGACTAATATTGATCTATTATAAGATCTGACTTTACATCAGCACTTACAGCCATGCACTGTCTGTGGTATCAGCTGGTACCACTGAAGGGGTGTGGGACACAGCTGAGGAAAGTGGCGATTTCCAGTGTTGAGCGTTTTATTGACAAGTCCCATGGAGAGAATCTTGTGAATGTGTGGATGGACGGAGGAGTGAAGGGCATGGTCCAGTTTCTTCATGTGGTCTTTTACGTTGGGGTTCTTCTTGGGTAATTCTGTGGGGTGTCTTCTTTAAATGGTTTGACATGGTCAGTGTTGATTTTGGGGAATATCTTCCCCATTAAATTGCCACTTTTGTCTTCAACATAGGTTATTTCATAAGGTCCCAACCAGCTGTGCTCAAGCTTGCCCCCTTTCCTCTGCTAGGACCTTATGTTTTTTCTTAGGACCTTCTGGCCTACAGAGAATGGTGCCTGATTTGCCACCTTCTGTCTCTGTTTTTTTTTTACAATGTTGTCCATTTTCTCCTTTAGAGAAATGGCCTTTGATACGGTGTCCTCTGCGATCACAGATTCCACTGTGCTGTGGACCTTTCCAGAAACAACATTTGAAGATTAAAATTATTTTATTAACTATGATATTTATATGGAACATTGTAAATTATAGCATACCTCATATGTCTCAGGAACCTCACAAGGATATCGTGCCTCCATGCCAAACGTTGATAAAAATGGTGAGAATCGGTTCTAAGACCAAATATTACAGAATCTACGTACTCGTCCCATTCAGGTCTTGTATCCAAGAGTTTGCACAGGCCTCTACAGTCAGGACCAAAAGAATTTGAAAGTTATGGGTAACCATTTGCAAAGACAACCCCCATAAAGCAACATGTTAATGAAGGTTTACCTCTGAATGGTTCCATTTAGTTTTTCCACTAGCCTGTTTGTTTGTGGATTGTACGGGGCACAGAGGCTTCTCTCCACATTGAGGAAGGCACATAGTTCTTCATTGATCTGTTTGCCAAACATATATTAAAATTAATTTAAAAGGAACCATAAATGTGTGCAAATCAGAATCCAACAAATCTTATGCACACATGAAATTTCTCATGCATACTGTATTTGGTTCATTCAACAAACTACAAACCTGGTTCACAAACTCAGTGCCTTGGTCAGTGAGTTTTCTCTTTGGTGCCCCAAACCTGTAGAAAATGTTTATGATGCAGCGCGACACAACTGCTGCAGATTTATTGGGGATGGCATAGGCCTCGGACCATTTTGTATAGTAGTCAACGAGGACAAATATACTCGTTTCCCTGGTTGGTCCTGGTGACTTTCCCCACCAAATCTATACCCAACAGTTCCAGAGGTTTGTCCATCTTAAAATTCAAATAGCACAAAAAAATTCTGAGACCTCATGAATTACCTGTCTCAAACCCCATGCACATCTGTGGACAAGCTTACATACACACATTGCTGCACTGAAACAAGTTCTCATTATCTACTTCTTGACTAGAATCCAAAACTGCTTTCATGTACACCTTTTGTCTGTTCTGTATTGTAACACCATACAATCAACAAAAAAATCACTTTACTGTTTTACAAAATTTAAGACATAAACAAGAAAATTACTTCTCACCAAAGTAGTCAACTAAACATCTTTCTTCACTTTTTATAGTCTCTCTTAACACCTTTTCCAGAAGTTTTCTACAGAAACTCCAGCCTTGCTGCACTGAAGCAAGTTCTCATGTTCTTTTTCTTGACTAGCTTGATTCATATGTCCTATAGTTTCTTAAGACCTTTTGTTGCTTTCATCACCTCCTTTGCCCTTTTCCTCCAAATTCTGACTCTGAAAATATTCAGAAGTTCCATGTGTAAACAATTTTTTAAGCATCAAATCTTCAGACAGTGCTTCTGTAGACTATAAACCACCACCTCTCTCCCTTGTGCTACATAAGACTGATTTGCTGATCATCACTGAGAAACTTCGCTGCCAATTCATCTGGTTCCACCCGACTGTTGATTTGCACATTACTCAACTCACAAAGCACAAAGTCGCCAATTACAAAAGTGCTCATTTGATCACTCCTGTCCTGTATGGTGACCGTTGCATGAAGTACTGACATCATCACTCTTGCTGTTTGTGGACATCATGTCATCAATATCTGGAAATTGACAGCATGCAAAGGATGCATCTTTGGACCTAGATATTCCCCTTTGACCTCTGCGGTCACAACTTCTCCCTCTTTGACCTTAAAATGGTTAATTATTTGCACAACATCGCTTGTCTCACAACAGACTGCTGGACCTCTGTGACTACCACAAGTTACATGGCTGTGGCTTGCCATTTCATAGAGGATTTTACGATGACCTCCTATTTCCTGGACTGCTTTGTCTTGACAGACAGACACACTGCCAGCAACATTGTTTCAGCTCGGAGAGACCATCTCCGCTGGGATCACATACCTTGTTTTGCACATTTGCTGAACCTTATTGTGAGAGCTGCACTGAAGGAGGTCAAAGCTACATTACAGAGGGTGAAGATAACCGGTGAGTTCTTCCATAGAAGCACAGTTGCTTCAGATAAGCTGAAGGCCACACAAAAACAGATGGGTCAAGAGCAGCTGCGCTGAAAACAGGATAGGGCCACAAGGTTGAATTAATTTGATGTCTAAGTAACTGTGCTCGGGACACCTGCATTTCCAATCCATCACTCAAATATAAATCATTAAAATGACCAGACATGAAAACATTGAGCTATGCCAACCTCTGAAATCAGTTGGAGTTTTAAAATGTACTTTTAGTCGTTACAGATGCATCTCCACCCCCATATTCCGAATTGTCATTTTACTCACATATAAAAACCAAATGAATAGTAAGGCAGACACATGTCAAAGTCAATTGCAGCTAATTTAATTCTAAACATCGGTTAAAAAACAAGTTAAGATTAAATGAAAGTGGTTTTAATTCTGTTTTTATGTTTCAATTTAAGTTCTGTAACTGAAAAGCTTCATGAAGCAACTGCGATAACCAACAGTGCCATAAAATAATATTCATCAATATTTCAACTCTCTCCCTAAATTGTTAAAAATGTAGCTCAATCACTCTACAAATAACTTATCATTGCAACATGTAAAGTGTAGGTGATCATTTTATTAGGTCTATTAGCTAAACAAGCAACAAGTAGTAAAATCGTTTCAGTTTGATGATTATACAGGCAAATAATACATTATTTTTGAAAAATGTTTTGAAAAATACTTACCAGATTATAGCCATTAAACAAACCGCAGCCACCACACAAATGTATACCGAAATCAATTCCACAGATTGAGGCAATGACATGGCATGAAAGCATACATGTCAAATTTCTCTGTTGTACAGGTTATCGGTGCGTTTCACTTCCGACAACAAGTCCTTTTCTATCGTCATGAAGGCTAATGCTGAAAGTCGAGCCTGTCCAGTCTTATTTCTGGCATATGTCTTAATTCGCTTTAGGGCTGAGAATGTCAGAAGCAGTGGACACAGGCTGAATCGAAAATCGCCCCCTATACCCTCAAATATCGCATTATTTGAAGGGACAGCCATTTGTAGTGGTGCCCGCAACCATAGTGGACGTTACTGAGTGCCCTCATTCTATTCCACATTGCACTGCAATAACTTGCTTTGCTAAATTTGTGCAGTCTTTTTTCTTAGAGTGCAGATCTTCAGGTGGTCTTCAGAAGTGTGCGTGAACTTTGCCTAGAAACACAGAGGCAAATTGGTAAGATAATATGTACCGTTATTGCTAACATAAATGTGCTCACGTGAGAAGACCGTTACATGGCTGGTCAGTCCCACCGGTCTTTCGTCATTAAAAAACAAAACAAAAAAAGCCCTGCTGTGCCCACTCATACTCCATAAACTCATAGTCCATAAACTGAAAGGTTGCTAGTATACTATATGAGTGTACTATTATTTATAAATAAGCACACAAGCTTGTATATATTTATGAAAAAAATATTATATTTTTATATAAAATATTTATATTAATACATATTTTACACACACAAAGTCTGACAACATTGAACTTGATTAGTCCTCTTCATCAACAGCAAAAAACGGCAGAAAAGGAAAAAATATCAAAATATATTCACAAAATATTAATAAAATAACTCGCCACAATGGTGAGGTACAGTAAGTAGATACAAATCACAGATAAACAAGTGCAATACAAAGTGCAACATTACATCTTCATCATGAACAAGTGGATATGGCAAGGTGGAGGAGGAGGTGGTGGAGCATCATCGGCTGAACTTAGTTCATTGCTGTCCTGCAAAACGTTTTCAGACATTGTGTATTATTATCATTATTATTAAATTACTAATACAGTTCACTCCTTGTATGTATGTATTCATGGCTTAATGACAAAATATACACAACTTACAGTTCTCGAAATTGGTACAGTAGTTGCCTGAGGTGAAAAGTTGCATAAATTATTAATTGATTGAAAACATTAAGCATTATATTTTATTAAACAATTTATTAATTGTACTTACCATGCTGTAGCTTTCAATTCCACTATCGCTCGAACTAGCCATTTAGCAGCGGTAAAAGTGACCTGAGCAGTGATCCAGTGTGCCCTTAAAGTTAAAAATGTAAGGTAGGGTGAAAACATGTCTTTACATGTCTTCTGTTTTGAACATGTGCACTCTGTGGCAGGAAGCGGATGAATTCTCGGAAACTTGTTTTCTGATATTTAGGAATCACTATAACATATGATGAAGTACACCTGTAGCTTATTTGACGGGGCCCATGTACACAGTCTGTGAACAATTCATAATTTGGTCATTTTTTACTTATCTTCAGTCTAGAGCACAGGGTGTTAGAATAGATCAAGATATATCAGCATTTTCAAATATCAAAATCGGTATTCCGCAAGGCTCTATACTTGGACCTTTGCTGTTCAGTCTCTTTATAAATTACTTACCTATGCACTGCGCAGGGGCCAGCTGTCAACTTTATGCAGATGATGCAGTTTTTTACATCTCTGCTAAGTCGCCTAAACAGGCTGCAGAGGCATTGTCTGTATGTATGTCTCCTATTCAACAGTGGCTTAGTCAAAATCAGTTAGTCTTAAATTTGTCAAAAACAGTTTCTATGTGCTTTTCTATTAGGAAACCTGATTTAAAAGGAAATTTTATTATTAATTTACAAAGTGGAAAAATTGACTCTGTTACAGATTTGAAATATCTTGGATTGGTTTTAGATTCTCAGCTTAAATTTGATAAACATAAAGAAAATGTCAAGAACAATACAAAGTAACCTTAATTGTTTTAAATTAATTAGAATCCAAACCAGGCAGCACTGTTGTACATGCACGCTATGGTTTTTTCTCATATTTCATATTGCGGAACAGCATGGGCACAGGCTGCTCCTACTGTAATTAAAAGGATAGGTTCCTTATATAATCGTGCAATCAAAATCATGGACAAAAAAACAATTCGATATCATCACTGTGCTATTCTTAAGAAATATAATTTAATGAGTTTTGATAGATTTATTAATTTTAGTTTTTTTAAATTATTGTATAAATGTATTAATCATTTAACGTCTGAACCGTTGAGTAAATTTGTGGAGAGACTGAACAGCAGTAGAGTTAAGAGAAGTAATACATACCATGATTGTAAAATTCCATACTGCAGGACTAGTTTTGGACAGACAGCTTTTTCTGTTAGAAGCTCTAAGCTCTGGAATTTATTGCCACCTGATATTAAAACTATTCCTGACTTTAAAATTTTTCTTCCAGACTTAAGACTTGGTTAAAGATAAATCAGAATTGTACTCACTTATAATATTGTGAATGTATTGTGTATGTTTGGAAGTTATAGAGTATTATTGTTTGAGTTGTATTAATGTATGAATCGTTTTTAGATACTTTTTTGTATTTATTGTTTTTGATTGATAAAGGCCCTTCTAGGGACAAGTGTTGCAAATTAGCCTTTGGCTATATACACTGTGATGCAGACATCAGATTGTTTAGTCAAAATGATCTATGTTGGTGGTATCTGTCCCTATCAAATAAATTATTAAATAAATAAAAATACAATTTCATATTTACAGTGGTTTTATGTGGTAAAGCCCACTGTACACCACACAGGGGACGCAATACAACACAATGATGTACATTACAGTTATTAATTATGCATCGTTAGCCTAAAATTGAAGCTTATACAGACTGCATACAGGGGCCCTGTCGAATAGACAACAGGTGGGATGCTGTTTTGGACTTAGTTTTTTGGAGTAGATGAATTCTTGGAAACTTGTCTGATTTTTAGGAAACAATCACATATGGTAAAGTACACATGTAATTTATTTGACAGAGTCCCTATACGAAGTCCGTGTATAATGCATTGATGGGTAATATTTCATATTTGCAGTGGTTTTATGTAGTAAAGCCCACTGTACACCACACAGGGGATGCAATACAACCCAGTGATGTACATTAGTTATTAATTATGCATCACTAGCCTAAAATTGAACCGTACACGGACTGCATACAGGGGCCAGGATGCCAGCTGCTCGCACAGAGAAAAGCGCAGTGTCCTCCGGACTTGAGACTAGGGATGAAACGGTATGGAAATTTCACATCACAATTATAGTGACCCAAATTATCACGGTTATCAATATTATCACGGTTTTCTTAAAATGAGATGAAAGTGTTCAAAAAGAACAGATGCACACACTTAAAACATTTCAACAAGCTTTATATTTGAAAATCAACAAACAAAAAATAAATCAAGCAGCTCTATGCACTTTAAGCTAGGTTCTATTCTATGGGATTTCCTTCCTTATAATGGCCGTCATCAATAGCAACGCATAACGCATAAATAATAATAATTTGGTGTAAATATCATCTCTAATATTGTCTCTGTAAATATATTCTCAAGCAATATTCTCATCAGTGTTCAGCTATGATGCATTTAAATCAGCATATTTTGTTAGAGTCCAAACAATATCGTAGTGAAATAATGCATATCCATATTTCCATATGATTTGACAGTTTATTTTATTAAATATCAAAATGTGTGCATCATACCTGACACCTAGATGAACACTTTACAGTCAGTTTTATGACTGTCATTCTCTTCAAATGCTATTGAAGTTTGAAACGTGTATAACGTTACCAATGTTGTATGTAACTTTAGAGATGGTCCCTAAATTCGCCAACTTTATGCCAGTCATATCAGATGCGCTATGGTTCTGCTGTGTTCGTTTGAAACTACTTTCGCTGCTAAAATGGAACAAAATGATGAGTGAATCTCCTGCGTACATCACACGTTTATCTCTGCTTTGAGTGCAGATTTGAGCATGCGCTCTGAACAAAACTTCGGCTAATCTGAACGCCTCTGATTATGTGACATTGCATTCATAAACTCAATAGCAACACGTGTGATTGGTTGTAATGCGCAACGCGATTATAACGGATGGCTTTTGAGAAGACTATAATAAGTTCAACCGCCAAAGTGGCTAGTGTGCAGCCGAAATAACGTTACTATTAATGTCAAGCCCTGAATATTTTCCCTTAAATGTCACCCTAGTCTTGTCTGAACTTGTTCGTTCGCTTCACGTTATTATTTCCCAGACGTAGTTTTGGTATTGAGGTCCAAGTCCACTTGCCTTGCGTTCGTAGTTTTGAAGTGTTCCCCCTATTACAGCAACTTTCTTCTGGCATGTACTGCAGACAGGGTGACCATACTCGATTAAGTTTCCCTCAGGACTTTCAAAATCGTGATAATCACACACGGTTTTAATGATAATTCAATTTTAAACTATATTACTAACCGTCAGTAAATTTTATCGTGGTTTATCGTGAAACCGGTAATCGTTTCATCCCTACTTGAGACCAATCTCCTGTACCTCTTGATAGCCTGAAAGTTCTCATCCGCGAAGACCCCTGCCACCAATGCTGAGCCGCCTAGCTGCAGAGCACAAGCAGCGTAGCATTCACCAATCCGTCAGGGTCCCAGAGGGGCATGCATGATCAGATGGGCTCTGACAATCCCATCCGAAAAAGGATTATCAGGCATGCCTTGCTCATCTGGGTCAGGCGAGCCAACCTGAGAAACTCTAGTACATAGTCCTCTATGCTGAGTCTCCCCTGGTGGAAACATGCTAATCTCCCTGCTGGATCCATTCTTTGGTCGGTCTTCTGTCACGGGATTCACAGGAACATCAAAGAAGGCAGGGATCCAAATGCAGGGAAAATTGAATAAAAGAACAGTCAAAAAACATTTTAGTTAACACTTAGTTCTTTCAAAAATATATGTGCTCATTAATGTATATTTACTTCTTTCAAGTAATAAAGTATTCTCGTAAGTTTATAAATGCCATTGAAAATGCATACGGGTAAGGGGTTCGAATGCGGGTCGCCATGTTGCCCCTCCATCTTGAAATCAGGGCTCTGAACCGGTTCAAGGAACGAAAACGAAAACCGGAAACGAACGAAATTTTAAGAGGAACAAAAACGAAAACCGTCTGAAAATCGTTCTGAACAGAAACATTAATTTGAAATGACCATTAACCGGTTAATAACGTTATTTTATCGTTCTCTTTAATATTTTAATTTGGCAGTGACCAATAATGAATAGAGTAGTACAGCATGTGACGTTGACGGATCAGGCGTGAGTGAAATGCCCGCGCACCAGTCATCTATGAATCTACCGGTAACGCAAGTCAGTGTGAGCGCGCATTTTCATGCCTCAAGTACATTTCTTTCCCCGCTGAGGTCATCAATGAAAGCGCAGGCATTGGAGGACATTCTTTTCGAACGTTTAAATAAGTAGTACGGACTTTAAGCTCAAATAGTCTGATTTAGGCTAGTTTATGGATTCCGTTTAAGCCTATCCAAGTAGGCTACTAGCATCTATCAAACATTTTTCCTATAGTCTTTCAGATTGCCAATACAGGACAGGTCAATGTTTTCTATATAGACGGCTGATGCTTCGTATTAAATGGTATGTTATATTGCATTAAATGATCAAGCTTTATTAGCTGACTGAATTTGATTATGTGATGCAAGGACGTGTTTCGCAGTGTTTGCTTTGAAATTAGCAGTTGACGGTGCATTAAAAGAGCAATGGTTATCCAGTTTATTTAATCTTTATTCATGCAATTTTTAAAACAAGTCGTGTTGAAAAAAAGTTATGTACAAAGAATGTTATCACTCTTCTGAAAAGAATTAGGCATAAGAGGGCCACTTTCGATTGTCTAACGCTCCATTAAAACAGGTCCGCTGTTTATGCTTTGTAATTAATGCATGTATTTCTGTAGTGGTTTTAAAAATGTTATGAAATAAATATTCAAGTTTAATTACCATGAGTTATATTATTATTGAGTGAAAATAAGTCTATTTATACATATTTGTTTAAAGTATAGGCTAAATTAAAATAACGTTATTAACCGGTATTTTTTCAAATCAAACCGTTTTCGGAACAGTAATGTTTATTGAGGAACGGAAAAACGGAAACGATATAATATCGATTCTGCTCGGAGTGAACCGATTGATATTTTTTTTTCCGTTTTTAAGCCCTGCTTGAAAGTACATTAGCCAAAGAGGGACATACCCGTAAATTCAAGCTTCGCCTTTGGCGTTTTAACACTGGATGGCACCGTGTCGAATGTGGACGAGGTCGAACTGGAAGCCGTGTTAATCTTGGGCTAAATCGGCCACCGTAGGAGTTAAAACGAAATCGGAATTGAGAGGAACAGAAACTAATGCCGCGTTCCAGGCATCCTGTAACCCGTGTTTTTCCAACCTTCTACCCGTGAAAGTGCACTGGAACGGCAGCCAAACCCGTGACTTCCCACCCGTGAACTCGTACTAGATCGATGTACTCCCAGTTACGAGTTTTGACGTCACATAGCCCGCGAAGCAACAATGGCAGCCCCCTGCGGATGCAGTGTTAATGAAACAAATATACAAATAACGTAAAATAAAAGGTATAACAGCTTTTCTTGTCGTCTGCGCTGTTTTTCTCCTCCGTTTCCCTCAAATAAGCAAGGAGTAAGCACCTTTGGCGATAGAAATGATTGTAAATGAGCATAAGCCCCATACGGTCCCCCATGCTTTGTTTACATCTAACTACCACACAATTACTTGAGCTCAGGCAGTTTGGTGTGACTTTGCCTGGAACACTACAAAGTCGTGAGTCGTGGTTTGAAGTTGTAATTTACGGGCTCAAAAACCTGCCTGGAACGCAGCATAATATTCACTGGATGGTCATATACCTTTTCACCACTAGATGGGGGAAAATATCACAGTGTAGCTTTAATGAGTTAAATTAACGCAAACGCAGCATGAATGTATACAAGTTTGGAACGCATAACATTTCTGACAGTAAAACCAAACTGACAGCGTGTTGACTTATTTAACTGAATGCACATGTATTTTTAGTCAAATACAGATTACACTTAATTAATTACCTTAATCAGGGTTTGTATGAACACTATATTAGTATGGAAACAAGTTTCTTGATGTTACGCTATTGACACACCTAGTGTAGTTTCAACACTAACTTGGTGTAAATTGGGCGGAGGGGGAACACAAATGGTGTTAATGGTGAACACTTACAGTGTTGTTTTTAAGGGTTAAAAGAAGTAACACTATATAAAGTGTTAGTTTAACTCTATTTAGTGTGTTACAGTATCTGTAACCCAGAAAAAGAGAAAGAAAACCAAATCGTAGTGGCCCTAACATGATCATACACTATTAATTGAAATACCATATTAAAGATTAGTAGCTATTATTGAAACAAAGTTGCTTTAAAATCATATTGAGTGAACGTCCATAACTCAAACTAGTATTGAAAATAAAGCGACGTATTCCGATAGTAAATCAGACTGCCATGATCATAACTGTATCATCTGAGTAGGTGCAGTAGCCTACCGTAGACAAATAGCAAGGGGCTGAGCAGGACTAATTGCCTGACGAAAAAAGGTGTTCGTCTCCACTCGCGCCGAACAGCTCCTTGGACAGCCTGAAATGTTCCCTGAACATGTCATTGTCAAACCGGAGCTCCATCACAAGGCAGTGGTACAGTGGACAACTTCACTCCGGATAGGGTGAACACAGTGGTGACGACATGGCTTCTTCACAAGAGGTCCCCAGAAAATACTAATCCTGTGCGAATAGGGCTTATGACGTATCTCGCAACATAAATATATTTATCACACTCCAAATGGAAACATACAATTTAATTTCTGTTCATTCTCTATGTCATCTCCTTTATCCCCCAACATTTATTTTACCACAGTTTTCATTTCAGTTTAAAAGCCTGTAATCCTGTACATGACAAAAGCAGTATTAAACACACTTTACACAAAGCATTTTCAGTTAATCCACTCTTATGCAGTTTTAGTTCTGAGAATATTCTATTAAGTCTTATACAAAAGTTTTCCTTTCTTGCATCCATATACCATTTCCTCAATTTTTCCCCCATAAAATATTATTAAAATTGTAAACATTTAAAATGTTAAAGCTAAAATACACATAGAATTCCATCACCAAACATTGATTAAAAGAAACATCTCCATTCTCTTTTATAAACACATTAATTTCCCTTTTCTTCCTCAATCCTCCTTATCCATTGTCCAGGGATTGCTTATTTTACCTGTTCATATTGCTTTTCCAAGATTTTCACATTTACATATCTTCAACCTCTTTCACCTCATCTACAATGGCTTGGAATGGGGGGAAATCCTTCTTTTACTTCATAAATGTAACCGGATCAGGAATATCCTGGAATTTGCTCAGTTTCACCGGTGATTTTCAGCTGTGCGCGCTTTCCCCTTTAAGAGTTTGTGCATGCGCAGAGAGAGTGCGCGTGCGCGTGCCTCAGACTGAGAGAGCGCAGTCAGTCTTTTTCCGTGTGCTTCAGAGTTTCAATAAGAGTGAGTTTTGCTCGTTGTATTGTCTTGAAGTGTGTTTATGAAGAGTATTGTACCCTGTGTTAAGTGCATACCGTTTCCTTCAGTCTAGTTACTGACTGGTTTGAACAAAAGGGGTTAAAGTGTAATGCTTTTTATGTATTCATGTGGTGAAATTTGCAGATTTCTCATGTAAGCTGTGTTTTATTTCTTTCATTAAGCCTCTACCGTTGTTTTGCACACATTTTTATTTATTTTTGAGATAATCAATGTGGAAAAACGTTTTATTTTGTTGTGTAATTCTGTTACTATGTTATTTTCTGCACTTATTAGAGTCAATTGGGTGGTTTGGTTATTTTTGTTATATGCCAGCTCCTTTTATTAATTGGAAGTGTATCCTAAAAACAGTTTTTCTTTCCTAAACAAGTAATACATTAATGCTGAGTCTCCTTTGAGGCTCAGTCAGGAATATATATATTTTTTTTTTAATGTCATGGCTGTGTCTTATGCTGCCTTCACGTGCTATCGGAAATTTCCTAATTCCCACTTTAGAAGTCGTGATTACGAGCTTGTTGCATTCAAGTGCTTTGTTGTCGGAGTGAACAGGAATCATGGTGGACACCAGATTATTCTTGCCTATTTATTGGGAAAATCTTATTAAAACCAACATCATATACTTGTCCCATGCACTGACAACCATAAACATTCCAGATAGTCCGCTTCTGACGATTCTGTAGCCTAATTTCAGTCAAATACAATAAAACTACACCTGCCACAGCAGTCTAGTTCTCCCCGCCACCATGTTTAAGGCTTATGACACGCCCATCTCGGGAATTGGGGTATCAAAATTATTTCCGAACTTCCCAGTGGTAAACACGACATCTGAGGGCGTTCATGTGCAATTTTTACCTAGGAAACTCGTATTTACGATAATTCCGATAGCACGTGAAGGCAGCATTATTTCCTGACATAAGAGAAGACTTGATTGAAAGGCCACATATATACGAATGCCTTTCACTCTCTTAAAACCAACATTAATCCACTGTTTAAAATACAATTATTTTCCTTAATATAAAATGAATTTTATTTTGAATGCTTCCAAAACTGATATAAAACTCTGGGATTCCAAACATCAATTTCATCCATAAAATATCTGCCCCAATATTCATATTTCCACATTTGAGCAATTCCATGCAAATGTCAACCTTGCCATGGAAAAAAAGTTTTTATCAAATTATCAAAACCTGTTACAAGTTATCCATTTAGGTCTGTATTTTATTTTATTGGTGTGCTGTCATGGAAATTGCTTTGTTTATTCACCACAAATGAGGTGTGCACAGATCAACCAAACATATTTCATGCTTTCAAAAGATGAATCAAAGACTCGCTTTTTTTACACTTAAGTCAACAGTAAGCATTTTGCAGAAAGATGGGGGCATGACTGAGATATTAATACTCTTACTTTGTTATAACAACACTGCCTTTTAAATGTATAAGGGCTATATTTAGGAAGTCACAACGCTTCAGTGCTGTGTCACGTCTGTAACGATGTACAGATTAAGTTTATATTCTATAATAATTAATACAAATAATTTGAAACTTTCTGTGCAAAGACAAAATATGTCAATGCTAATTATGATTTACAATTCATTTAACTTTTTTGCTCTAAACAACCTTAATGACCGTTATAGATGGTTCATAATAAATATAGGCCATGCATGTGATGTGACCAGCGCATATTTGTTCAGCACATAGGCGTAACACAGCCTCGATATTGTCCCCACCACTTTTTAAAAGTATTTGAATAATAGATTGTGGAAGGTGTGTATTAAAGCAAAAGCCAGGGGCGCGGGAAGTGCTGCAGCACCCCCTGGATTCACAGGATTTCAAATGCAATGCAGATTTTTTTCATTTACATTTATTCATTTTTAACATTTAGTAATTTATTTGTAATAAACACTTTGAGTGGCCCATTAAAAAGTATTATTTATATGTTGAATTATGTTTTTACATACATGCATGAGGTCATACATACATGAGGTCATATTGTGACCATTGCGGTGTGCGTAGAAAGATCGGTAATATTTCCTCCAAAGTAGTTGTTCATTTAAGCCGTTGTTCACGCAGCGCCGGCGGCTCCATGTCATTGTCTGCTATATTTGCTTATTATTTATTATATCAAGGCAATCGGTAGATAAAACATTGATTAAAATTAAGATACAATTTATAATAAAAAGAAATTCACTTTAAAGAAAGGCTTTCGACAAATTAAGTGGTCAAAATAAATAATTTCTGACCCCCATGTCTTCTGACATATTTGTCATATTGTCCTGTTCACTTTTCATAATCATCAACGTAAATGAAATTAAAAAAAATTTGCGTTCATTTTATTTTTTACAATTTGCTCTTTTATTGTTATTTATTGTTTATTATAAACAGCTCAACCCTTTTATTTAAAGGTTTAATGTAGGCCATAGTCCATTGCATTATGATTGCAAGAAGTATGTTTCCATCCAAAGTTGTGAATGTATTTTATGCGCAAATATGCAATATCGCATAAAACATTTGCGAATAAAGCACCGTTTCCATCCACTGAGTTCGAAGAGAACATATTCGTCACTTCCTGATAAACTACCGCTAAAAAATCACTAAGAAACATAGGAGAAGCCACCATATATAATCATTTTCGTATAATAAATTATTTGCGTCTCAGAGAAACTTGTGCGTCTCAATAAACGTGTTGTCATGCTTTCAGAGGCAGATGTGCTGTTTGGGAACGCAGTCGTGTAAGACAGGAGTGAAATATACCGAGCATCTTTGACAACAGTCTTCTGAAAGACCAAAACAGCATTTCAGATGCTTTGCAAACAATATTTTTCCGCTGATTACTACAGTTATGCTGTTACATCACAAAAGTCACATTATTTTTTTTATGCGCATCAAAGAATTTATTTGATAATGCATTTCATCGTAGTTTATGCGCATGTTTTCGCATCGGATAGAAAATGTATCCTACTCAAACGAGCGCATACATTTTTTTTTATGCACATTTTTTGAATTTATGCGCATCTTGGTATTTTCCATTCAGCATTTTTTGATGCGATATCCCAAAATGCGTCTAAAAATAGGTGGATGGAAACATAGCTAATGTCAAAAATGTGATGTCAGTCAAATGGTGTGTATGATTTTAAACAAGTGTTCTCACCGATATGCTTGTTGAGCTTCGTGTTTTATAGACTTGATATTGTTTCTTATGCAAAAACTTTTGCGATATTTCCTAAAAGTCGATAAAAAAAAATATCGAAATGGCCGCGTTTCCATTAACTGATGTTATGCAACTAAAACAATTTTTTTCCCTCTAGTTATAAGTCATTCCAAAAATTATGCTACGCATGTTGTTAGGTTTATGTATGTCCCAGCCACCGCATTCCATTATTTTTAATGGAAAAAGATGTGTGTTATCCGAGCACTAATGGCAAGGAAAGCACCTTATACTTGAGCGGCACATATGAGGTGTGTGTGTGTGTGTGTGTGTGTGTGTGTGTGTTTGTGTGTGTGTTTCTCTCTCTTATCTGCTTCAAGCTCTTGATAAATTTTGGCATTTGCTATTCTATTGTTTTTATGAGTTTAATAAAGAACTCCTGTCTCGTCTTCTGTCCAAACACACCATCATCTGTAAAGAATGATCCACTTTTACATACGTCAGGTTATTGTGACACATTGCCACATACAGAGAGGAGCGAAATGTTTGAATTTGATGGTGTAACGCAAAGGTTTTTTTTAAAACCACTTCGTAATTTTGGCTTGGAATTTCGTTTGTTGAAAATATAAACTGAATTTAGAAATGCTTTTGAAATTAAAAACTTTGCGTTTAATAAACAAAATATATTTTTGAAATGAACAGCGTTTGGAGTGCAAAATAATCCGTTCCCTGAGTCCAAGGCCTTTGCTGTTATTGTGAGTGTACACAAATAAAAGTAGACAGTTTACTGTTTATAATTATGTCTTGCACTGATCTGTATGGCTAAAAATGTATTGTGTCTCACTTCATTGAATTTTGTTTTCTAGAAAGTATTTCTTCAAAATTAATTTCTTTTTCCATAATTTGTATTTTAATTTTGATCAATATTTAATCACCACCTTTTTTGGCTGTATATTTAATAAATAAGAAGCAAACCAAGATCGTCGGGAATGGATTGACGTGCATAACTGTTTCCGCAGCCTTTGAGTAAGGTATACTTTATTTAATAGCTGCCGATGTATATTAGCAATGTTATATCTTCCGGGGTCTGAAGTAAAACACCACATTAGCTAGCAGTATCATGTCCGAATTATTGAGTTTTGAACATGCACACGCTGGTTACATTTAACAGCATGAGAGATCCGCGTGAACGCAGGCTAATCTATAACGCAGTGATTTCAGTGTTAATTTGATTAATTGTGGAGCCTTACCACAAAGGTAAAAATGTGTTGGTTTAAAAAGCTAGCAGAGACCGACAAATAGGTCTCTGTTAATGTTTTTAAAGCATTTTATCTGATTTTCCACGGTCAGGCAAGTGCCGATTTCAGATCTGTCACGTCCGTAACGATGCTTTTTCCTCATAAATGCAAAAAACAAAAAATAAATAAAAATAAATAATTTATGTTCTATAGAGAGCCAACCCTTATCCTTTCAGTTGGTATTATTTATTTGATCTTGTGCCTTTTAGTTTGCAGAATTAAAGTATGTTGTCACCCAAAATCTGCATATTTTTTTGTCACGTCCATAACGCATATTTATTTTTCGCTTCTAAAATATAAAACACGTGTACAGACTGATATTTTTCTGATGCCTGAATTCTATGATTAGGGTTTTAAGAAAATATAAAGAGATGGTTCAATATATTGATAATTAATACATTCTATGAGAATTTATATTTCAAGTTTTGACCTCAAATGGCACGTCCATAACGCTGGAATTGCTCGTTTGTTTAAAAACAGCTCCATTATCTCTGGCCATTGTGCCCGGTTTTCTTCATTCAAAAATGTTCTCAGTATTTTGACTCAAACTCTTTTTCTTTAGTTCTGGATCCTGCAATCCCAACCCTCCTTCTTTCACATCCCCTGTTATTGTTTCATATGCAATCTTTGATGGCTTAGAATCCCATAGAAATGCTTGAAACTGACAGTGGTTTAACATTATAGGATGTGGAAATGAACGGGTCTTTATCTTCGCTGAAGTGAACGACGATACGATTGCAAATGGTCAAACAAACGAACATGACACATGAGCATATTCAAGCAAAAGCTAGCATATATTAGTTCTGTGAAACAAAACAAAACCAATGTTACTCGCCTATCGAAAAAACAAAGCAACCTCTGCGTCCGATTGCAGGCCTTGGCTCCTTGAGTTCTCTCCAGCGCTAGAACATACATACATTGTGCCTTTGGCTCTCACTCTATTTTGTTCACTATATTCTAAATAAACTACAAAAAATATTTATTACCTTTGTCCTGTTTCTTAGCTCCCTCTCACATATACCTGACTCAAATGCTCATTCATTATGCAGGTCATTATGTGGTTCTTTTGTCTCTCAGGTGTGATACCCAGCATTATTCATGATCATTCACACCCCTTCACATACAGCCTTTGTAAAGAAAAAGTGTCTTACAAAATTGTAAATTAATATATTGTTCTATGTGAATGAGTATGATTCTGACATCAGTTTGAAGCAAAAACTCAAGGCAAAAACACCCATTAGTCAAAAGTTTTGTGGACACATCTATTGTGTGTTTTGAGGCCTTAATTCAGTGAATAAATGTTTTGCTTTTTCAAAAACCATGCATAAACATTTTTCTCTCAAAAATACAAGCATGTACACACATGTTGCTCACATATTATTGTAGCCCAGTTTGTGCTGAATACAGTGTAATGACACTTTTGCCATTAATGTGTTTATAAGCAACTGAATAAAGCACAAATGTCAGAGCATGTCAAAACCTCTAAAGGGCCCCAAAACAGCTCAGACCTGTAAGAGTTAAGCTCTGGTTGAAGGCTGGGTCCCCCCACCTCTTTGCTGCATGGCTGACTTTTGCCTTTGGAAATTTGGGGAAGTTTAGCGACCGCTCTCTCTCACTCGACAGACCCAAACGAACTTTAACTTTAACTTAAAGGTTTTGATTGTGCCTATTACTGGCCTGCTCTACTGGGTCAAACCGCATCCCCCGACAACAGATATGGCTAAAACAAAGAAAGTAAACTCAAAGCCCACCCCTAGGCTTGACCCTGACTTTACCCGGAAGAGGTTTTCCAAGCCTGTGCAAAAATGTGAGGCTCAGTTTCACGTGCATAACTTAGGCACTGATAAAAACTGCGACCAGCCTGAAGCAAGAATAACTGGTTTCCACATTTACAGAAATTATTTTTATGCCTTTTTACAATATAAATCAATATTTTATTAATTTATCACAGATTCTGGATATTTTATTTTACAGTTTTTTTATTTTTATTTGAAGTATTCATTTTAGTTTTAAGTAGATTTCTGTTTACTATAGTAAAAACTAGTAAATTAATTAATTACTGAATGCATCCTCGCATTACAATATTTTTTCACAAGTTCCTATAACTTTTAAATGATACTATCACAGAGAAAAGAAAAACACAAAACAAAGGGAAAGAAGCATTTATGGTCAAAACAGCAAACATTAATTTTATCGTCATTCTTTTTAAAGTGCAACAGAACAGGAAACAAAGAACTATACACATAGAAAAAGATAAACTGTCTCTACAGAGGGGCATTGTACTGGCTGTGCCCAGTCTCCGCTGTCCTGAACTTCTCGCATTTCTTGCATGTATTGTGCAGCACTTTGCGGGTCATTTTTCGAGCAGCAGGAGGAACAGATGAGACTGGAGCAGCAACCAGTGTGAGGCCACTGGCGTCAGCATCACGAGCCGAGTGCCTGGGGGTGGAGCAGGGAAGAGTTGGCGCTGGGCTTGTGGCATCTCAGCTGCTGGTGACACAACCACTGGGGCTGAAGGGATATTCCTCTTCCTCTTCCTCTTCAGCTGTGCCTGGCCCACGGTGCTACTGGGAAGGTGGTACTGGTGAGCCAGACCTGGCTGGCTGGGGGGGGGGGGGCACAGACAAGGGGCGCACATTGGCAGGGAGTAGAGGGTCAGTCGCAACAGACAAGCGGCTAGGCAGGTCCAGCCCCTGCAGCACTACCGCAGTGTCCTGTCGTTTCACCCGGTTATTGTGCCACTGAACCAAGGTGGTGTGGCTCACGTCCACCAGCTGCAGGGTGCTCTGCTGCATGATGGTTCCATTGGTCAGAATGCGCCGCCTGATTTTCCTGTAGTCCTCCAGGATGAGATCCCATCTGGACACTGTGCCAGTCCTTCTTCTTGGTACACCGGTCGATAGCACAGAGCCTGACAAAAATGGTCTCAATCAGGCGAGAACAATCTGGCCACTGGGCAAGTGGGGCAGTGGTGGTGAGTGCATGCCTCTTCACACTCTCCACCCCTGGAGTGAACTCCTGCCTCTTCTTGGGGGACCTGAACCTCCCTGTGTCCAGCCTGCTTCTGTGTCTGGCAGGAAACACCACCCTCCTCTTATCAAAATCCAGCAGGTTCTGCCAAAGAGCAACAATATTGCTCACCTAAGCAGAGAGAGCATAAAATACACAGCAAATGAGAAAACAAAACATATGCGAGTGTTAACATGTCAGGTCAAATAGGAAAAGTAGAAAAGTTTACTGTGTAAATAAAAAACACCCTAACATAATTACATAACCACCATGAATAACTGTACTTGAATTAAGTTGTATGTGCATGCCTTATTGTAACGGACTGCTCTAAGACAGAAGGTAGAGGATCCAAATGAAGCTTTATTTTAGAATAATCCACAAACGTATTCAAACACAGGCAAGAGGTCATAACAGGTAATCAGTCCAATTAGGCAATCAAAACAGTAGAGACAGGCAAAAGGGTAATCCACGGAACGGGCAAGTAATGACCAAGAGACATGAAACCAGGGAAAACGCTCAGAAATGCAGTGTAACACAACACAAGACTTCACAATGAATGATAGACATGACCAGGCTATTATAGTGTGAGATAACGTAATGAGGTGCAGGTGGATGTAATCAATGAGTGCTGATGAGTTTGGGCAAAGGATTATGGGAGATGAGGTCTTTGATGGAGTGACAGTCCGGGGATGGACTGCCCTCTGGTGGTAACTACGGGCACTCACACTGGTGAATTGTGACACTTATAAAGCATAATCAGATGATTTCCTATTAATTCAATGTGAATGTGAAGGGAATACCAATATGGCAACACAGTGGCTTCACTTTTTAAGGCGTCATGAGCAATTTATCAGACAGTCAGTTCACATTTAACAAGGTAAATACATACCACAGACTCATCAGGAGATGAAGTGGCACCTGACTGCCGCATGGAGGCAGCAGACTGGGTGGAGCAGGAAGCAGTCAGGGTGGAGGAGGCAGAGAAGCTTGGTTCATCAGTAAGACTTGACACAGTAATTTCATATCCCCGGCGTAGGTGAGAAGGGACGCTGGTTTGCTGGTCACTGCCGCAGTCCCCCGATCCTGATTCCACCTGTTCAAGCCTTTCAGGAGATAGAGCTGGAAATTCAGTGCATTGGCACTGGTTCCTAGAAGAATAAAACAACAACATTTATACCAAGAAAGTCTTGCCTTGCAATCTGAATAATGCATATTAATTATTTTAAACATCATACATGTGAGACACAAACCTGGAATGAACCTGTTCAGGTGACAATGAAAAGACTCCAGGGATGTGGACCCTCTGGCACAGCCATACCTGGTCAGGGTGACCCCTGCTTTTTTGGTGGTGCCTACCTCAGTGTAGAGTTGCACTTCTGGCAAGTCCTGGATGCACATGACATGGGGTTCTGCACACGACCGATGTGCTCCATGCGCACTTCATGTGGCACACCCATAAGGTCCCTCCCATTTGCCCCTCCCAGCTCCTGCAGCAGCCTCTCAATGAGGCGTATGGTGGCCTCCTCACTGCCCGTCCTCCTGCGGCAGAAAAGGCTGAGGTCCTTTTTTACTGATGGTCCTGTCCAGCAGGATGTCAGTAATATCTGGCACACCCTCCTGCATCAGCTGCTGTCTTTTTGCCTGCTGCAACAGGCATCCCATGAAGGTGGGGTAGAGGGGATAGGCGTCGGTGGTGCAGCCCACGGCCATGGGGCCCAGGTCAGGAAGCAGACAAACTGGCTAAACTGACCGTCTGCTACCTGTCTCACGTCACAGAAGTCAGATAAATCCTTGCACATAGAGACTCTTTCACCTAGATATTATCATATAGAGACTGTGTCTGTTCCCCAAATTAACAAATACAAAAAAAACATCAAAACCATTCAACGGTAACAATTTAATTGATGTCCAACAAATACAAAATAGCTATAATACAGATGAACAATTAATAAAGTTCGGGTTGCTGAATATTCGATCCCTCTCCCCAAAAGCACATATTGTTAATGATATCATTACAGATAATACTCTAGATGTGCTGTGTTTGACAGAAACCTGGCTAAAACCTGACGACTACATTACTTTAAATGAGTTCACCCCCTAAGATTATTGTTATAAACACGAGCCGCGCCTGAAAGGTAAAGGAGGAGGGGTTGCTGTAATTTATAATAATATCTTCAGTATTACTCAATCTAATTCCTTTGAAGTTTTGGTGCTTAATGTAATGTTATGTAGTTTAAATGATAAATCCCGTTTAACATTTGTGTTAGCTACTGTATACAGGTAACCAGGGCACAATACAGACTTTACCAAAGAATTTGCTGATTTTATATCAGAGTTAGTTCTGCCCATAGATAAATTACTAATTGTTGGTGATTTTAATATCCATGTAGACAATGAAAAAGACGCATTGTGATTAGCATTTAGAGACATTCTAAACGCCATTGGAGTTAGGCAACACGTGTCAGGAGCCACTCATCGCCATAATCATACTTTAGACCTAATATTGTCACATGGAATAAATGTTGATACCGTTGAAATTCTGCAGCAGTGCGATGACATCTCAGATCATTACCTAGTATCATGTATACTTAATTTAGCTAAGGCTGCAAAGCCATCCCCTTGCTTCAAATATGGCAGGACTATCACTGCCGCCACTAAAGATAGCTTTGTAAATAATCTTCCTCATCAGTATCCTCTCCTCAGCATCCCAGATAGCCTAGAGGAACTTGATGTTGCAACAGAAACTATTGACTCTCTCTTTTCCAGTTCTTTAGACACAGTTGCTCCCCTGCGCTTAAAGAAGATTAAAGAAAATAGTCCAAGCGCAGCTGGAAGAAAACAAAACTAGAGTTTTTTTGTAATTCGTGGAAAGAGAGCATGATCGCAGACAGAAAGGCCGTAAAAACTGCGAGATCTACTTATTTCTCGACTCTCTTAGAAGAAAACAAGCACAACCCTAGGCATTTATTTGATACAGTGGCTAAATTAACAAAAATTAAAGCTTCAACTTCTGATGTTTGTAAACAGCACAGCATAATGACTTTATGAACTTCTTTACATGTAAGATTGATAATGTCAGGAAGAAAATTATAACCATGCAGCCGTCTACTACAGTATCACATCAGACAGAGCATTGTAGTGTCACTGAGGAAAAAGGACACTCATTCACTGCTATAGGAGAAGACACACACACACACACACACACACACACACACACACACACACACACACACACACACACACACACACACACACACACACACACACACACACACACACACACACACACTCATTCACTGCTATAGGAGAAGACACACGCACACACACACACAAACACACTCATTCACTGCTATAGAAGACACACACACATACTTGTTTTTGCTACTGGGTGGGGACACATGACTACATGCAGCCTGGTGGGAACCACCCTTTCTGAGTGGTCTATAGACAAGGCAGAAACTGATCCACACTCCATTTACAACTGTTATAGCAGCTATCACTTGTAATCTTGAGGCTGAGCCCCAGAAGACTGACCTGAAATTTTACCAACTGCTGGGGACCCCGTCAGGTAGAAGGTCCTGGAGGGGACCTGTGACGTAATGTTTTCATATGCTAATTAATGACATCACTGTGTGTGTTTAAAAGGTTACCAATGGGGACCTCACCCCAAACTTCTTAAATTAACATCATACAGATCAACAGGTGCTCCCAGCTACCACTAAGGTTGCCAACCAGTCTGTACTAACCGGGATATCCCGTATTTTGGGCTTAATTTGTGTCCTGTATGTGCCCTCCCTTGACTGCTAAAACTGCAGCAGTGCTGATCACTACACCTGTCATCATGCAGTCACAGCCACCCTCATGCAGTATACTTTATCAAAATCAGAATTGTTATCATAGCTGTATAATCCACTGACAACTTCTCGCTCCCACCTCGCTGTAAGCGAAGTTTGCGCTAAGACCAATTCTGCCTGTATTCATTTTAGGAAATCAGTTTTGGCAAATACAAACAATGTGATTATTTTTCTTGATTACAACATCCAGCCGTGCAAGAAAACATGCAATCTACGTTGGACGTGATTAATAAGGTAAGCCATCTTTCACTAATGTTGTAAAATGGAGAAAGACAGAAAGAAATAACATTTGAGTAGCATATTCTTTTCCTTGGACCTTAATCTTGAATATAAGCTGTTCCAGATTTTTCGTTTCTGCAGTAGGCAAACCTAGCTACCACTAATCACATCCGTATTGCAAATACTTTCAAATCCAAATCAATTGCATTCAAATAAATTGTTCTTTGACAAAAGTAGTTCTGACTAAACTTTATTTGTCATTTCTCTTATTTGACAAACATTTTGGCTTTGTGCAGCAGTTGAACAGTAGAAATATTGAACACATTTGACTAAAGTTCTTTTGTCTAAACCGACAATAAAGTTTTTGCAAAAACAAATTATTCCATTTTTTTTTTTTCAAAAATCATGTTGTGGTGTTAGTTAACTGTATTTCTTTAACCTAGTCAGAATAACCCAACTATAGTTTGACACATTAATTGTAATGCACAATGGATTTTTTTTCATTGTGCATTCCAATTAATGTGTCAAACTATAGTTGGGTTACATGATTTTTGAAAGTTGTCAAAAACAGAGTTATGTTTTTCAAATATACTCTTCAGGTTAAACTCAATTTTCCTTATAACAATTTTTTTGTTTAAGAGAAGAGAAGAGAAGTCCAAATGCAAAAACTTTAAAGAGATCTCACTGTACAAATACAAGTGCAAAAACAGCAAAATAATGATCTTTTAACACCTAGTGCTTGACTTTCCTGAACAAGAAAAACTGACCTGAGACATGATTATTTATTTTTTCTTTTCTCACATTCCCTCTTGAATGCTGTGATTCGGTTCTTGATATAGAACTTGACTGATTCCCAGGTTCTGTGTTTGAGTAATACCGGCGCTGACCTGATGCAGTCTTCACACTGCCTTTTCCCCAGTACCCTGCCAGATGTGATGCAGTCCAATAATTTGTTCTCGACTGCCTTCACCTCCTCTTCTGTCCACTTTCTTTTTGGGCATCTTGACACACCTAAAAATGACAGTAATTTTACCTCAACTTTCAAGAGACAGTGTAGAGTAAACAACAGAGGTAATGTACACTAGAACATCTGCATTCAATACCAAGTAGAGGAGTACTAGACATTACTCTTGAGACCTATGAGATTTTACTTTCTGTACAATGTAGCTCCTAGCTAAGTCACCAAGACATAGGTTAATAACAAGAAAATTGTACATTTAACTAGATTAACAGGAGCACTTAAAAACAATCTCCATCACAGATTTTTGAAAATGTGTAATGTAGCTGTATGTGAATGTATACTGACCACACATCAATAAAGAAAAAGTTGACTCTGTTTAAGTCGTTTTTAGACTGAATCCTATTTCGCAAAGTTCAGAGGCCACAAGGTACCAGATTCGCATAATGTCTGCCTACGTTTTGCATGGACATCCCACAAAAACTTAAAGCCCCAGACACTATGGGTGCTTGTCAAGATCATGCCACGTTTCCTCGGTCCTCGGTCCTCCATCCTATGACCTGGAAACCGATTGAGTTCAGCCATCTTGTAGGACATCTCGATTCTCTAATTGCACCGCGAGGAGTGAGGAGGCTTCCTGAGGAGTCTTGAGCGAGGATACGTGGGTCTATCCTATGCGGAAGTGTTTTATCGACTAAACGTGACGCACTCCTCCCTTCAGATATGTCATAGTAATTTACCTTTATATTTTCCCTTTGCAGTGTAAATAATGTCATATATTTAAACTGGGCATCTTGCTTTGTTAATAATTATTATGAATGCCTTAAATAACTAACTTTAACAACATATGGGCAGATCCCTTTAGCGCAGCTGATGACGCTTTGAAGTGACGCTTGAGTGGTCAAGAATATTCCAATATTCCTCCTTTGATTCCTCCGTCCTCATTTCCTCTCCTTAAATCCTTCTCTCGCGAGGAAAGGAAGCAAGGAAAGGGAACGAGGATGCAAAAATAAGAAATGAAAAGCACCCTAGAACTCATTTGTGTGGATAACCAATCACAACAGACTGGGCCATCTAACCAATCAGAGAGCAGAGCAAGTTAGCAGTGCAGTCCTAACTCTTTACCTGAACTTGAAGGACTCTCTCTCTCCTTTGCCGAAAAGGAACATTCTTCTGGAAGATAAAACAAATAACCATTTAATGTTATAAAAAAGGGTATGTAAAATTATTAAAATTTTAAAAATTATATAAAAAAAAATATGTAAAAATTATGTAAAAATTTTGCTCCACTGTAAACAAAAGCTTCAATAATGATGATTATTAATCATCATTATTGAAAAGAAAAGGTTCCAAAAGAAAAGGTTTGACTTTACCTGTAGATGATGAAGGGGCCTGATGACTCGAAGACTTGCTGCCAACTGAAGATTTCTCTGAAGGGAAGAAAATAAGACTTAAGAACTTTACACCATTATTAGCATCAGACACTGGGATAGTAACCCCCGATATTATCTTCTCAACTTTAAAAGAACTAAGGAAAGTTTTTGAGCAGGGGAGTTGCCAAAGCCTGCTTGAAGGCTGTAGGAAATGTTCCAGAAAAAAATGAAACATCACGTGTGATTGTTGTCACAATGGTAAAAGTTATGGCTAGTAAGAATGGGGTCCAGAGGACATCCAGTAGGATGGGCACAAATCAGTGAGCAGATTATGGAAGTGATGAGCAGGGAACTAGTTACTAACAGTTGCCCTTTTTTTCAGTCAAGAAAAAAAAAAAGCAATTACTACTTTCAAATATTGCCAATAACCCATGGGTGAGGCTGGTTGAGTGAGCAGGTTTGGTGACTAGAGGACAGTCGGTCCACACATAGCTCTGTCCAGAGCTCAGTGTAGAGCAGAGGTGACCAGTGAGAAGTGGGTGGGAGACAGGATTAGGGTTGGGAATCGAAAATCGATTCCGATTCTGAAATCTGATACTTAACCCTCTGAGGTCTACAATAACGCCGGGGTGATTTGCTCGTTTTTTTTTTTTTATCAGTTCAAACGAGAGTCCAAATTCTCTGTTGACTTTGATGTTACAAACCAGTTTCATACATCAATCGATTCTGTTAAATGTGTATTATTTTTGTGTATACTGACAATAAAAACAAAGTGTTGTGCTTTTTGCCAAATAAAGAAAAATAAACACGAACCGAGTTCTGCCTTCTCTCTGCCAGTGTAGTCCATTCTGAAACGCGTCCGAAAATGAATAACAACTCCGCGAATACTCAGTCAAACAGACATACAGGCATGAAGCTTGAATTCTCTTCTTTAAAATGAAGTCATTTATATAAAAAACAAATATTCTCATCTTGTGAAATCTGTATTAAAAGAGAGCGATTCCAGTCGAGCTCATTACAGCTGATTCAGATGTAATGTGACTCCGCCCACGGAGAGCGCGCGCCATTCAAACGCAAATGTCTCAGGCAATCCTGTGAACGCCCCCATATCAGCTCGAGAAAACACACAAGTTTAGATCATTACTTGTTTACATCGTCTTGCAGCGCTGTGAGGAATAATAATAATGGAAAAGGTCCCTCAGAAGTGCGGGTATATCGAGGAGCGAGCTGAGGAATACTAGTAAAGTTCTTTCCTTCTCACGTGAATTTCTTCACGTGGGTTTCTGTTTATGAATGAATGAACGGCAGAGATGCGCGCTGTTTACCACAGCTGGCAAAGACAGTTTAAATTTTAATCGCGTGTGTGAATGAATGATGATGTTTTAGCAAACTGTATTGCTATACTGAGATGAGTAAAAATCGACTGAAATATGATGGCTAATTGTATAAGCAACGTATTAAACTGCAAATTAACAGTATGCCCTAATATTTCATGAAAACAACGTTACAGTCAGGCGAAATATGAAAGTAATGAATACATAGATAAAATGTAGGCCTATAATTTTTTTTTACAAAGAAAGAGTACACTTGAAATATTGTTGAAATTGTAATTATTGTTGTAATTGTAACCTTTTTAATAAAATAGCAAAACATATTTACAAGATAGATGTAAGCTAAATCTTAAATGGTCAATATAAGTCTTCTTCTAAATATATCTTTTGTCCTTGCATTGTGGCTCAGTCAGTGTCACACCTGAATGAATGGCTAATTATGCAGAGTCATTATGCAGAGTGGGTGGGAACATTGTATTTCTCAGGTGTAAACCACTCCTTGTTCACACCCCCTCGCATATTGGCTTTCCAAGCAAAACCTGTTTTACATCAATTTAAATCAATGTATGGTTTTATGTGAACGATAAAGCAAGACTATTTTCACATAATTTTGAAGAAAAAACACTAGGCGAGGACATCCATTAGACAAAAGTCTTATTGACACATATTTACTATGTGTTTTGTGGTCTTATTTCAGAAACTTTAGTTTTTAGTTTTTTCAATAACCACGCATAAACATTATTCTCTCAAAAATGCAGACATGTACATTCTTGTTGCTCACATATTATGGTAG
Source organism: Gobio gobio (assembly GCF_949357685.1). Taxonomy (NCBI): domain Eukaryota; kingdom Metazoa; phylum Chordata; class Actinopteri; order Cypriniformes; family Gobionidae; genus Gobio; species Gobio gobio. Next base: position 3,295,129 of record NC_137097.1, read on the forward strand.
CCCTGTTTGTGCTAAATAGTGTGTAATTTTTTTTTGCCATTTAATATGTTTATAAGCAACTGAAAAAAGCACAAATGTCAGGGCATGTCAGAACATCTCAAGGACACCTTAGACCCCAGAGGGTTAAGATAAAGAATCGGATACTTATTATAAAATTAAAATTTCGATTCCTTGTTTTGATTCCTGGGTGCATTTTTTCATCTAGTGATCTGCCAGGACCTTATGTGGTAATGTAAACATCAGTCTACAAGATAAATCGCCCACTGACCCTTACAAGGTGGATCTTGCAAGGGTCAGTGGTGTTTATGCACAAATCATAAACAGATTTATAATGTATTTACTGTATTTTTCCATTTATGTTTATTTTATAATAAATACAAACAGTAGATATTCAGTCACTTAAGAAAGAGTACTATGAAGTTGTGAAGAATGTCTGAATTAAATAATTTAGGTGCTTAAAATCTGTGTATGGATATACATGTTAAAAAGTTAGAGCAGAGGGTTTTCTTTTAAATTCAAAAGTATAACTTTAATTTAAAGTCTGTTTGATTTTTTTTTATAACATGCAGGAGAAAAATAAAAAGGCAAAACAAATGTTTTAGTTAATAAAAAAAGGTTAAAAAATAAACACCTTTAGAGGAAATGTCAGGCATAGGGGGCCTTGCAAAATTTACCCGAAAAGAAGGGGGGCCCTGGTATAAAAAGTTGAGAACCCCTGTAATAAAATATGTTGCAAGCAAGCACTGAAAATAAACATGTGTGATATATTAATGTTTGACTTTTGTGGTTGTTTTTTTACTAAACTGGAATCGAAACTGGGAATCGATAAGTGAAATCGGAATCGATAAAATTCAAACGATACCCAACCCTAGACAGGATGCAGCAGAAATTAACCATTAGTGGTGGAACAAGACTGTTCTAGGAGGCATACAGTGAACTGAATGAAACCATGTTTAGAGGTGTGACCATTAAACATTCAGTGGCACAGCTTTGGTGAGAATGACACCAAGTTCCTTACCTGCTTTGTGAGTCAGGTGACTGCAGACCTGTTTTAGGTCACATAAGCATATCAGGGACAGCCACAGATACTTTATAATAAAAATAGCAAAATCTAAATACTTATTATTAAACCCAACCAAAATACAAACGTAATATGTCACTTGTGGTAAATGAAGGAATTCACATCAAATCACAGATGACCTTACCTATGGATGTTAAAGAGGACTGACGGCGCTTTTTTGGCGGTGGCATTTCACTCTCAATTTCTTCATCCTCACTTTCAGAAGCTTCATCCTCACTTTCAGAAGCTTCAGTTTCTACATTCAGTTTCTCTGCAAAAAAGAAAATGATAGAAAAGCATTTGTTTCCATGCTTCTTTGTAATGGAACTAAACAGTGGCAATATAAAATGTGTAGGAGCAACAATGTCATGTTTTCTTACCATTAGGATCAATGTTCATTTCATCAAGGTTTTTCCCCTTGAATTCCGATACTCTTCCCTGTTCAAGGGCCATCAGCACCTTGCTGATCTTTGCAAGTTGTAACGTTCCTTCAGGTAACCGGTAAAACTTTCTATGGACCCTTATATCGTGTCCCATGAAATCCGTTAATTGGTCCAACTCAGTATCTTTCAGATTCAGGACTTTAGAGAGCGTTGCAATGTGTTTTCGCAGCTTTGTGGATGATAAAGTCTTTGGATGTTTAGCTCCACACTGATGGGCAACCTTTCTGATGCAATCTGTGCCTTTGTAGTATGATGTCTCAGTCATGGGTATAGCGAAAAAAAAGAAGTTTTCATCCAGTACGCCACAGGCTTGACGATTCTTTACAAGTAGCTCCATGGAATCCAGCATACTTGGGGTCAGGAGTATTGGCACCTTTCTGTCACGCTTGCCTCTTATTTCGACGCGCTGGAAATGTTGACAGAGCTTCTGCTCAACTTCTGATAAAGCATCAGCGACATCTGAATGTAAATCAGATGTGTTTCGGAGAATATATGAATTCAGCCTCATTTTTGAAACTTCTCCTGCTCTCCTTCGATTAAACACAATTACATCACACAGAGTTACTTGGGCAAGATTTGTCCAGTTCTTCTGACTTTTTTCAAGTTTGAGGTTTTCTTTGTATAGTTCAGTTTGATTGCTAAGATACATGTACATTTTTTTAACATCCTCTGTAAAAGGGAGAAGTTCAGGAGAGTTCCACTTTGCTTCGTTAAGCGTCTTCAAGGCTGAGGCAGACACCAATTCATTCCATTTTGTCGAATACATGTGCTGAAACATTTTGACATTTGTTACATCGTTTTCATCTCCTGCGATCATTGCATCACATTCTGCAATATCGGACATTTTCTTTAGGTTGTGCCCCAGTTTTAACGCCAAAGATGGAATTCCAAAGACCTCATCTTCATCTCTGAATCCTGATGTCTCTTTAACGGCCTTGATAACGTGATGGAAGTTTGCAGGTATGAAAAAGTCTTTTATACTCTGCAGCTTTCCCATTTTCCTCGCACTGACCAACAGCCTACCAGCCTCGCGCATTTTAGTTCTAATGTATTCGTGCTTGGTTTTGTCGTTGCCCATCTTGTTACACAGGTGTTCTCCAAATTTGATGATGCACGTATCACTTTTAACAGCACATGTTACTTCATCTTGCTTCATGTCACTGATAAGCTTCCATAGTTTTTTTGCTACTCCTTCAGGAACAGGCTCAGCATAAGCACAGAGTGCCTGAACTCTGGATCTACCTGGTTTTGTGACCTGGCACTTCCTGGCCAAGTTGCACCTTGACATATGCCTCCAAAGTGCTTTTCTCCTGAACAGCCCTTGGCAGTTTAAACAGTGCATGTAGTCCTTCACATTAACTTGTTTCGCACTGGATTGTTGACGGGGCACCAACACTCCTTTACCAGATTTAAGAACATCTGTGTTGTGTGCACGGTTCCCTTTGTTCCTCAAAAGGTCCAGATTGATCCTCCTTTCTTTAGACCCCTTTGGGTAAGAAAGAGCTTTTGCTACATCCACTTCGTTCTTATGAACTTGGGCCAAGTGTCTTGCCATTTTACAGAATGGTTTGGAGCAGTAAAAGCAATACTGCTTTTTGTTGTACATTCTTTGGCCATATGCAGTCTTTTTTAATTTCATCACTGAAACCTCACTACCGCTGTTACTGTCTAGATTAGCCGTTGTCTCCTTATCTCCAAGTTGAGAACATTCTTTGTCTGCATTATCAATATTGTCAGAAAGACTCAGATTCTTCTGAATCGGTCTCTGAATTAGGGACATATTCGTCTCCGCTGTCAATGCTGCTTTCATCTGAAGTGGATCTGAGGTTTAGTGAGCTCTTTGTAAGCTGGAAATACCAAATTTATAATAAGTATTAATAAGCATAAATTCACACAATATTGTTTCAGTTGCACGTTTATGTTACCTCATCTAGTTTATGGATTTATTAAAAGGTTAACAATTATTATAAGCTTAATAAACACCAAAGACTGAATATAAACTCGCCCTGTGTACCTTGAGAAAACTGGTAACAAAAACCTACTCCCCAGTATTATAAATGGAGAAATTCCTATTATTAATCCAAAAATTCCACTTTGCAATAAAGAAACATTAAAACTGAAAAAAAAACTACTTTACTAATTCATCTGTAAGTAGTAAGTTACTTCAAGTAACTTAACTCTTTAAATTAAACTATTTATTCTTTGAAATTGCCATGTACTGTTGCGTCAAAGAACATCCTTCATGTGTTGAGCAAGCCGTTTTCAAGTTTGGGCAGAGCTGGACTTATTATAACACCTAGACAACTTGACAGTTGATAACCAACGTGGCAGTGAAGACAAAAGGATTAACTGCCTGAAGTCAGGAAAGCTGTCGTCGTAAAGAGGAGGATTGGCTCACATCAAGATGGCGAAGGAAGCTCTTGGGAAAACAGTGAAGGAGCTGAAGCAAGAAAGAACTTTGGCTAAGAGCGCTTTTACCAAGCAAGCAAACTTCCTTAGCAGAGGAGCAAAACACATGACTAAGAGCGAACTGCGAGAGGAGTTCAAGAAGCTCGCGTTGGAGGCGAGGAAGGTCAGTGAGACAAATCATGAATACAGGGCTGGCCTTCTGGCAGACATTGAAGCTGAAACCAATGAGGGTGAAGAAGCTGACCTGAGCAAGCAGCAGCCTGACTGAACTTGAGAAGACGTTCCAAGAATGCGAAGTACGATTGGATGAGGTCAGGGAGGTGATCCAGTCAAACCTATGGCCTAGATACGGGGAGAACGAGGTGAAGTCTGCAATTAAAGAAGCCGAGACAGCCTGTGATGGAATTGCTCAAATACCTGTTACCACTGTAAATAGAGAAAGCTACAAGCTACGGTGGGATGGTGCGAAGGCACAAGTGCAAGATACAGTGTCAAGCCTAGCAGAGTGGGAGATGTGGATTCCAATAGCAGAAAAAGAAAGGCTGGAAGGCAGAGTAAAAGACCTGAAAGCATTCAGCAAAAGCCTTGAAGCAAGGAGGGCAGAATTTCTCACAGCGCAAAGAATGGCAGAAGAGGAGAAAGATGGAAGGAGAGTGCCGCAGACGCCCGTGCCAGCTACACAGCCAACACTGAGAATAAAACCGACCTGTTTACCCAGGTTCAGTGGGTATAAAAGGAATTTCCATCAATGGAGAAGAGACTGGGAGAGTCTACAAAAGCAGGGGGAACCGACAGGCTCAGTCGAAGTAAAGAAGATCCAACTCCTTGACAGTGTAGATGAGAGAATGTGCAGAGACCTACGTTTGTCTAGTTATAATACTGCGTAATATTGAACAAGTCTACAATAGCCTTGGAGATTATTGAGGATTTGGAGAAAGTTCCTGTTTTAAAAGCAAATCAGCCTAGAAAAGTTATCGAGATGATCCAAATAACTTATTTTAATTTAAATAAATTTAAACTTACTATTTTTGTATTGTCAAAATAAAAAAGATTAAATGTATTTAAATACAAATGACATTTTTCTAAAGATACTTAAAAGCTACAAATTACAAGTTGAAGCATATTTAAAATACATGTAAATACCAAGATTAAATGTATTTACATGCATAAGCATTTAAAAACAAAATAGTAATTTGCATTTCAAATAAATGTGTTTGAAATACTGCCCATCTCTGATTATGTTTTATGCCTGATCCAAAACAAGGCAATGAGATCTGTGATCTTTTGCATACATTCCTTTTTCAAAATTGGAAAAAAAAAGTTGGATTTTATTTTTATTCAAATTTGTATTTTTAAATGCTATGCTGAATACCAAAATGTAAATAGATTTACATCAATTTAAACTATACATTTTATGGACACAAAATATTGTTTTTATATTTAATGACGGTTTCACAGACAGGGCTTATAGACTAAGCCAGGATTAGACCATAGATCAATTAGGACATTTAAGTAATTTTTATAAACATGCTTAGAAAAAAACATTACCGATGTGCATCTTAAAACTAAAAAGGCACTGATATATTTTTAAGATCAGTCAGTGCAAGTTTATTTCAGTGGAAACAGCTCAGACTTACATTTTAGTCTAGGACTAGTCTTAAGCCCTGTCTGTGAAACCAGGGGTATGACTGTACCCTCCTGCTCCTGTAAAACAGTCGGATACACAAGCCAAATACTGTCACTATACTGAACCCAACATCCCCTGCAGCCATGTGGAACTCTCTTAAAAGCACTTAATGTGAAAATGCTTAGGCCCGGTTTCACAGACGTTACTGAGCTTAAGCCAGGACTAGGCCTTAGTTAAATTAAGATATTTAGGCAACTTTTACAAGAATGAAACATTACTGGTATCTTGATATAGAACAATGACACTGACGTATTTTAAGATGCAAGATATTTTCAGTTGAGACGGCTCAAACATGCATTTTAGTCTGGGACTGACTTAAAGGAATAGTTACCTAAAAATGAAAATTCTGTCATTTACTCTCCCTCGAGTAGTTCCAAACTTGTATGAATTTATTTGTTCTTCAAGGGAAGATAATTTGAAGAAAGTTTGTAAGCAGGCTGTTTGGGTCACCACTTCTGTATTAGAAAAAAAAAAGGCCTACTATTAGCAGGTCTTCAAATTTGGAAATTAAAACCCCAGATGAATACTACCACAACATATCACACCGTGTCATTATTTATTTATCAAAAATAAAACCAAAAGACGTGTGACAAAAGTTAGGACACTGTTAACATAGGAATTAACTGATGACCAGGAAGTGAGCACCACTATAAAAGCAGATGTTCAGGCAGTTTGAGTGTCTGGAGCCTTCAGGTGTGTGCAACACAATGACAGGAAGAAGACATTAACAATGACAATTAGAGAAGCAATTGTTGCTGCATGTCAATCTGAGAAGGGTTTTAACTACAGGCTATAGACTAGCTAATCTACAACAAAATGAAAAAGAATAAAGAGATTGCAACTGTCGAGTCAAAGTCCAGAGCTCATCTGAAATGCTGTGGTGAGAGATGTGCATAAACAAATGCCCACAAACCTCAATAAACGTTGGGCAAAATTGTGAGAGACTGATAAAGTCATACAGAAAATAATTAAGATTATCACTGCTAAAAGTGAATCCACAAGCAACTGAATCAAAGGATGTCTTAACCTTGTCACACATCTTTTCTATCTTGGCTTTATTTTTGTGGAATAAATAATGAAACACTGTGATATATCATGCGTTGTTGTTCATCTGAGTTTTTATTTTCCAAAATTTAAAACCTGCCAAGGATAAGGGGTCTTGTTTATAAAACTCTACATAGATTTCATCCTAAAAGTGTACATAAGAACAAATGCTAGATTTTGCATCTGCACCAAAGTTTTTTCATAAAAAACACATGTAGGCCTATGCCAGAACCTGTGCAAAAATCCCTTTATAAATCCTAGTCAGGGGAAGATTGTGTGAACATGCATACAGTGCCTTGCAAAAGTATTCATACCCCTTCATTTTCGTCACATTGTTTGTTGCAGCATTATGTTAAACTGTTTTAAATGAGTTTTTCCCCACATCAATTTACACTCCATAGACCATAATAATGACAAAGCCAAAACCAGATTTGCAAATGTATTAAAAATCAAACACTGAAATAAGTGCATTGCATAAGTATTCATACCCTTAACTCAGTACATAGTTGAAGCAGCTTTACAGCCTCAAGTTTTTTTGGGTCTGATATGAGAAGCTTTGCACATCTGCATTTGGCAATTATCTGCCATTCTTTGCCTCACCTTTTCACCTCTCCAGCTCTGTCAGCTTGGACATTTTCTTGAGTCCTAGTTGTTCCAATCGTCTTCCATTATGGATAATGCTTCTGTCAACCTTCAATGCATCAGATTTGTTTCTGAACTCTTCCCTAGATCATTGCCTTAACGCAAGTCTGTCACTGAGCTCTACAGGCAGTTATCTTGGTTTTTGCTCTGATATGCATTTTCAGCTGTTAGACCTTTTCTGAGAGGTGTGTGCCTTTCTAAATCAGACTCATTCAAATGAATTTGCCACAATTTAACTTCACTCCAAGTGTAGGAACATCGAGAAGCAATATGGATGCTCCTGAGATAAATTTCCTGTGTCCCAGAAAAGGGTACTTTTTACATACTTATGCAACGGGATCTTTTCAGTTTTTTATAATAAATTTGCAAAGTTGTTACAAACCTGTTTTGTTTTTTGTCATTATTGTGTTTGAGACGTAGATTGATATGGGAAAAAAAGTAATTTAAAGCAGTTTAACATAAGGCTGCAACAAAACAAAATGTGGAAAAAAAAATGAAGGAGAATGAATAATTTCGCAAGGCACTGTATATTAAAAAAGAGTTGATCTCATTCATTTCCGCTGGCCAAAAAATATTTTGACTGTTTTAAACAATTCAAATTAAAGTAACTTTATGAAGTTTATGATAAGGTGTTAGCTATTTTAGTGTAAAAACGAATAGGCCTATATTGCAGTGTGAATATACTGTAATTGTCTGACTCTGCGTATCCAACGCATTCTCATCCCCAAATCGTCACTTTCAAACATTCTTCAATATCCGACGCACAAAACACCCTTTAGCGTCCATATGAGACGCTTCGGTTATGGGTAGGTTTAGGTCTGTGGTAGGGTTATGCGTCTCATATGGACGCTAAAAGGTGCTTTGTGCGTCAGATATTGAAGAAATTTTGAAAGCGTCAGTATATGACGACTTGGGATGAGAACGGGCTGGCGTATCACAAAGTGTTTTAAAAAGGAAATGTGCAAATCTTACCATTTTCAAAGACAGTAGCATTATTCATAATGTTGTGGAGATGCCTTCACACATCAATAGCACTTCTATGCAGCTGTGGTTGTACAGTAAGCTATTATCATTGGTCCTTGTATTCATTGATACCGGACAATGGACCATTTGACCACCGAATCTAGCAGTATCCACCTTAATATCGAAATAAGTGTGGAATATTGACCATTGTTCTCACTAAAAAGTATGTTCTCATAACATAAGATGTGCAGTTTAGAATAAAGATGAACTATTGTGCATCTACAACACTCCTTGCTGTCATTAAAAGAGGAAAGTGATCAAGCTCATCCACTACAGTATGTATAGGCTATGTCTAAATTCATAGAATTTTGATTTAATTAAAAAAATTCATAGATTTTTTTATTTAATGTAAATATGTATATTGACATGAAAGCAGTTGCTTACAAATTGTTTCATTACTTTTCTCACTTCTGGAAAAGTCTACATGCATTACAACAATATAATTATATTGTTATATCTAACAATATAATTTATACTATTTTTTAATTATTAAATAATATTGTTTAAGGGAAATTAGCTGGTATCTTTTATTAATCATTGTTAAAATAAAACCACATTTTCCATTTTTAATTTTTGGTTTAAAAAAGGAATGAATGCAAACGTATACGGACCCATTGATTATGTCAGAGATCACAGAAGATAAAGATCACAGAAGAAACACCTAAGATATTGCATTTGGATATGTTTAAACATGTCAGAGCATAAAAAAACACACACACACAGTTGTTCCAATGTTGACCACAGGGGGCGCTCTCTCAAACACACTTTATACACAGACACAATTTTTGTCCGATAAACCGACCCCGTGAGGACCAATTGGCATTTCGAGGGAAACACTGCCACCTATGTTAAAATGGCCATTTCTATCGTTTTCAATGGGTGTGCCTGTGGGGACCTAGAATCAGGTCCCCACCGCTCATGAGGTCCCCACGGGTTTGGTGTGCAAACAGGTCCAAGTCCCCACAGGAATATAAAAACAAACACACACACACACACACACACATACACACACACACACTCATTCACTGCTATAGGAGAAGAAGAATTGGCTAAACTCGTTAAATCATCAAAATCAACAACATGTATGCTCGACCCTATACCGACTAGGCTATTAAAAGAGATGCGACCAGAGGTCATAGATCCTCTTCTTAATATCATTAATTCATCTTTGTCATTAGGATATGTACCGAAAACTTTTAAGTTGGCTATAATTAAACCACTTATTAAAAAACGCAACTTGATCCTACAGAATAAGTCAATTACAGGCCAATCTCAAATCTACCCTTTCTGTCAAAAATACTAGAAAAGGCAGTGTCCTCACAAGTATACGGTGCCCTTGTACTGGCTGTGCCCAGTCTCCGCTGTCCTGAACTGCCTGCATTTCTTGCATGTATTGTGCAGCACTTTGCGGGTCAGTTTTCGAAGCAGGAGGAGCAGATAAGACCCTGATAGCCTGTGGAGCAGCAACCAGTGTGAGGCCACTGGCGTCAGCATCACGAGCCGAGTGCCTGGGGGTGGAGCAGGGAAGAGTTGGCGGATGGGCTTGTGGCATCTCAGCTGCTGGTGACACAACCACTGGGGCTGAAGGGATATTCCTCTTCCTCTTCAGCTGTGCCTGGCCCACGGTGCTACTGGGAAGGTGGTACTGGTGAGCCGGACCTGGCTGGGGGGGCACAGACAGGGAGCGCACACTGGCAGGGAGTAGGGGGTCAGTCGCAACAGACAAGCGGCTAGGCAGTTCCAGCCCCTGCAGCACTACCGCAGTGTCCTGTCGTTTCACCCGGTTATTGTGCCACTGAACCAAGGTGGTGTGGCTCACGTCCACCAGCTGCAGGGTGGTCTGCTGCATGATGGTTCCATTGGCCAGAATGCGCCGCCTGATTTTCCTGTAGTCCTCCAGGATGAGATCCCATCTGGACACTGTGCCAGTCCCCTTCTTCTTGGGACTCCGGTGGATGGCACAGAGCCTGACAAAAATGGTCTCAATCAGGCGAGAACAATCTGGCCACTGGGCAAGTGGGGCAGTGGTGGTGAGTGCGTGCCTCTTCGCACTCTCCACCCCTGGAGTGAACTCCTGCCTCTTCTTGGGGGACCTGAACCTCCCTGTGTCCAGCCTGCTTCTGTGTCAGGCAGGAAACACCACCCTCCTCTTATCAAAATCCAGCAGGTTCTGCCAAAGTGCAACAATATTGCTCACCTAAGCAGAGAGAGCATAAAATACACAGCAAATGAGAAAACAAAATATGTGCAAGTGTAAACATGTCAGGTCAAAGAGGAAAAGTATAAAAAGTCGAAAAGTTTACTGTGTAAATAAAAAACACCCTAACCCTAACATAATTACATAACCACCATGAATAACTGTACAGGAATTAAGTTGTATGTGCATGCCTTATTGTAACGGACTGCTCTAAGACAGAAGGTAGAGGATCCAAATGCAGCTTTATTTTAGAATAATCCACAAACGTAGTCAAACACAGGCAAGAGGTCATAACAGTGAGTGACAGTCCGGGGTGCAGTGCTCTGTGGTGGTAACCACGGGCACTCACACTGGTGAATTGTGACACTTATAAAGCATAATCAGATGATTTCCTATTAATTCAATAGAATATGAAGGGAATACCAATATGGCAACACAGTGGGTTCACTTTTTAAGGCGTCATGAGCAATTTATCGGACAGTCAGTGCACATTTAACAAGGTAAATACATACCACAGACTCATCAGGAGATGCGATGGCACCTGACTGCCGCATGGAGGCAGCAGACTGGGTGGAGGAGGCAGCATTCAGGGTGGAGGAGGCAGCAGACTGGGTGGAGGAGGCAGCAGGCTGGGTGGAGGAGGCAGCAGACTGGGTGGAGGAGGCTGCATTCAGGGTGGAGGAGACCGCAGACTGGGTGGAGGAGGCAGAGAGGCTTGGTTCATCTGTAAGACATGACAGTAATTTCATGTCTTTGGTCTTCCCCGAAGCCCTTGTCTTCTTCGTCCACTCCTTCATCAACATGCTCCAGCATGTTCTCCGTCTCCTCTGAATCAGGGTCCACCACCAGGGGCTGTCCAGTCTGACTCAGGAGATAGTCAACACCAAGCAGCTCTCCTTTGAAAAAGAACAAAAACACACACATACATGACCAATTATATACAAAGCATTCCATCTAGAATCAGACAATTGGTTTTGGTAATGGGAATAATAAAAGTAATCTTTAGTTAAAGGGCTAGTTCACCCAAAAATGAAAATTCTGTCATAATTATTCACCCTCATGTCGTTTGACACCCGTAAGACATTCGTTCATCTTCGGAACAAAAATGAAGATATTTTAGTTGAAAGCTGATGGCTGAGAAAGGCTTCAGATAGGCCTCCATTGACATTCAGTACATTTACAATTACAAGACCCATAAAAGGCACTAAAAACGTTGTTACAAAGTCCATCTCACTACAGTGGCTCTACAATAAATTTACGAAGCGACGACAATAGTTTTTGTGCGAATTTTTTTTTTTTAAATAACTTTATTCTACAAGTTCTTGTCTTCCGTCTTCTCCTCGGACGTGAACTCACCAAGCACCAAGACGCATGTGCGAGAATATGACGCAGTTCGAACACATGACCCAGAAGCAAGTAGATTTGTTTACAAGCTGAGGAAGACGCACCGTATCTAAGCAGTTGAATTCTACATTGATCGTGCTTTAGGTCTTGGCATAGTGTTCAAAATGGGATGGCTAAAGTGTGCATTTCCTGGATGCCCGAACCGTGAGAATCGAACAAGTAAACGTAAAAGTGCTTTTTCAAATCCGTGAAATGAAAGGCTCACATTTCACTATTTCCCGTGGAATGATTCTGAACGACTGAAGCTATGGCTGCTGGCTGTACATCGGGATGTTGATTTACCGCTTCGATACGTCAAGCAGTTGAAGTTGTGCGGTGCACATTTCTCACCAGACGACTTCAAATCAGGTCACATTCGAAGACATCTGAAATCAACAGCTGTGCCCAGCCTGTTTTTACAAAACAAAGAGGTATGAGTTGAATCGTTTTTTTAAATGTTATAATGCTATGGATGATTATGCAAAGTATATACGAGTTAATATAGTAACATGAGACTACGAATGATTCATCACAGCCCAGTCAGGAGGAACCCCAGTCAGTAGTCCCTACACAGGACCCTCGTTCAGCAGGCCCATTACGGCCCAACCAGGACCCACAGTCAGCATGTCCACCTCTCAAGATTCAAGAGTTTTATTTGTCACATACACAGTTATATACACAATATACAACTGGCAGTGAAATGTAAACAGGTCCGCTCCATGGACAGTGCAAATAACAGTTACAAGAAATTAAAATAGAAATAGAATAAAATTAGAATAAAAAGTATTAACATAAGTAGAATTATAAATAAATCAAGTAAAAGATAAAAATAGGAAATAAGATAAAAATTAAAATATAAAAATTAAAATATAAAAATATAAAAAAATAAGTGGATATGATAAGTGAGATAAACTGTAGACTTAGAAATAAGTGGTTAACATAAATATATATATATGTATATATAAAGAAGTATAATGTGCAAGGTTTATTACAGGTTGTTACGCAGTAACAATAGGAAAGTAAAGTGCAGTGCAATGGCAGTATGTGGATGTTAATGTTTAAACTGGATGTTTATGCGTGTGCGGGGTGAAGTGAAGTCACGTGACTGAGTTCAGGAGTCTGATGGCCTGGGGGAAGAAACTCCTCCTGAGTCTTTCAGTCTTTGCCATCAGGCTACGGAAGCGCTTACCAGATGGCAGCAGGGTGAAGTGAGAGTTTGCAGGGTGATTAATGTCTCTGATGATTTTAGTAGCTCTACCTCTGCAGCGTTTGGTGTAGATGTCCTGCAGAGACGGGAGAGCTGAGCCTGAGATGCGCTCGGATAAGCGCACCACTCTTTGGAGGGCTTTGCCATCGTGACTGGTGCTGTTCCCGTACCATGCTGTGATGCACTGAGTCAGGACACTTTCTATCGCCCCTCGATAGAAAGTTTTCAGGATGGCTGGTGAAACCCTGAATTTCCTCAGCTGGCGCAGGTGGTACAGTCTTTGCCTGGCTTTTTTCACCTGTGTCTGGATGTGTGTAGTCCAGGTCAGATCCTCGGAGATGTTCACACCCAGGTATTTGAAGCTGCTCACTCTCTCTACCGGTGTCCCGCTGATCATGAGAGGGGAGTATGACCGATGCTGTCTCTTCCTGAAGTCCACAATCAGTTCTTTGGTCTTGTTAACATTCAGAGAGAGACAGTTGTCCTGGCACCATGATGTCAGTTGCTCCACTTCGTCCAAGTATGCCGTCTCATTGTTGTTGGAGATGAGACCCAGGACAACAGTATCATCAGCAAACTTGATGATCGAGGTGGAGCTGTGTGTGGACAAACAGTCATGGGTGTAGAGAGAGTAGAGCAGGGGACTCAGCACACAGCCCTGTGGAGCTCCAACACTCAGGGTGATGGAGGTGGAGGTGAACTGGCCTACTCTCACCGCCTGGGGTCTGCCAGTGAGGAAATCTTCAATCCAGAGGCAGAGAGAAGAATTCAGGCCTAGATCCAGGAGTTTGTGTGTTAGCTTAATGGGAACTATGGTGTTAAAGGCTGAGCTATAGTCAATAAATAGCAGCCTGACATAGTTCCCACTTTTGCTGTCGATGTGAGTGAGGCAGGCAGTGGTTTAACTGGTGTACATGTTGATTTTTTTCAACATTTTATGGACATGGTGGTTTAACTTTTTAGATTTGCTACCTTTGCTACCTTCTCTTACCAGTGTCTTACCAGATGTTAGTGATGGAAGTGAAAAAACAGTCACAGAATAATTTTTTTCGCCAGGATATTTAGCTGGTGTACCCCAGTCAACCCCAGTTAAACCACATAGCATCCAAAGTTCGCGAGAACATGAGTGTGCAGTTACACCAAAACTTCTGTTGATGCTATCAAGTCTACTTACAGCTGAACAGCATTCACGTTCATCAACATCTGGGACATACTACGCCATCTCTGCCGCAAAGTTCTATCAAAAAGTGTACTTTATTTAATTAAACTATCCATATTTTGTATTTGTATTGTATTGTACATACACAGACATTAATGATTGGGCTGCCTTGCTCAACCTCCAAATCCCAAAGAAAACTTCCTTCTACGCTATACAGTCCTCTTATTTAATCCCTGTAGTAGATATTGTGTACAAGGAAAAACAAGAGCAAATGCTGGAAGGCTTGCGGATGCAGAACATTCTGCAAAAAGGAGTGCATTTGTCAGGGGATAGGAGATCTGACAGGTAAATGTGAAATGCATGTATTATTAAAACATACTGGTAAGATTATTTAATTTTCATTTGATAATTTTTGCAGCCCGGGATTTTCAGCAAAATACTGTACATACAGTTTAATGGATGATTCCACCAGTCAGGTAGTCAACTTCGAGTTGGTGCCGGTCAGTGTACATGTTGATTTTTTTCAACATTTTATGGACATGGTGGTTTAACTTTTTAGATTTTTTTTTTTTAACTTAGAATGCTTGAATTTATATTGTTGTTGTTATTTTTTAATATGACCATAAGTCATAATCAGGAAACACAATTGAATATGTAATTATATATATATATATATATATATATATATATATATATATATATATATATATATATATATATATATATATATATATATATATATATATATATATATATGTTAATTATTATTATTATTATTATTATTATTATTTTCTTTATTTTTAAATAAAGGTTACAGAAGCATCAAGTTCTGTTTCAATGGAGGCCATAGGCTTTAGGAGAGGTCTAAACTCTATTTTGGAAAAGGAAATTGACATAAAAGTCGTGACTACGGACCGATCTCCGTCTATACGAAAGTTGATGAGGGTTGATTATCCACAAATTCACCATGAGTTCGATATCTGGCATGTAGTGAAGGGTATATACATCTTGCATTACTAAAACTTGTTATACTTGTTTATGTGTGTGTGTATACGTGTGTATGCCTATATTTACTTAATTATTTAATTTCTATAGCTGCACAAAATTGTTGCTATGTGTAAAGATGTTGATATAAATGTATTATGACTTTCATTTGCATGCATTATGCTGATTATTATGCCCCCAAACCTCATATGTAATACATACATTTCATTTTTAAGGGTTCTTCAAAAAATTGCTGTCAGTTTACAAAAAAAAAAAAGAACAATGACCTTCAACCATGGATTAAAAGTATATGCAACCATTTGTGGTATGCATGTGCATCCTGCAGCGGCGACCCCAATGTATGTTATGAAATATCTTCTAAAGTACATCTGATATCGACAACACTTTTTCAAAATTTACATTGTAATTTGTATTACACAGGTATTGACAGAGAAGTGGGAATCACTTCTCCATCACGTTTGTGGAGTACACAGTTGGGAAGAAGATGGACAACAACAGTGTGCCCATGATGACCTCACTCCTGACCAGCAGAGAAGAAAACGTTGGATACGAAAGGACTCTCCAGCGTTTTGGACACGGTCTTATTTGGTTTTAAATGTAAATCTCATGAAGGACCTGAGGCAAATGGCGTTATTCAAGCATACAGGCAAGTTACTACTACAAGAATGTATTTGAGTTCACATGGAAAGCTTAACATTATAAAATGTATCCATTTGTTTTTTCAGGCAGTCTTGAGGTGTACTATTTGGTTCTTTTGAAATACTGTCGGAAGAACTACACTTTCATTACTCCTCGATGACAGCTCGTACTCAGCTTGCTGTCCTAGGCCACAATGAAAATGTACACCGTCAACAGGCCACAACCACCTCGGGTAAGTAGTCAGCTACATAAAAGTGCTGATTCCACCACAGAATGCACAGTGCACGAACGCATAAATAATTATTGCCCTCTGAATATTTATTATGCTTTTATAGGTGTTCCACGATACAACGTCATCTATCCCAAGCAAACAAAAGAGTGGCTGGCAAGGAAAATCTATGAACCCACTACACAAAATTTCAGGGATGAACTAGTTCATAAAGTATTGCAGTGGCGCAGTGACCCCACTGTAGTGTTCAAGGACCCAACCTCTCAAATTTCTTTTCCAGAAATGCCTTGCAATATTGCAACAACAAAAAAAAACCAGACAAGGAAGCAGCTGTTGCAAAACATGTGTCGAGGTTTCAAAAATAAATGATGGACAATCATACAGTAATAGTTATTGTGATTTTTTTTTTCTTGTGTTGTTATATTTTTCTTTTAGTGAAATGCCATCTGCACATGCATGTATATGTAAACATTTTAGTAAAAAAATATTTGATCTATTATAGTGATGGTAAAGCCATAATCTGAGCAAAATTGTCCTAGCAGCATCGACATAACCTGTTTGGTATACTGTAACAAATGTACAAAAGCCTTTTTCAGTTTAGTTGTTTATTTTTATGATGACATAACTAAAACAAACACATTACTACTACTAATAATAAATAAACGATGTTGAAAAGATATATTGTTGTGCAGTTCTTTTGTTTAAATTAGTCTGAATGCTTCTTCAGCTTCCTTGAAACCCACGTAGGTTCCTGATGACGATGGGTATCTTGCCCGTATGGCTCGAACAACGCAAGACGGTAGACTTTGTCTGTTGTGTCTTCCCAGTTTTTCACCCTTGAGTATCCACTCCAGTACAACCCGGTACGCATCGAGTCTGAATTGCCTATAAACAAAAAACAAATTCATGGTAAATAGCTAGGCAGCATAAGCAATAGCTCATTAAAATTAAAAATTGCCAAACGTTACTTACTCAACAGATAGTGTTCCACCCGGACCTTCTGGCTTTGGACGTCGCTTCCAATTAACTTTGGGTAGATGAAAAAAAACTTCCAAAACACTGCGGCTTAGCAGTGGCGGAAAGCCAGGATCCTCTGTAAGGCAACGATGTGTTGTCTCATCTGCTGAATTAAAAGAAATGTCCAATGTCTCAAGTTGTGGCATGACAATGTCCCAATCGACACAGCACACACTCTCCTGTTCAGTAGGCATGGATTGGCATTGACCACATTTACACCACCACTTGTCCATTACTCTCGGTTTTGCAGTAGCTTGTGGCTGTGGTTGTGTTGCAGCCGCTTCCATCTCTTGTAGTTCGCTATCTGTAAATTCAGGTTCGAATAAGTATGAATGAACAAAAGAAATGCAAGTCCTCCTCTTCGTAGAAATCTGCTGACATATTTACGAATGATGTTTGATGTAAAGCACGATCAATGTAGAATTCAGCAGCTTAGATACAGCGCGTCTTCCTCAGCTTGTAAACAAATCTACTCGCTTCTGGGTCATGTGTCCGAACTGCGTCATATTCTCGCGCATGCGTCTTGGTGCTTGGTGAGTTCATGTCCGAAGAGAAGACGGAAGACAAGAACTTGTAGAATAAAGTTGTTATTTAAAAAAAAAAAAAAAGCACAAAAACTATTGTCGTCGCTTCTTAAAATTATTGTAGAGCCACTGTAGTGAGACGGACTTTGTAACAACCTTTTTAGTGCCTTTTATGGGTCTTGTAAGTGTAAATGTACTGAATGTCAATGGAGGCCTATCTGAAGCCTTTCTCAGCCATCAGCTTTCAACTAAAATATCTTAATTTTTGTTCCAAAGATGAACGAATGTCTTGCGGGTGTCGAACGACATGAGGGTGAGTAATTAATGACAGAATTTTCATTTTTGGGTGAACTAACCCTTTAACCTTAAACATTGTAAACCCATGAACCAAAAGTATTATGTAGACAGATAAGGGTAATACATACCAGTGTATTTGGCAGGTTGCCTGAAAATTGGCAAAAAAGGCCGGCCAAACACCTTCAGGCTGTTGGTGTTGACGCAGTGGGCCATATCCCCGGCGTAGGTGAGAAGGGACGCTGGTTTGCTGGTCACTGCCGCAGTCCCCCGATCCTGATTCCACCTGTTCAAGCCTTCCAGGAGGTAGAGCTGGAAATGGCACTGGTTCCTAGTAGAATAAAACAACAACATTTATACCAAGAAAGTCTTGCAATCTGAATAATGCATATAAATTATTTAAAACATCATACATGTGAGACACAAACCTGGAATGAACCTGTTCAGGTGACAATGAAAAGACTCCAGGGATGTGGACCCTCTGGCACAGCCATACCTGGTCAGGGTGACCCCTGCTTTTTTGGTGGTGCCTACCTCTGTGTAGAGTGGCACTTCTGGCAAGTCCTGGATGCACCTGAGATGGCGTTTTTGCACATGCCGGATCCAGAAGTGGCACACCCATAAGGTCCCTCCCATTTGCCCCACCCAGCTCCTGCAGCAGCCTCTTAATGAGGCGTATGGTGGCCTCCTCACTGCCCGTCCTCCTGCGGCAGAAAAGGCTGAGGTCCTTTTTACTGATGGTCCTGTCCAGCAGGAGGTCAGTAATAGCTGGCACACCCTCCTGCATCAGCTGCTGTCTTTTTGCCTACCACAACAGGCTGAGGTCCCCTGCCTCCCACTCAAAGATGCAGGCGGACAGGCATCCCATTCATGGCCACCCAGCTTCTTTGTGATCTGGAATTTACAAATGTAATGACACATTTATTATGTACTGTTATCACTTATAACAACATGAATGTCTATCTGACAGTATTTGAAAAACATGTAAGTCTATCACAGAGTCAGATTATTTATTTCCTTTTTGGTTGAATCAATCTTTAAGATGGTGCCAAAGGTCGACGTAATGCTGGTCTTGATATGGTCAATACGACAGAGGATGTCCCTGCCGTATACGGACAGCAGCCAGCGACTGGTGAGGATATTAATGGGATCTGGAGGCCCCTGGCTGGCCACTGGAAAGAGGCTGGGTAGATCCACAAAGTCAGCACACTCCCCAAGATAGTGTGCCAACCGATTCAGCCATTCCTCCCCATGGTTCTCTTTCAACTGCCTCACCAATAGAGCTGGATTGTTGCCCAGCATCCGGTCCCGAAGCAGCCTAATGACACTGATGTCACAGGCAAACCTGAAATTGTTGCTGTGATTAGTTACATGTTCATTGGGGGGTCAGTTTATACAATACAATACAATGTTTATTTATATAGCACATTTAAAAACGACCAAAGTGCTGCACAGAATATGAAAGCAAAACAGTCAAGATTACAAACAATATTAGCAAGATTACAAACAATAAGACACAATCTATCAAGCACAAACTGTAAAATAGATGAGGTGCATTAAAATAAAGGATCATTGCACAGTAAATCAGGAAATATTAAATGCCAGGGAGAAGTACGTTTTTAAGAGTGGACTTAAAAATAGACAAGAGTTGAAGCAGTTTGAATATGAATTGGGAGACTATTCCACAACTTAAATAAATAACAGGGCCAATAACAGAAAAGGCACGATTGCGTCTGTTTTTCAGACGTGCCCTGGGAACACGCAATAGAATCAGCTGATCGGAGTGCTCTTGATTGAGTATATGGATGAACCAAATCTGATAGGTACTGCGGAGCCTGATTATGAAGTGATTTCTAGACGAACAACAACATTTTAAAATTAATTCTATATTTGACCGGCAGCCAATGCAATGAGATCAAAACTGGTGTAATAGACTCATGTTTACGTTTCCCACAATGAAGCCGAGCCGCTGCATTCTGAACCAACTGTAGACGTGAAACGCATGATTGAGGAGCACCGAAATACAATGAGTTGCAGTAATCCAATCGAGATGTTACAAAAGCATGCATCACCTTTTCAAGGTTCTTTCGAGACAAAAATGGCTTCACTTTCGTCAGAAGACGAAGATGATAAAAACAGGACTTAACGACAGCACTTATCTGTTTATCAAACTTAAGTTTGCTATCCAACCAAACACCCAAATTTCTTGCATGTGTAGTGCTGTATGGAATAAGGAGTTCTAAATCAAAATCGTGTATACAGTGGTCATTAGAGCCAAATAAAATGCATTCAGTTTTACTCTCATTGAGGCTCAAAAAAATTACTTGCAAGCCAATGTTTTAGTTCTTCTAAACAGTCTAATATAGGTTTTAAAGCCTGCTTATTATCACGCTTCAGGGGATATAAATTTGTGTGTCGTCAGCATACAGACGAAATGAGGCCCCATACTTATTAAAAATAGATCCCAAAGGAAGCATATAAAGGGAAAACAGTACTGGACCAAGTATCGAACCCTGGGGAACACCAGACTTTAGATGTATTTCAGATGAGGATTGGTTTCCAATACTAACAACATACCTCCTATTAGTGAGAAAAGAATGAAACCACTGCAACACCATGCCCCGGAGACCAACACATGTCTCAAGACGTGATATAAGTGTGTTATGATCAACTAAATCAAAGGCAGAACTGAGGTCTAACAAAACCAGAGCCATAGACTGCCCAGAGTCAGTAATCAGCATGATATCATTCAAAACGAGTAAGATAGCAGACTCAGTGCTGTGACAGGATTTAAAACCAGATTGAAATTTTTCAGAGATTGAATTAATAGTCAAGTAAGATTGAAGTTGATTTAAAACCACTTTCTCTAAAATGTTTGAATAAAAAGGCAAATTAGAGATGGGACGAAAGTTAGCCATTAGTGCAGAATCCAAGCTAGGTTTTTTAAGATGAGGCCGCACCGTAGCAAGTTTAAAGTCGCCAGGTACAGTGCCAGTATGAAGACATTTGTTGATAATAGACAATAAGTCAGGGCCATTAGTCTCAATAATTTGTCCAAGAAAACGTTCCGGAATTACATCCTGGGGGCACATAGTAGGTTTTAGTGTAGACGTAATCTCAATCAAGGTATTTAAATTTACAGGCTCAAAGACAGACAAAGTGGAAGGGGAGATAGGAGTATCAGGCAATTTGTATGACGACAGAGGCAGCAAAGATGTAATCTGGGAAATCTTATCATTAAAATATCTTGCAAAATCTTCACAAAGAGAGACAGATGTCGCAGGAAACCGATTCACAATTGGGTGAAGAACAGATTCAATAGTGGAAAAAAGAATATTTGGTTCATGACTATTTTTTTAAATGAACTCCGAAAGATAACTACACTTTTGCAGACTTAGCAGCTCGCTGATATGACACTTGTAGTTTATCTTTTTTCCATTTACGTTCAGCCCTTCGACAGGTCTGTCTGAGAGAACGGGTAAGGTCATTTTGCCAAGGGATTAAATTGTGCTTGTGTTTTTTCTTCTTCAATGGTGCAGTAGAATTCAAAATGTTAGAACCGTTAGTATTAAACAGACTTAGATGTTCATCAGTATCCAAGTGACGTGGAGAAATTCATATATTGATTGGCACTTTGATGCACATACATGGAGGAAAATTCGTCACTTGAGCGGTCAGTGATGATACGAGTCCAGCGAGGAAGTGGAGAATTTCTTTGAGTATTCCCATCCAAAGGCATGGAGAACAATATAGGCATATGATCAGACAAGCCTGCATTATTGATTTTAATGTCCAACACTGTTAAACCACGAGATAAAATCAGATCCAGAGTGTGACCTTGAACATGAATTGGTCCCATTGCTCAAAGTCAAATATGTCAAGTAAATTAAGAAAGTCTTTTGAAAGTGGCTTGGAATCACAGCAGACATGGATGTTAAAATCCCCTAAAATCAAGATTCTGTCATGATTAAGGACAATTTCCCCCATAAATTCAGCAAATTCATTGAGAAAATCATTGTGTGCATGAGGTGGGCGATATATAATTGCAAAAACCACTGGGTTGTCTAGAGAGAGCAAAAACAACTGAACTTCGAAACTACTACGAGTCCCAGTTGATAAGCCACGACAGAAGAGAGAGTCTTTAAACACTGTCGCCAATCCCCCACCATGACCGGATAAATGAGGGGAATTTAAAAATGTACAGCCCTGTGGTACCAGCTCAGTGAAAGGACTCAAGTCTCCAGGTTTAATCCATGTTTCAGTAATGCAAAGTTTATCCAAGGCATTTGAAGTAAAGTAATTTAATAAAAAAAAGTTTTGTTTACCAGAGAGCGCGCGTTGATTAAAGCCACTTTATATAGCGGCGAATCTCCCTGAACCTTTGTCCGACACAACGGTCGAAGATTAAAGGTGTTCACACCACCGCGACGAACATGGGGAGGAAAACGGCGTGAAGACATGGAAAGAACGCTGGACACAATAGGTCGAAGCCATCAATGTGAAGCAACCAGCTGACTCCAGCGAACGTGGTGTTCAGATGTCAGACCAGGCCTGTCAAACAACCGAGGCGACGTCCATGCAGAAGATCTCAACCGAACTGCAGCGCCGCCCCGCTTTCCACGTTTCCTCCGACGTCTTCTTTTCCAAGGCAAGTTAGCCAAGCGCCAGCAATGGTTTACAGGGAGATGTGAATGTGTAGGCAGAGAAGTGCGTGACAAACAAATGTCACCCCTGGCAGTTTCAATAGCCGCACAAATATCCATGAGTGTTTGGCGATCATAAACCAACACCATTTTACAGCTTGTGATTTAAAAAGATACACATAACAACATAAAAACTGCGGACGACTAGGAGAACAGCAGACGGCATGCCACATACGGCGCTATCTTCATTCATCTTCAAGTTTAGTCGTTAAAGTCTGCTGTACTCACTTGTGGGTCAGGATCAGCCAGAACAATTTCTGGTGAGGCAGGTCAAGCTGGTCCCGGACAGTCTGACTTGTTGACAGATAGTTTAGAGAACACACAGTGCACCTGAGTGTCTCTGTCAACATCAGGTAGTATCTGTCAATGTCCAGGACCTTCCGAGCCCTCTTGTGGACACCGTAGCCCATCAGGTTCTTGCCACAAGCTGGGCAGGACACCCTCACCTTCCACAGGTGGTAGGGCATCCACACCATCACCCGATGGGTGAAGAACCGGTCAGGAGTTGGTGTCTGGTGTTACATGTGGCTCATACCACAGCTTCAAATCTGTCCGCAGCTTGCCAGAGTGAAACAAGGTGTTGGCAAAAATCGCAAAGTATTATTTTCACTGCCAAGTGGTTCATCTATATGAATGCTTAATTCACAGTAACTGCCTTTCATAAAGCTCTTACTATCAAACTTTTGCATCTCGTTCAGTTTAACTAGAATGAAATCATGAGGTCAGGTTTTGAAAGAATGTCTAGCTGTGTTACAAGTGTGATCAGTTTGGAGTTTTGTACTAAGAGTTGAAAATGTACACCTTGTGAAAACGGTATCAAAAAGTGAAAGTTTAAAAATGTTACATTTGTGGTGCTATACTCAAAAAAAATTGAGAAGGACTGGGAGCCCTCTCAGAGGATGCAGATGGGCTGGGGTCCTCACAGAGGATGGAGAAGGGGTGGTGGTCCTCACAGACCTCAAGACTTGACACAGTAATTTCATGTATTTGGTCTTCCCCGAAGCCATTGTCTTCATCGTCCACTCTTCATAGACATCCTCCAGCATGTTCTCCGTCTCCTCTGAGTCAGGGTCCACCACCAGGGACTGTCCAGTCAGACAGACTCGTACTGGGAAAACCTCCCAGAAATAAACACATAAATAAACAAATGCAAACTCACATTGCTTAAGTATATACAGTACGTACATGCCACACGTGTCTCCTCAAACTTAGATGATAGCACACTGCTGGCAGAGGCAACTATCTCAGTGGAAACAGTCGGGCGGGTGAGGGTGGCTGAGGGCCCTGTGGCTGCCTCAGTGGACACAGTGGGTGGGAGGGTGGCTGAGGGCCCTGTGGCTGCCTCAGTGGACACAGTGGGTGGGAGGGTGGCTGAGGGCCCTGTGGCTGCCTCAGTGGACACAGTGGGGTGGGTGAGGGTGGCTGAGGGCCCTGTGGCTGTCTCAGTGGAAACAGTCGGGCGGGTGAGGGTGGCTGAGGGCCCTGTGGCTGCCTCAGTGGACACAGTGGGGTGGGTGAGGGTGGCTGAGGGCCCTGTGGCTGTCTCAGTGGAAACAGTCGGGCGGGTGAGGGTGGCTGAGGGCCCTGTGGCTGCCTCAGTGGAAACAGTGGGGTGGGTGAGGGTGGCTGAGGGCCCTGTGGCTGCCTCAGTGGACACAGTCGGGCGGGTGAGGGTGGCTGAGGGCCCTGTGGCTGCCTCAGTGGACACAGTGGGGTGGGTGAGGGCCCTGTGGCTGCCTCAGTGGACACAGTCGGGCAGGTGAGGGTGGCTGAGGGCCCTGTGGCTGCCTCAGTGGACACAGTGGGGTGGGTGAGGGCCCTGTGGCTGCCTCAGTGGACACAGTGGGGTGGGTGAGGGCCCTGTGGCTGCCTCAGTGGACACAGTGGGGTGGGTGAGGGTGGCTGAGGCCCCTGTGGCTGTCTCAGTGGAAACAGTCGGGCGGGTGAGGGTGGCTGAGGGCCCTGTGGCTGTCTCAGTGGAAACAGTCGGGCGGGTGAGGGTGGCTGAGGGCCCTGTGGCTGCTTCAGTGGACACAGTGGGGTGGGTGAGGGTGGCTGAGGGCCCTGTGGCTGCCTCAGTGGACACAGTGGGGTGGGTGGTAAGGGTGGCTGAGGGCCCTGTGGCTGTCTCAGTGGAAACAGTCGGGCGGCTGAGGGCCCTGTGGCTGCCTCAGTGGACACAGTCGGGAGGGTGAGGGTGGCTGAGGGCCCTGTGGCTGCCTCAGTGGAGACAGTCGGGTGGGTGAGGGTGGCTGAGGGCCGTGCACGTGCCTGGACCAATGCTACAAAACAAAACACAGGACAAACAGACAAACATGACTACTGAACAACAAATATATACTAACAAACCAAAAAAATTGTTATACAAATAAATGTTTGCTTACAAGGTGAGGAGGGAAACCAGCCTTTCTACAGTCTTGGTCAGGCTATTCTGGTTAGGCAACTTCCCAACCAAGAGGAAGCGGAGAGAGGCGGTGGAAGTATGGGTGGTGGTAGCGTGTTGGGTGGGGGGAGTGAGCTGGGTGGGGGCAGCGTGCTGGGCGGTAGCAGAGTGCCCAGCATATTGCTCTTCCTTCATTTCAAAGAAACCCAGCAGGTGTTTTTTGTTAGCTAGATCTCCTTGGTACAGACTTAAGCTTTTCTTGGCCTTGTCCAGCATGGCCACCGGGGACAGGGGTCTTGTGTACGGCTTTCCTTTGTTGGCCTCCTTCACCTTTCCTGCTTCCACTGTATCTGTCAGATTCAGGCTGCCATCAGCCCATATCCTGAAGCGAGGTTCCATCTAAATTATAAAATGAAGATATAAAGACTATAGAGAAACAGACAAACACATTTGGTAACACATTAATGCAGCTGCATATATTACATTGCTATATTTACTCATATATTTACTTGATCGATTGCTCCTGTCTGCCTACTGTTTGTCCTGCTGCTGCTGTGCTCGTGTGTGCTGCTCGCTTTTGAATCTTTATTTGATATCATTCCCTGTTGTTTAAACTGCTAAATATAACTTGCTCACCACCATATTTTCTAATATTGCCTACCACATTAAATCTGACATCGCTAGCTTTTAATCTAAATCACTATCACACGTTAGCTTTTCACTAGTTTGTTAGCTTACCGTCTCTGCACCCGGTCTCCTGTTTTCTGAGTCCATCAAACAACTGTGGTGTGTTGAATCAACAAACACGGTAAGCCATGTCATCTTCTCCTGTCATTGTCACTTGCACTGCATGTTACATGTTTAGTATATCGTTCTCCGGTGGCGAACAGGGCTTCACATGTGATAAATGTAAGGAGATAGTCAGGCTGACGGAGAAGATTTCAGATTTAGAGACACGCATCCAGACTTTTTCTGAGAGTAGTGAGAATGTAACAGCTTTAGACACTGATTTGGATGTGAATAGCTTAGTGAACTCTGTACCTTGTTCGGTTCCGGCTGTGGAGCCCGGGCAACTGGGTGACAGTGAGACGTGTTGTGAACTTTTATCTTCTAAAGTGTAGGAAACTCAGAAGATGAAGACCAGGAGACTTCGGGATCAAACAGAAGTTATTCTTTTAATGAGAACTCTCTGTGCTGCAGGTCGTCCGAAAACAGTCTAATTTAACAGTACAAAATAATGCAATTTATCTACATTTCAGGGGGAGGGATTATACAGCAGGGAAGGAGACAGGAATGTTTGGGGTGTGTCCCAATTTTCCTATGTCTCATCAGCCGTAATTCAATCAGCATAACAGTGTCATTCAAATGCATAGATACTAACCCAATCACTCTGGCAGTATTGCTCTAAACTTGTCATGGTAAATAGTCAGGAAGTGCATGTAGACAAATGACTTAATGTCTCAAACACTTACACGGCCTGACGTAATCTTCTTAGAATTTCCTCAAGTTTACTTCAAAATGTAAAACACAAATATAGATAATGTTTTCAGTTATATTATATTACATTGGAACCTAGATATAACAATGTATACATTTGTAATCTTACATTCCCCCCCTTTGGGAGTTCTAATAACTCTCACATAATACAAATTTAAACCTTCATAAGTCCATTCTGTAGTTTATGTTTGTTAACATAAGCCCCATCGTCTAGTCATGTAACTTGGAAAAAATTACAGGCAAATATCACTTTCTCAGTGTTGATTGTCTGTAGTGACGAATGACATGTTGACACAGAAACACACATGTTGCTAAGGTCCGTGTAGTTCATTACGGGCAATGTTATTTTGTGGTTGGAAACAGTCCTTGTGAGTCATTTGTTGACCTAACAGGTTTCCGAACCATGAAGAATTATCTTCAGTCATCTGATGTAATTTTGCTGAAAGATCAAAAATGTCTTGTTGGATTTTGTTCAAGAGTCCTTGACCACCATGTTTGTGCATAAGTGAGTCCTTGAATGCAGCCATCTTCTTTTTTGGTGGTAGGAAAGCAACCAGGGTGCACCTGCCATTGAATTGGCTGAGCAGGATGTTATATACAGACGTTCCTCCCATCATGTGCCACCCATGGGATTCCTGCTCCTACCGAAGGCAGGTGTGGCATGCAAACGTTCTTTCCAGCAAACAAGGGGTTTCTTGACCTATTCATCAGCTCTAAGAATATGTTGTTTCTCGGGTCTACACTTTGTGCGATGTCCATGATGAGTAGTAGCAAGGCAATCTTGATCATGTTGATGGAAGACTGAAGTTCCCGTAGATCATTCTCTGCGTTGTGTTTTTTCTTCTTCTTGACAGTTGACTCAGTAGTGGGTCTAGTTGTCCTTCAGAGGTTGTGGCTTCATACGCAGGTGAGGATCGGTGCGTATGGGTCTAGTTGTCCTTCAGAGGTTGTGGCTTCATACGCAGGTGAGAGTGCGTGTGCGTGCGTATGGGTCTGGGGACAGCCTTCAAGTGGTATCTGCACAGATTAAGAACGATAAACAAAAGACAACAGAGCAGTATTTGTTCTAAAAGACAGCAAACATCAGGGTTGTCTCATCTGTTCAATCGGAGTCTGCTATTGTTGTTTCTTCTTTCCCTATTTCTTAATTCCTGCTACACCTAAAGAAACAGTGAGGAAAGGATGGACTAGTGGATGGGGAAAGGCCTATAAGGAAATCTTCGCCGCAGGTTTTTCCCCCAAATGCTTATTGCATTCAGTTCTTTCCTGGGCTCCTCACTGGTCCATGTGTCCGCCATATCCTGTCCCTGTTGGTGGAGGAACACTCTGCAGTGTGACACATGAGTAAGCAGGTTGAGAAATATTTTCAATTTCCTCAAATCTCTGAAATGTTCTCTTGGCGCCACATACCTTCACTGAATCAACAGGCACATCAGATACTGATTGAATGGCTACATCTGTTTCAAAGAAAGCTTGCAGGTCAGGATAAACGTTATCAGTCTGACTAACTTCATTCACATCAGTTTTTCTCTACAGCTTTGTTGAGGTTCAATTTCTTAGTCAAAGAAGCTACTTTAGCAGAGTGCTCTTTGTTCTGTTTCTCTAGCTCTGAGATAAGCTGAGACTGTTGTCTAGCTATTGCTAAAACAAATTCTCTGTGACAACAAATAATGCCTTTCACATTGTTCTTGTGAATACACGCTCCAAGCACTTTTTTACATTCATCAACTTACCAAGTCTTGTCTGGATGGATCTCATATTTCTGAGTTAGTTTTTGTCTAACTTTCTCTGTGACAATTAAATCCATCTGCACTCCTAACTGTGATTTTAAATCACTTTCAGTCCACAAAGGAGCTGCGAGACCACCTTTTTCAGTTGTGGGGATCAGTCTAGCTTTCTTTCTAAACATTTTTGAATTTCTTTGTTACCACACACAAACACTGACTTCTCTGATCAACAAACTTGTTAACACAGCTCAACTATTGTTAACTTTCTTTTGCAAAAACAGAGGACATCACAAATATTAACTAAATGCTAATCTTCCCTGCCTAAAACAGAACAATTATTAGCTTGTGAGGCTAATCTCTTCTGCCTGAAACAGAGGCTGAACAATTATTAGCTTGATGCTAATCTTCCTTGCCTGAAACAGAACAATTATTAGTTTGTGAGGCTAATCTCTTCTGCCTGAAACAGAGGATAACTTTCATGTCTAAAACTTTTTAGAGGGTAACTAAGTTAACCAAACCCTACAGCTGCCTGATAACTCTTCTCTGATGGTGCAGAGGATAACTAATTTGTACTGGTCTTAAAGGTTCTTTTGGATAGAGTGACTCACCAACCCTTGGTTGTACAGAAATAATTCAGTCTGGAAATCTTTGTTCGGCTGGAAGTTTCGCTCTGGATTCCAGTCTGGAACGTAGGCAGATCTTTGAGCTTGAAGTTTCAATCTGGATTTCAGGTGAGGAAGCTGGAACTCTATCCAGGTCACAGGGCACCATCTGTTGTGAACTTTATCCGGGTCACGGCACCATCTGTTGTGAACTTTTATCTTTTAAAGTATAGGAAACTCAGAAGATGAAGACCAGGAGACTTCGGGATCAAACAGAAGTTATTCTTTTAATGAGAACTCTCTGTGCTGCAGGTTGTCCGAAAACAGTCTAATTTAACAGTACAAAATAATGCAATTTATCTACATTTCAGGGGGAGGGATTATACAGCTGGGGAGGAGACATAGGACAATTGGGACACACTCCAAACATTCCTGTCTCATCAGCATAACAGTGTCATTCAAATACATAGATACTAATCCAATCACTCAGGCAGTATTGCTCTAAACTTGTCATGGTAAATAGTCAGGAAGTGCATAAAGACAAAATACTTAATGTCTCAAACACTTACACGGCTTGACGTAATCTCCTTAGAATTTCCTCAAGTTTACTTCAAAATGTAAAACACAAATATAGATAATGTTTTCAGTTATATTCTATTACATTGGAACCTAGATATAACAATGTATACATTTGTAATCTTACAGACGGCATAGTCGCGGATCTAAAAACCGCTTTTCCGTTCCGATTAGAACACCAAACAGGTTCTCCCCTCTCAGTGACGCACCCACTAAGTATCCTGTTGAAAGTGTCCTAGTGATTGACAATTCTATTACACGGAACGTGAAAATAGAGACACCAGCCACCATAGTCACATGTTTACCGGGAGCCAGAGCGCCTGACATCAAAGCAAATTTAAAAGTGCTGGCTAAAGCTAATCGTAAATTCTCTAAGATTATTATTCACGTCGGCACTAATGATGTTCGACTTCGCCAGTCGGAGATCACCAAAATTAACATTAAAGAGGTGTGTGAACTCGTTAGTATGATGTCAAATGCAGTTTTTTGTTCTGGTCCGCTCCCCGTTAAAAGGAGTGATGAGATACTTAGCAGACCATCATCACTCAATGGCTGGTTGTCTAAGTGGTGTCCGCAAAATAACAGTTCATAGACAATTAGAAAAGCTTTTGGGGCAGACCAGACCTGTTGAAGAAGGATGGCATCCATCCTTCTTGGGGTGGTGCCGCTCTTCTCTCTCTAGTAATTTGGCACATAGTCTTAGAGCTAAACTCACTAGGACTCACCTTGACTCACTAGGGCCCAGGTCAGGAAGCAGACAAACTTGCTAAACCCACCGTCTGCTAGCTGTCTCACGTCACCGGAGTCAGATAAATCCCAGCTGATAGAGACTCTTTCACCTAGATATTAGCACATAGAGACTGTCTGTTCCCCGAATGAACAAATACAAAAAACCATCAACACCATTCAACGATAAAAATTTAATTGATGTCCAACAAATAAACAATAGATATAATACAAATGAACACATGATAAAGCTCGGGTTGCTCAATATTTGATCCCCCTCCCCAAAAGCGATGAAGAGATGTCACACCGATCACAAGTTCAGTGTGGAGTACCGCAGGGCTCAGTGCTAGGACCGCAGCTCTTCACCCTGTACATGCTACCACTGGGAGATATCATTAGGAAGCATGGCATTAGTTTTCTTTGTTATGCTGATGATACTCAGCTCTATATTTCTTTACGCCCTGACGAAACTTACCAATTCAAGTCATGTCAAGTCAACTTTATTTATATAGCGCTTTTTACAAGGCAGATTGTTTCAAAGCAGCTTCACAGGTTTTGGCAGGTTATGCCAAAGTGCCACAATGTCATTGACCTGAAAGTGACACAAAACAAACATAGATGAGATTCAAACACAAAATTTTTAAATAAAAGAAAAGAATGATCTTGCTGTAGTCTCTGAGAATTAGAGTCCATCTAGTCAGTGAACAAGTACCCTATTTTTTTGGACTTTTATAGATGCTACAGAATCTTACAAAAATGCACTCTACCACACGACAACAGTCTGGCCACTGGGCAGGGGATCCTGTCGATCCTAGGACGCAACGTGTCATGCTCTCAACACTTGGTGTAAATTCAGGTTTCTTTTTAGAGCACCTGAAGCGTCCTGTTGTCAGACACGACTTGTACCTTGCAAAGTACCCCACACGCTGCTGGTCATATGGCAGAAGGTTCTGCCACAGAGCTATGATGCTATGGCCTGCTGGGCGTTAAGTGTTTGTCCAGTTTCATTCCTCAGTCCCACCAAGTACTCTGCCAGGCTGTCCACTCTGTCCATCCCTGGGATACAGCGCTCATCCACAGCCTGGTAAATATATGAATATATAAAAAATAAAATAAGAACAAGATTACAGGCAGAAAATAAGCACATCTTTCGCACTGTTTACATGTCACAAAAGACCTACCAGCTGTTGCTGTGGTGCTGCTGGAGTTGTCATGGCAGGTGGCTCAGAGTGACTTGTAGCTGTAGTACTGGCAAGAGAGGCTGGGACGATGGAAAAATAAGGAGGAGCAGAGTCTAGGCTGGTGGGGACATATGTTGGGCCAGAGGGCGCAGTGGTGTGCTCATTTGCAACCTGTTAAATGTAATAAAAAAATACTAATGAAATAAACATCAAAATAATACAATTACAAGCAAGACAATAACACCACTGATACAAAATGCCATAAAAGACTTGCCAGTTGTTGTGGTGCTGCAGGGGTGACGGGTGATGGCAGTGAAGAGGAGGGACTAGCAGCAGTGGAGCTGGTACAGGCATGCACAATCTGGAAAATGTAAAACACGTTTTTATAAAAATGGATTGTAATTAGAGCTTATCTTTTGCATTATGATTTTATTCATTTATATATTCTTCAGATTTGTATTAATTGTCTTTCATCTCTGTCTATTTCCTGATTGCATTGTGTATTTTTTTGTGATTTGAAAAGAGATATACCAATACATTTTCTTATTATTATACAATAATAATGAGTATTATTACTATAAATATTATAATACAATAAATGTCTACATTTTCCGGAGCAACTGGGAAGTCCACTGACACAGTATGATAAAAAAATGTGACGGGCATAATTACCAGTTGTTGCTCAAGTGCAGCTGTAGTGATATCAGATTCAGGCCCTAAAGTCAGTACAGCAGTGGCCTGGAGAGAGGTGGGAGTTGGAATGATGGCTGAGCTGGTGGTGGTAGGTGATGGACCAGAGGACGGGTCCAGTAGCCCAACGGTTGGGTCCAAACCAGCATCTTCAAAGCCCTCATCTTCCAACTCTTCCTGTGTGCCAACATCTTCCAGCATCTGCTCAGTCTCCGAGTCAGGTTGGACATCCTGCAAGGCCCTCCCTGTCTGGCGGTATAGATAATCTATACCTATTAACTCCCCTGGGACAGACAAGAAAATAGGATAAAGGAAAATTTACTTTTCAGAAAATTCATAAGATAATTTTATTTTATGGATATAAAAAATAACCTCATGATGGAAAGCTTAAACTAACCAGTGTAAACAGCAAGTGGCTGAAAAGAGGGGACAAGCTTCCTTCCAAGCACCTTGACACTGTAGTTGTTGACACAGTGAACAAGGTCGCCTGAGTAGCTGAGCAGCGATGGAGGCCTGACTGCCAGGGGTGCAGCTTTACGGACCTGATTCCATCTGTTAAGGCCTTCCAGGAGGTACAGCTGGAAATTCAGGCTGTTGGCACTGATTCCTTAAGATAGAACAAATATGAGCAATATTGTTAGGTTAACTTGTTGTGTTTGGTTCTTTGACAGACATTAATTGTGTCAGCGTTTCAGGGGTAATAATAATACAAATAATATAATACTACTACTACTACTACTACTACTAATACAATGTTTAACTGCAAGTAAATATTGCTGATGAATAAAAAGTGATTCATATTGACCTGGAATGAACCTGTTCAGATGTAGGTGGAAGGATTCAAGTGATGTGGAGCACATCTGTAGTTTAGCAAGACAATACTCTCCTTGGTAGTGGTGCCAGTTACAGTGTACAGGAGGACACCTGGTTCATCCTGAATGCACTTCACATGCTTTTTCTGGATTTGCCAAGAAGAAGAGACCAAGAAGGTCTCTGCCCTTTACCCCCATGAGCTCATTAAGAAGCAGTTCAATCATTATGATCGTCTGCCTCTCCCCTCTTGTTTGCCTCCTGCAGTGCAACACCAGTTCCTCCTTGGTTGTCTGCTGTTCCACTAGTTTTTCAGTGATCCCTGGAACACCTTCTCGTTTCATCTGTTCCCTCTTAGCTTGACGCAGCAAGGCAACATCTCCATTGTCCCACTCAAAAATGCAGCTTGACAATCTGGACATGAAGATGGGGTACAGAGGATGTGCATCCTTTGTACACCCAGATGCCAGTCGCCACATGAAGTGGTATATGTCCAGCTTTACAACCAGGTCTGGCCACCCACCAAACCTTTGTTTTAGCCTTGTCTGTCCTGTGCCCTCCCGACAACATTCACAGTCAACATAGCGAAGTTGAGGAGGACCCACACCAGCACTGCTGTATCTGCGGATGAGATCAGTAGCCATGGTGTCAAGAGCCGGTCCCTCCTGAGCAGTCAGGACACTGATGATGATTTGGCCCACTTCATTGCTCACAAATGTAAGCCACAAGGCGGTCCCCTTGGCAAAGCCTGATAGCTTCTTGGTGATCTGGGATCAAACAGAAAAGACAATGAGTGCCTAAGGCCCAATCCCATTTCTACCCCTTAGCCCTTCCCTTTCCCCTATCCCTTCATTTTGTTCACATGAAGGAGTAAGGGAAAGGGCCAGATAGCCCTTTAAACAAAGATTTTTCGGTACCACACTACGAACAAAGGGGTATGATGAATCCTGCATACACAGACTACCGTGATCCTAGACTGTGTGTATTGATGTTGCCTACGCCTTGCCACTCTTTTTCAAGGGGCAATGGGAAGGGGTAGGCTACCCCTATGCTAACCCCTAGTGGTTGGCATATGGGTAGGGGTAAGCATATGGGTAGGGGTAAGCATATGGGTTAGGGGTAGGCATAGGGTTAGGGGTAGGCGTATAAAATAGAATTGGGATGGGGCTTAAAGCTCAAATAAACTAATAAAATAAAATAAAAAAAAACATTTACCTTTTTTGTGGAATCCATTTTTAATATATTGACAAAGGTAGATGTTATGCTGGCTTTGATGTGATCCAGCCTGCTTAAAATGTCCCGGCCATAAACAGCCAGCATCCATCTGTGGGAAGGAATATCCACTGGCTTAGGAGGGTCATGGAACTTCACAGGGAGCAGGCTTGGCAACAAAGTCTGAGCATGCGCCAAGGAAGCGACAAACACGCTTAAGCCACTCCTCGCTGTGATTTTCCCTAGTCTGCCAGACCAAGCAGCTGGGGCTATTACCCAAGGTCCTCTCCCTCAGAAAACGGATCACCCGCATCTCACAAGCGTACATGTATTAAAAAAACTAAGTTAAAAAGAGAACAAAAAAGAGAACCAAATGGCAAACATTAAAAATAGCTTTTTGAGACACAGGCTAAATAATTTCAGTATACTCTACTTTTGTGTCAGGATTAGTCGGAACTCCATTCTGTGTGCCAAATCCAGCTGGTCCAAGATGGTCTTGCTGGTGGAAATGTAACTTTACAACCAGCTGAACTGCACCAGAGAGTCTCCGTGATCATCAGATAGTACCTATCCACAGCCAAAACCTGGCGGGCTCTCTTGTGGGCTCCATAACCTGTGAGCTGTTTTCCACACACAGGACAGGACAGCCTGACCTTCCAAAGGTGGTATGGCATCCACACAAGAAGCCGGTGTGTGAAAAAAGGCTCTGGAGTGGGGGCCTTATGATATATGAGTGCTGGCTCCGGTGGATCATACCACAGCTTCAGGTCAGTGCACAGCCGCTGGTTCCTCCACAGAGCAGATGAAATCCACATCTGATCCTGAGGTGGTATGGTCCGCATCATCTTTGCATGCAGCCAGCCAGGCTCTGAACCAGGAGCAGTCTGAGGGTGAGCCGAGCGACCGACCATAGATGGAGCACCAGAGGTGTCAAAAAAAGATGTGGCAGTGGCAGTGTAACGTATTGCTCTGAGTCAGAAGGTTGAGGATCCAAACGCAGCTTTATTGAAGGGGTAATCCACAATCGTAGTCAAAAACAAGCAAAAGGTCATACACAGGCAAGCAGTCCAAACAGGTAAACAAGGCAGGAGAGACAGGCAAAAGGGTAATCCGGGAGACAGGCAAGAAATCCAAAAACCGACAGACATGAAACCAGGGAAAACGCTCAGAAATGCAGTTAACAACAAACAAGACGTCTCAGTTAAAGACAGTGTGAACATGGTTTATATAGGCTGGGGTAATGGGTTAATGAGGTGATGAGACCCAGGTGCAAACAATGAGTGATGATGAGTCCGGGCAAAGGATTATGGG
Source organism: Gobio gobio (assembly GCF_949357685.1). NCBI lineage: Eukaryota > Metazoa > Chordata > Actinopteri > Cypriniformes > Gobionidae > Gobio > Gobio gobio. The sequence continues at coordinate 3,330,509 of NC_137097.1, forward strand.
TAATGTAGTTTATGATGAAGTGACAAGTCCGGGGTGGAGTGACAGTCTGAAGTGGAGTGCCCTCAGGTGGTTCTCATGGGCACTCACACTGGTGAATTGTGACATAGCCCCCCTCCTAAGGAGCGGCTTCCAGACGCTCCTAAAATTGTCAAGGAGGGAGGTGGAGCGGAGGCGGACCCAGGGGTGGGATGGAGGGTACAGGCCCGTGTAACGGAAAAGGGCCTGGAGACTCAGGCACAGCAAAACGCCAGGAAGGAGCAGGCTGGACTAATGTCCAGGGTGGCGCAGGCAGCCAGGGCGGAGCAGACGACCACCACAGCAGCGCAGACGAGGTTGAAGACCCCCACGGCAGAGCAGAAGACCACCACAGCAGCACAGACGAGGTTGAAGACCCCCACGGCAGAGCAGACTTGACAGGGCTCTTGACAGGAGGAGGCGGAGTCCTCTCTGGACTCGGGACACGGGCCGGAGCCCTCTCTGGACTCGGGACACGGGCCGGAGCCCTCTCTGGACTCGGGACACGGGCCGGAGCCCTCTCTGGACTCGGGACACGGGCCGGAGCCCTCTCTGGACTCGGGACACGGGCCGGAGCCCTCTCTGGACTCGGGACACGGGCCGGAGCCCTCTCTAGACTCGGGACACGGGCCGGAGCCCTCTCTAGACTCGGGACACGGGCCGGAGCCCTCTCTAGACTCGGGACACGGGCCGGAGCCATCTCTGGACTCGGGACACGGGCCGGAACCATCTCTGGACTCGGGACACGGGCCGGAGCCATCTCTGGACTCGGGACACGGGCCGGAGCAATCTCTGGACTCGGGACACGGGCCGGAGCAATCTCTGGACGTTGGTCAGTGGCGGGAGCCATCTCTGGACGTTGGTCAGTGGCGGGAGCCATCTCTGGACGCTGGTCAGTGGCGGGAGCCCTCTCTGGACGCAGGTCTGTGGCCGGAGCCATCTCTGGACGCTGGTCAGTGGCCGGAGCCATCTCTGGACGCTGGTCAGTGGCCGGAGCCATCTCTGGACGCTGGTCAGTGGCCGGAGCCATCTCTGGACGCTGGTCAGTGGCCGGAGCCATCTTTGGACGCTGGTCAGTGGCCGGAGCCATCTCTGGACGCTGGTCAGTGGCCGGAGCCATCTCTGGACGCTGGTCAGTGGCCGGAGCCATCTCTGGACGCTGGTCAGTGGCCGGAGCCATCTCTGGACGCTGGTCAGTGGCCGGAGCCATCTCTGGACGCTGGTCAGTGGCCGGAGCCATCTCTGGACGCTGGTCAGTGGCCGGAGCCATCTCTGGACGCTGGTCAGTGGCCGGAGCCATCTCTGGACGCTGGTCAGTGGCCAGAGCCATCTCTGGACGCTGGTCAGTGGCCGGAGCCGCCATCTCTGGACGCTGGTCTGTGATGGAATGAGACTCTGGACTGGTGGGGACTGCGGGAGTGCAGTGATCCTCATCTGAAACTCCCACAATGAATGCAGAACCGCTCACCTGAAGGGCATAATCTAGGAACTCACTCAAGGACCCTCGAGGACCATCACGGATCAGTTTGGTTTGTATGTGTTGGTTGAGTCCATAGCAAAAAAAGTCAATCAACATAAAGTCCGGGAGGTTGGTGGTGTTTGAGATGTTCAGAAAGTCTCTGATGTGGTCCTCGAGTGAGTGAGTCCCTTGGCGTAGTCGAACAAGGGTGACTGCTGCTGGATCCATTGTTGGCGAAGTCTTCTGTAACGTACTGCTCTGAGTCAGAAGGTTGAGGATCCAAACGCAGCTTTATTGAAGGGGTAATCCACAATTGTAGTCAAAAACAAGCAAAAGGTCATACACAGGCAAGCAGTCCAAACAGGTAAACAAGGCAGGAGAGACAGGCAAAAGGGTAATCCGGGAGACAGGCAAGAAATCCAAAAACCGACAGACATGAAACCAGGGAAAACGCTCAGAAATGCCGTTAACAACAAACAAGACGTCTCAGTTAAAGACAGTGTGAACATGGTTTATATAGGCTGGGGTAATGAGGTGATTAGACCCAGGTGCAAACAATGAGTGATGATGAGTCCGGGCAAAGGATTATGGGTAATGTAGTTTATGATGAAGTGACAAGTCCGGGGTGGAGTGACAGTCTGAAGTGGAGTGCCCTCAGGTGGTTCTCATGGGCACTCACACTGGTGAATTGTGACAGGCAGATGCAGAGGTCACAGGGGCAAGAGGAGCCGAAGAGGTACCAGAGGAGGAGGCGGCAGCTGACACTTCCTTTATAATATAAATATATATATACATACATGATTGCACGTTACTCATGAAGGAAGTTAAGTATCATTGTGAAGAAAATCACTTAATTTAAGAGTTTCTCACAGCTCTAGCAGCTGCCGATGGTATCAAAGAGGAGGTTGTGGACACAGGAGAGGGAGGAAGAGACAGAGTAGAGACAGTCTGAATGTACATCCTGGGACTGTGGGCAGGCAATGATGTTTTCCTTGTCATGGCACTTGTGACAGTGCTAGACATGGTAGAAGAGCAACTGATGGGCTGAGAGAATATGAGCACAGTTTACAACATAATATAGAATATTAGTCTGTCCTTATTAGGAATTACAGTAATGACAACATAATTTCCACATAATTTTATGGAATGAAAATAACAGTAGCCTAACAAGAATACCCTGGCATTACAAGAATAAGAGTGCATATTATACGATTGATTATATGATTGTAAAAGCAAATTCAAACTGTCATTCTCTTTACATTACCTTAGTTGCATGCTTCCTGCCCAAATGTAAGTTTGGCTTTAAAGCGGCACCCTGAGACCCACCGAACCGTGGCTTTATAAACTGAAAAAAAAAATAATAATCTTAAGTGGAGCCTTGTAAATTAAAATGCATATTTTTGAATACGCTAAAATTTAAATATCAGTATCAGTAAATCCTCATTACTGATGCCATAGTCAAAGCTGGCTTGCGGGGTGTGAGTTTAGGTGTTGCTGTCTGCCCCAGTGTAGCTGTCTGCTCTGGTGTCTGCCCCGGTGTAGCTGTCTGTCCCAGTGTAGCTGTCTGCCCTGGTGTTGCTGTCTGCCCCAGTGTAGCTGTCTGCCCTGGTGTTGCTATCTGCCCCAGTGTAGCTGTCTGCACTGGTTTTGCTGTCTGCCCTGGTTTTGCTGTCTGTCCCAATGTCTGCCCCGGTGTTGCTGTCTGTCCCAGTGTCTGCCCCGGTGTTGCTGTCTGTCCCAGTGTCTGCCCCGGTGTCGTGGCAGATGATGTTGCAACAAGTGATGCAGACAAGGGACCGGGTGTCATTGAAGAGGACACTGGCCTGGAAGGCTACAGGTTAAGAGAAACGAAAATTTAATTTAATAATAGAGACTACAACACCAATTCATAATTTTAGGAAAATATTTTTGATACCGTTGTTGTATGGAATCCACAACTACATGTCTGTGTCCCTCCAAACAAAGACATTTGTCCCCTCAATTGCACTGGACATTTTTGAATCTGTAATATGTTTGACAGTGAATCATAAGAAAGTGCCTCCTTTCAATATGACATAGCTTTATGTTTTATGATTGTGCACATATCACTTTATCTAAATTTACCTTAAGATACAGGTCATGCCACTTTCTCTGGCGGGTTGCCGGCCTGTTTCCTGCCTCAGAAGGCCAGACCCCTACAGCAGCAAACCTTCGTAGGCGTGACATCCACTCCTCGTCGCCCATAGCCCTGTGCTTTTTGAGTTTGGAAGCCATCTTCCATCACTAGACTAAATACATTTGTAACTATTACATTTAAATTTACATGGTATAATCCTATCAACGTGGGTATTTTTAACTCACTATTATAAAACTCCTGTATATAGACACATCTCCCCTCAGTGTATAATATATCAATACATAGTAGTAGGACATATAGAAGTTATTTAGTACATATCATATTAAGTTTATTATCAGTTGGTAAACACAAAGTCTCATGTTATAACAGATGCAACACCAGAATACAACACAAAACTCATTCATTTTGGGTGTTAAAAGTGAACACAATATCAGGTGTTTTCTCCAACGTTATACCAATTATAACAATGTAAACTTGTTATTCGTTTCTCTCTGTCGAAAATCCATTTCAGCTAACCCTCTGGCACATCTATAAGTTGGCAGACTGTGCCCCCCCTTCTGCAAGGTCCCTGTCTGCATGTACAGAAGAACACCAGGAGGGTCCTGGAGGCAACAGAGGTGTTTTTTCTGCGCCTTCCAGATTTCTTCCATCCGTGCCGAGTTGATCAGAGGCACACCAAGAGTGTTGCACCCCTTCTCTCCTTCATAGGCCTGCAGAAGCTGGGAAATGAGTGCCTCCATCTCGCTGCTACTCCGTGTCGTATGCTTACAGTGCAGCGCCATTTCTGCCCGTGTGATGTGCCGCATCACATCTGCGTCTGACAGGTGGATGTGCTTTGCCTCCAGCTCTGCACGCTTGGCCTCCTTCAGTGCATGCACATCCTGCTCGTCCCAGAGAAAAATGCACTGGCTCAGCTGGTTCATAAAGCCAGCATAGAGGGAGTGTGAGTCAGTGGTGCACCCCACAGCAATCCTACGCATGAAGTGCCATATGTCAAGCGAATCTGCATACTGCCCCATTGCCGGAACATGCTGTGCAGATGTGTGGACCTACAACAGTCTCGGTCAACATACAGCACCTCAGGAGGCGGCACTCCAGCATCCTCGTAGCGGCTGATGAGGTCACCAATCATCTTTCCCAGACCGTAGCCCTCACTGGCCGTCAGCACCGACATGACGATCTGGCCGTGCTCGTTCCAGATGTTGGTGGCCCAGGATGCTGTTGCACGGCTCTCAGCTTTTTTACACTTTTTTTTGTCGAGTCCATCTTAAGAACTCGACCAAACTGAGATGTAATGGAGGCCTTTATCTCCTCCAGCCTGCTCAGCACATCCTGGTAGTATACCTGCATCAGCCAGCGATGCTTTGGCACTGTGAACATCACTGGTAGATCCCCGAAGTCAACAGGAGCCACCAGCCCCGAAGCCTGCATAAGCCCCCTGCAGTCTGTGAGAAACTGGAGCTGCTTGTGTAACCAGACCTCAGAGTGCTGCTCCTCCAGTTGCTTTTGGACCTGGCTGCTGCTGTTCCCCAGGCCCCTCTGGCGCATCTGCCGCACCACCTGCATGTCGCAGCCCAGCTTGGAGGTGAGCAGACATGGGAACTGCACCCGGTGGCCGATGTCCAGCTGGCTGACGATGTTGTGGCTCCAGCTGATCACCTTCCTTTTGCACCCCTTACAGGCAAGGTATTCGGCTGCCATGAAGTAATGGCTGGCAACACCTACCATCCGCCTTATTTTCTGGTGCAGTCCGGCAGAGGTGAGTTCATGTCTGCCACAGTCTTCATGTGGACAGATCAGACGCACACGCCAGAGTTTCCTTGGCATCCAGAGGACCAAGGGATGTCCAAAATACTGTTCCATCGCTGGAATGCCAGTGGGAGCAAGTGAGGGCTGTGGGGGGTACCACCACATCTTGTCCACCCTGGCAAAATCCAGCTCTGGCAGTCCAGTCCGGGACCACTTAAATAATGCCTTGGATATCCTCTGCTGGTCCAAGATTGGCAAGACGGTTATCCAGCCAGCAGGGAGGCAAACTTTGCTCTCTATTAAACAGAACAATAATAAAATACTGTATATTAGGCACTTGTTTTGTGTATGATATGTGTAGGCATGTGCCGGTATCAAATTTTCGTGTTGCGATTAATTGCTGTAGCTTTTATCACAGTATACGATATTATCACGGAATTGAAATAAATTGCAAAAAAAGTGTTGTCATACTATAACAGGTTTAATAACTTTTTTAAAACAAAAAAAACGAACATTTAAATACAATAAAGCAATACACAAAAATGTATAAAGTAAACATTTTCAACGCGTTCCTTTTGACTTGTTCATTTTAAACGGTTGATGTGTAAAGTATTTTTAAAATGCATTCTAAAAATCAGAATAATTTGTAATAAATAATTATTCACGGTATTTTGTAGTGCCCACAATAACAATATTGTGCATGTTCATTTTTGTGATATATCGTATTACCGTATACCAGCACATGTCTAGATATGTGTGAGCATGATCTTTGTGAGTATATTACGTGTTGCTATGGCCTCCCCGGCATGCTCTGCTGCCACTACAAGGTCCAGGTCATCCATCTCACAGCTCACCTGCAGCTCCTCCTGCACCTGCTGCACAGCTGGAACAGCTAAACAGGAAAATAATTAATGTTAAGAAATAAATCATCTGTCATTACGCGTATTTAGAAAATATGTCCATTGTACACCTTATATTACATTATACACTTACAAGGCTGAAACCTGGGTGATGAGACAAGTCTTTTCACAGACTTGTCGAGTGTCCCTTGACACATGGTCTTTCCCAACAACAAGGACCGCAGTGAGGACACTGGCATGTTGGGAGAACGTTGTGTCCTGGTGGCAGAGGGTGGGACCCTGGTGGCAGAAGCTAGGGCACTGGTGGCTGAGGCTGTGACACTGGTGGCAGAAGCTAGGGCACTGGTGGCCGAGGCTGTGACACTGGTGACGGAGGGTGGGACCCTAGTGGCGGAGGGTGGGACCCTGGTGGCGGAGGGTGGAGTTTGAAGGAGATAGCCTCCCGGCCCTCAGGAACATCTCCTTGTACTCCCAAAAAGCCTCCTTGTTGGCCCTGTTGCTCATGGAGTCTTTCACCTCATTGCTCTCCCGGATCATCGATGCCACGAGGTATCCTCCGTACCCCAGAGCATTCTCCACCACTCCCCTAAAGGTTTTGCCTTCTGAAGAGGCCAAACTGTAACTGGTGCAGACCTAGCACAGACAATCTATCTTCAGGATCAATGCCCATTGAAGATGCTGCTTTTCTGGCAGCCGCCAACACGTCATCAGGGGGAAGAGGACGAGACCACTGTCTGTCCTTGCTCTCCTTCTTCACTCTCATGGCGTCATGTGAATCATTTAAAATGATGCTGCCATCAGCTCTCTTGCGAAAGTGTGGTTCCATCTCTGTCAGTGAATAAAAAAGACAAATGTTTAAGTAAACTGACTTTATAAAAGAACAAGAACACTGATTAAGGTAGGCATGAGAGACTACATTAAGGAATGAGAGACTACATTAAATATATTTAGCATGTTCCCATTTGCTCAAATAGCAAATGAAAAACTCCACAACAGTGTTTTCACAACTTTCCAAAAAAAGGAAAAAAAATTGAGAGATTGATAACGGCAGTCAGAAGAGAGAAAGATGTCAATTTTACCGTTGCTCCCACAGCCGCTGCATTAGACCCTCACAGCAGTGTTAACTAGTTTCATGTAATTTGATGCAAAGGTACTATAATACAAAGTCTAGTGTTATAAATATCCATACATACATACATGTAATAGGTTTAACGTGAGTGGTCCTGTTGGATTGGGTGGGTTATGCTCATTGATTGCCCTATCACTGTGCAGTGGACCGGTATAAATTTGGCCGTCAGGTTGTATGGCATCACGAGTCACGCCCCCTTTGCTCTGCGTCATTTCTAGTCGTCGGTCAGGTATGTTTGGTGATGTTGGCTAACTGTTAGTAGTGCGCTGCTTCATATTAGTATTATCTTTGTTTAGAGCTGTAGCTTGGGACAAACCTTGCGGCTGGTGCTTGGTTGACGTGGTTTCTTGTGCAGGTAAGTGAAACCGCTGTATGCATTTGTTTAGTGCGAGAGTGGCATTTGTAAGGGGTGCGTCTGTTTATTTATAGTTTCAATACATGCGGTTTCCTGACGCTACAGACTTGTTGTCTCCCGTTGTGTGCTGTATTACATCGAAGTGAGCTCACGGATGCACGCATACGGTATGTGGTTTTAAAGTTTGTTAGTGTTTATTTATAAAAGAGTGTTTTATGTTATTGTTAATTGTATTATAGACTGCGCTGCTGCGTATCAGCGGTTCCTTGCACTTAATGGTAACGTGTGCTAGACATTTGATTCTAGCGATTTTATAGCGGTGCGTGTTGAAAGTGACAATAAGCTGGCACTTGGGTTGGGTTGTCTGATCTGTTTTTATATTTTAAATTCACAGGTAGACTTGCGCCTAAGGGCCATTAAATCTCGTGCTGTCGGGGCTTTGTGGGAATTATCATCCAAGGGCGCTGTTGCTTTGCCTGTCATTTTATACATTTGTTGTGTTTTTCTTTGGTTTTGTTTTCTTCTGTTGTTGTATGTTGGTTGTAAAATATTTGTTCTTATTTCTTTTGTTTAATGTTTTTGGTTAATTTATTTTTGTTGGTATAACTTTCTTATAATTCTTTATTGTATATTAAGTTATTTTGTGTATAAAAGAGGGATTTAATATCCTTCTCTTTTCTTTTTGTTTTGTTTCGTTATATTGTGATGTATTTATGGGTGAAAGGCATGGTTTAGGGTTGAAAGTACCTTCACATCGCGTGCATTGTGCTAGACGCAGTTTGTTCGTGAACCTACCAGTGATTTTTGTGAATATCCTCAAGTGTAACACCATCTCTTTGTTACAGGAGCTGAGTGCCGAAGGTGGCGGATTTTGGTGGTGGTGTTGCGTCACAAGTGCTGTACTGAGTGCCGTGCTGTGTGTAGTGATGTGAGTGTTTCCACACAGGTGTATCTAAAGTGTGCTGTGCTGTGGAGGCCTATTGGTGCCCGTACTCCCGCCTGTTGTGCCTCGGCTCCTGTACTTAATCCTATAGAGGTGTCTGAGAATACAGGTCACCCATATTACACTTTATTGAGTTTATTCATTTCTTTTCTATTGTTTCAGATATTACATTTCTTTAATAAAATGTCCATAATTCTTACCCACGTCTTCTGCCCATTTCTTGCACACGAACCTGTGTTGCCCAAGGGCAAGTCCTTATCTCTGGCAAAGTGCCAGAGTGGCGTAGTCGCTTCATCATTTATTCCACCAGTCCTCTGTGTAATGCCACATTCTGGCGTAGTCGGCAGGGTTGTGCTTCTTTAGGTGAAGACGTGGGTATTTCGTTTTTTTGTGTTAAAGTGAATTGTGATTGTTATTGTTTTTCTGTGTTGTGTGTTTATAGTGTTTTCTTAGGCAAAGCGACAGCGTCTGTTGGATTGTGGTGAGCAGCTTCCTCTATTTTTGGTGACTCCTTTGTGGTAAGTCGTGATTTAAACATGGAGGAAGAACTTAGGGAACTTAGGGAACTGGTAGTCCAGTTGAAGGCAGACAATGAGCGGTTGCGCCAAGAAAGTGCTCTCGCATTGCCTGGCTCCGGTGCATCATCTTCTCATGCGCCTGATCCAGAGCCGGTTGTGCCCCCTCCAGTCGTTTCAGGTGCCAATCCGTCTGAAAGATTTCAGTTTGTACCCCGTGACCGGAAGTGTCCCCGGTTCAATGGTAGGTCTGGTATTGGCATCAACGACTGGATTGAGGAGGCACAGGCTTGTATTCGGGCTCGTCATTTGTCGGTTGGCGAGCAGGCATTCTTTCTATTTGACCATTTAGAGGGGGAGGCTCGAGACGAGATTCGCTATCGCTCTGATGTTGAACGAGGGGATCCGGAAAGGATTTTTTCCGCTCTACGCGAGGTTTTTGGCTGCTCACAGTCCCACGTAGCACTGCAGGAAGCATTCTTTTCCAGACGACAGTTGGAGGGGGAGAGTCGTTTGGAATTTTCCCTCGCTCTAATGGGTCTAATGGAAAAAGTAAAGCAACGGTTTCCTGCGGCTGTTTTAAATGCTCCGATACTGCTGCGTGACCAGTTTGTCGAACATGTTGTCGATAGTGCCCTCCGGCGTGAACTTAAACAGTTAGTCCGCCGTCAACCAAGTGCCACGCTATTGGAAGTACGTGGTGAGGCGATCCGGTGGGAACGAGGGTTTGCCGGGGGGTGCGAGGGCCCGTAGCCAGTCTGTCCCGTTTTCCTATGGGATCCAATATGGTGTGCAGGGGGGGCAGCGTTCTGTTACAAATGAGTCCTCGTCGTCCGAATTGAGCGAACTACGAGAAATGTTAAAAATACAACAAAATCAGTTGAATCAGCTGACTCAAAGCTTTGCCTAATTTCAAGGCGCACGTTCACGCAGTCATTCCCCGCGCAATGGACCGGTGATTTGTAGGCGGTGCCATCAACCTGGCCACTTTGCCAGGGAGTGTAATTTATCACTGCCTGGCACAGTGGCTTCCGGTTCTTTGTCTTCTGATCCCTCACGTTCTGACCTTACCACGTCGTTAGTAGCAAGGGAGCAACGTCATCCAAGCCAGCCGTCGGGAAACTAGTTCCCGCCGGGCTGTTGAGCCACAGCTCGGCTGGGGTAATTAGGGGCTCGATGTCTCATTTAATGTCTGGCTGCCCACAATTGTTGGTTAAGATTGGGGGAGTAGGGGTGCCTTGTTTGATTGACACCGGTTCCATGGTGTCTACCATAACCGAGAGCTGTTTTTTAAGTCATTTTGAACCTTGGGGTCAGGAGCGTCTAAAACTTTGCCAATGGCTCCAACTACGTGCGGCTAATGGACTCTCTATTCCGTATCTTGGTTATATGGAATTAGATGTGGAGTTGTGTGGTAAAATAGTGCAAGAGTGTGGGATTTTGGTAGTAAAGGGTCCCCCTGGTGACACGTGCGCTCAGGTCCCAGGAATACTGGGAATGAACGTGTTGAGCCGGTGTTACCGGGAACTGTTTGGTCAATATGGCCAAGCTCTGTTTGATTCTCCACCGGTAGTAGAGGTTCCTGATTTTGTGATGCAGGCTTTGCAGCAGTGCCACAAAGGTATATGTCAGCCAGTGCATGGACAGATAGGGAGAGTGAAGGTGCGAGGGCGTCATCAGTGTCGTATTCCAGGCGGCACCATGAAGATTGTAGCTGCCACCTGTTCTGAATAGTACTCTCAGGGTACAGTGTTGTTTGAGCCGCTGGAGTCTGGACTCCCGGCTGGCCTTCTGGCCTCTCCGGCACTGGTGCCATCAGTTCGAGGTACAGTTTATATTCCAGTTGTAAATGTAGGATTGTTGGATGTGTTACTCTATCCAAATACATTGCTGGGCTCCCTACATGGGGTGTATGTTGTAAGTTTGCCTTCAGGGGTCACTGAAGTGAAGGAGACAGTTGCAATGGTAGGTGCCCAAGAATCTGTGTTAGAGCCTTCACTGCAGCAGCGGATTGACTCTTTTGATTTATCAGCCCTGGAGATTGAGGAGCAGGATAGGGTTAGGACCCTGTTGCAGAGATACCAGTCTGTGTTCTCAGCCCATGAGAGTGACTTGGGCTGTACTAACTTGATTTCTCATGACATTCCTCTTACAGATGACGTTCCAGTTCGGCAGAGGTATAGACGCTTGCCACCCTCAGAATATGATGTGGTAAAAACGCACATTAACCAGCTGCTTGAGGCCCAGGTGATCAGAGAAAGCTGTAGCCCGTATGCGTCTCCTATTGTCCTTGTGAAAAAGAAAGACGGTAGTCTACGCATGTGCGTGGACTACCGCCAGTTGAATTCAAAAACCAGGAAGGACGCGTTCCCGCTGCCTCGCATCGAGGAAACGTTAGATGCATTGACCGGGGCCCGCTGGTTTTCCACTTTGGATTTAGCCAGCGGGTACAACCAAGTTCCAGATAAGCCCAAAACTGCCTTCTGTACTCCATTCGGGTTATTTGAGTGGAACAGGATGCCGTTTGGGCTTTGTAATGCTCCCAGCACTTTCCAGCGTTTGATGGAGAGATTGTTTGGGGACCAACGGCATCAGTCCTTGCTTTTGTACTTGGACGACATTGTGGTTTTTTCCTCCTCCGTGACTCAACATCTGGAACAGTTGGAGGTGGTCTTGGGTCGATTGAAGCGGGAAGGTCTTAAAGCTAAACTCGAGAAGTGTGTGTTTTTCCAAGAACGGGTAAAGTATTTGGGTCATGTGGTGTCCTCCCAGGGGGTTGCCACTGATCCAAGTAAAGTGGAGGTAGTGGCCAGTTGGGCCTGTCCGGCAAACGTTACGGAGCTCCGTTCGTTTTTAGGGTTTGCCAGCTATTATCGCCGCTTTGTAGAGGGGTTTGCCAAGTTGGCGGCCCCCTTGCACAAGCTGGTGGCAGAGTTTGCTGGGGGCAACCATAAAAGGGTAACTGGTCAAGGGTTTGCCGGCGCTTGGACCGAGCAATGTCAGAAAAGTTTTGACATCTTGCGAGAGAAGCTTACAACTTCCCCTATTCTGGCATATGCCGACTTTTCTTTACCCTTCATTCTTGAGATAGACGCAAGTTTTCGAGGGTTGGGTGCTGTCCTGTCTCAGGAGCAAGAGGGAAAAGTTCGACCTATTGCTTTCGCCAGTCGTAGCCTGCGACCCACCGAGCGAAATTCTGCAAACTATAGCTCAATGAAATTGGAGTTTTTAGCACTCAAATGGGCGATGACCGAAAAGTTCAGAGAGTATCTGTTGGGGCAGAAATGCATCGTTTTTACAGATAATAACCCCTTGAGCCATTTGACATCAGCTAAGCTGGGGGCCACAGAACAGCGTTGGGCTGCCCAGCTTGCTGTCTTTGATTTCGAAATTCGGTATAGGCCCGGTAAGAGTAATAGTAATGCCGATGCCTTTTCAAGGCAACCTCCAACAGATAGTGGGGAAATGGGACAGTTGGTACCAGTTACTGTGATTCCTGCATCGATACAACAAGCTGCAGGAATGGAGCCTACATATCAGGCAACTCGAGCTGCCCTTAAAGTTTTCCCCAGCCATTCTGCTGCTGATCTTAGGGCACTGCAGGAGGCTGATCCAGATATTGGAAGTGTGGTGTGTTTTTGGCGCTGTAAACACTTTCCGGGTCCAGACGAACGGAAGCTACTGTCCAAGAGTAGTTTGATTTTGCTCCGCCAGTGGGATCGACATAAAAAAAAAGAAATATATATATATATATATATATATATATATATATATATATATATATATATATATATGCAGATGACTCGTCATCACAGTCTGTGAAAAGGGTAAATTCATTCAAAATACCCATTCTTAATATGTGTAAAAAATTTTGAAATATGTTGAAAAATGTCTTAATATGCCAAAACAAAAAAAAGATTAAGACACCAGTGGACTGTCGTTTTAGTGCACGTTATTCAATATATGACTAAGGAACAAATATCGGACCACAAAAAAAGACACTAAAACTTTAACTGAGTTAATTGAGGGGGTTAATCAGCGATTATACCTGCTTCGGGCTGGTCGCCATATCTGTTGTCGGGGGATGCGGTTTGACCCAGTAGAGCAGGCCAGTAATAGGTACAATCAAAACCAGGAGTTAAAGTTCGTTTGGGTCTGTCGAGTGAGAGAGCGGTTGCTAAACTTACCCAAATTTCCAAAGGCAAAAGTCAGCCATGCAGCAAAGAGGTGGGGGGACCCAGCTTCCAATCAGAGCTTAAAAAAACGCTAATACATATAGGCGCATGCAAAATCGATTGACCCTATGCCTGAGAGCCTGGGGAACAATAGTCTGTTTGAGGAAGGGGAGAAGGAAAAGAAGGGGAAGAAGGAAAAAAGAAGAAAAAACGAAAGAAGAAAAGATCAAAAGAAAGGGAAAACGAGAGAGAATGATAATATAAGAGCCCTTGTGCGATTTTTGTTGTTGTTGTTTTGTGGTAAATAAATCATCTTATTTCCCTGAAAAGTACTTTCCCCTCCACAAGTCAGGCTGTAACACTGACACGAAGGACTACGGTTCGAATCCCACCTCGGACAGGACTAAAACTTTTATTTAAATGTTGCAAATAACTGCCTTATTTGTTACCCAAATTTCCTTCCAGGTACTTTGAGGATGCTGGTTAATAATGAAATGCAATGCATCTTATTTTCTATGTATGAGTACTATTTTTCCCATTTTATGTATATTTATTTAATTGTACAATGCTACTTTTTCATTCTTTTTTATTGTATTATTTGACCTTTGAATATAATAAATCTGTATTATCTCTTCTAACTTATTTTTTTAGTAGTTTTATGATGCTGGTTAATTCCAGCTTGGTTAACCTTTAAATACAATGTATGTTATTTTCCTATCATTAAAAAAATGTGTGTTAATTGTATATGTATATGTTTAAGTACTGTTTTTCCCATTTATTTATTTTAATTTTATTCTACAATGCTATTTTTCCATTATTTTGTATTGTATTATTTCATCTTTGTATTTTCTGACTTTATCTATCATTTTATTTTCTAAAGTATTTTGACAAATGCTTGAAAGGTGCTATAAAAATATAAAAAAAATAAAATGAACATCTGGGCAGTTGTAAATTAATACACTCTTGCTGTTATATAAATAAATACAGTTTTTTTTTTTTTTTTTTGAACAAAAACAAATCAGCCAGGTGTGGAACACATGCAAACAAACTAAATGTAATTATGAATAACGATTGTATGTTAAACTGGGAAAATAAATAGTACATCACAACAGCATGCACTTATAAAATGTATATATTAGGGGTGTCCCTGACTAATGATTTACACATTCGAATCAGAATTGTCGAATCTTTCTATAGTCGACCGATAGTTGAATCATCTATGTGTGTGTGAATGGGTTGGGACTGGGAGGGGCACGACAGTAAAAACTATTTTTATTTTCTTTTACACACAGCAACAACTTTTAATAGAGCGACCAAAACTGCCTGCCTGCCTGACAGATGAACTGACAATGGCTTTCTTATTTAGGTTTAAATAAAAGGTAACGTGGTGGATAAACATTCGTAAAAACGTTTTCTCATAACATTTTAAAGCCGCGATCGAAATACAGAACATCACACAAATATATAAACGAACATTTTGATAAATAAACCTAAACAAAATACCTACCTAGAGAGGAAAAGAACACACTGACTGCAGACAGGATTTGCATTTCACATTTTGCTAAATTAAATTAAATCGGCAAAATTGCTGTGCCAGCATGCTTTCAGTGCAGCGTAACATCGAGACAACGAAAAACAATAAAAATCATTAATTTACAGAATTAAATTAGAACAGAATATACATTACTAATAATAAAAAAATAGATAAAAACGAAATCAAGTCACAGGGAGCATAATAAATGTGTGCAAAATGCCAAAGTGCAGGGGAACATATGAAGACTTCAGATGCAAGCCTCTAAGTCTGTCTGACATCTTTCTTTAAAATAAGCATTTTTGACAGGTTTCTATGTATAGGTTTCTACCCAAGTACCGGTACTTCTGAATAGGCTGAGGCTGGGATTTAGTGGGTTTGAAGTGAAAGTATTTTATGAACGTATACTATATGCGGAGAGCATTCACTCAGTGCATCTTAAGCATCTGAACTCTTCATATATAAAAAAACACAAGCCACAGTTAAATTAAGTAACCCTGAGTGACCAATAAATAAAATTAAAATAAATAAATTATTAAAACAACGAAAGTTTAGCCAGAATTGTGAAATTTCTCTTTTTAACTGCAGCAACAACAATAAACGCTAAACTGGCAGTTTTTTAGGTAAACATGTTCACAGCAAATTAAAATTAGAAACGGCTGAAATGTTTGAAAACACTTGTACCCTACCCAATCGAAAAAAATCCATTCTTTCACTCTGCTTGTGTGCGTTTGAGTTTTTTCGAATTATGTGCGGGGAAAACCAACTTGTTAACGTTGGCCGGCTGCAGTGCGCTCTTAAACTGTGCTCTTAAAAAGTGGAAAGCCATGTTTGTTGTTGATGAGTGGTAGGACATGGGCTGTTGGCACAACTTGCATTTTACTTTTTTTGGATCATCTTTTACTATTTCAAAGTGCATCCACACTTTAGAGTTTCTTATTCCAGACATTAAGTAATCCCTGCCGCCAAGATGCGCCTCGTCTGTCACGGATCAGGGAAAGTGAAACTTAAATCTGTCACAGGGGTGGTTACATTTATTCACACACACACGTTAAAAATATTTATTGAACGCTTCTTTCTTTTCAGGTTTTTTTTTTTACAGCATTATCATAATTAAAGGCTGTATATAACTTAATATAACCGTACAAAACCAGTAGTTCTGTGTGAAATTAGACATTACGCACCCCCATATTGCCAAAATGGTATGATCCTTCATATCATTCAACATTCAAACATTCAAAAGTCAACTAAAAACTCATCTCTTCCATGAGCACTTAACCTCTTAAAAAAAAAAAAAAAAAAAATTCTTTCCTTTCCTCTTTCTCCTCCTCTTTCCCTCCCTACTCTAGCCTGTGCTACACTGAGAAATGTACACGGACTAAGTATTTCAGGCACTTGTTGCGCTCACTCGACTCTTCACGACCATTCGCTTATTGTACCCCCAAGTTGTAAGTCGCTTTGGATAAAAGCGTCTGCTAAATGCATAAATGTAAATGTAAATCCTCATTTCATAACACCCGCGAAGATTCGACTGTGAGATCGGTGGTCGAATCAGGCTTCGCATATCGATGCATCGATGACTCACACATAAATAACAAGGTAAACTTACCATTACATATAAAATAAAATATTTTCCCAACAGAGACCTGCAGCAGAGTAAACCAGCAGTGAAGAAAAAAAGATGAAGAAGGAGAAAAAAAAAAAACACCAAGATGTTGGAGACTAGTAAATTGCTCTATAATGCAAACATTAACCAAATAAATAAAAATAACGAGCTGAAAGAGAAATTAAGAACCTGGAGGTTTGTCATTTCCTGGTTTTTTTTCCCTATAGCCTCGTTCCTCCAGCACAGCCCTCCATTCACCATATGATTGCGTTTCAGACTCTTTGCAGTACCAGTTGCCAAAGTATTGAAGATGTGATGGTGGCTTTCTGTCTTTGTTGCATTTTTTGCAAAGAATAACATCTGTCTTCCTCACATATTTTCTTGAGACAGTTCCAGTGTGCTCCCTCTCCTGTTTTCTCTTTCGGTACTGCTGAGTGGAGTAAGGAATAGCTTGACTGGATGTCTGTGTCTGAGCTGATGGTGGCATAGCAGAAAGTAACGGGAGGCTGAAGAGCATCATCTGTGAGGTACCAGGCACTGGTGGAAAGCTGCACAGATGGTAAAATGAAAAGGAGAGAAACGGGTGGTGCTGGTGCAATGACAGGAAGTCAGCAGTGTTTGGTGGCAAAATAAAAAGGTGAGGCTCAGCCAAATTGCCTGAAAACAGAATTGGTCCTTTCTGCATAGCCACAGGAAGCTTCTCAGGTCCTGCCATGGGTGCGCCTGGGGCTTGGATTCCCTGCTTTAAAATGTCCTGTTCTTGTGACTTGCAACGCCTACTGAACCTGGGAAAACATAAAACAACCACTATTATTAAACCTTTACACAATAATACAAAAGATGGTGTAATCAACTACTATTTGCTCACGACTATGATGCAGCAGCATGACAGCTGAAATAACATAGCAATTGATCACACCCTCCTCTCCTATATTATTGCTTTTGTAAAATGGCTACTTCATTGAGATTAACATTGTATTTGCTGTTAGTTTGTATGTGTATTGGAAAAGCGGTTTATAGAGATGGAACGTTGTACCGATTATGGATTATTGCAGTCTGTTGAAGACCTTGTTGTGAGCAATAAATCTTATCTTTCATAATGGAGCAGAAAGCAGAAGTTGGACTCTTGTTGATTTGTTTCTAGACCCGTCAAAGCAGCTACGGTTACATTAAGTCAACCGCGTAAATTATTTGAACCCTCTGTGTAGCCCTCAGCTGCTTTGCTTTAAGTTTAGGCTTAGCGGTAACAATGCTAACTTACTCACCATTGTGTGACTGTTGCAGCGTTCACTTCTGGGAGCTGGATGGTGGTCTCGCTCATCACCTTAGCATTGGTGAGGATACACTCTCGGATGTGCTTGTAAGCACGTGCTACCATTGTGAAGCGGGACACCCTCACTACGTCACAGCGCACTGCGTTTGGGTAGAGAGCACAGAGCCTTGTGAAGATAGCCTCCACCACTCGGTTGCAGTCAGGCCACTGTGCAGGACTATGAGCCCCAACGAAACACCTGTAAATGACAGCAGAATACATATTAATGCAAGATTGTTTTCAATGCGTGATCCTTACTCTGGTTTTATTGTTTTATTTTCCCTTTTCTATTCTGTCTTTTTTGCTTTGTGTTGTCTAGATGTTATTTTGTTATATCTGTGCATAGTTATGTTGTCTTGTTTGTTTTCTAGGTCAATGTTGTAATATCATATCAATAAATTAGGTCTCTACTGGGTTACTGTGTTGTGACATTATTACAGCTTGTTAGTCAGCCTGTCTGAGGGTTTTTCACAATAAAGACTGCACATTATCCCGTTTATTACATGATTTGACACAAAAATATTGATCCAAAATGATTTTATTGATTAAGAAATTTTAAAGATTAAGAAGTCTTGCTTCTGCTAAATTAAATAGTCTGATGTCCAACTTACTTAGCAACATAAAGTCAGCATTAAACCCTAACCGTAACTAATAATTTAAGTTATAACTAGGCTAAGTTTGAACTAAGTAAGGCTGCAGGAAGATCAAGTCATCAAGATCGAGTCATCAAGGCATCAGGATTTACACATTTTATTAGAAATCCTTACTAAACATATTGCTGGTGGTGATATTTCTGCCAGTTTGTTATATATATATATTTAAAAAAATTATACAAAAAAATACAATGTGTTTGTTAAATTTAACATACCTTTTGGTGCTCTCCACACCTGGGGCCTCATTTATAAAACTTTGCGTAGGATTTGCGTCAGAATTGGCGTACGGATGAAACATAGGACGTGCGTACGCACAGAAATATTCGGATTTATAAAACCGTGCGCACGCACATCCTACGCAGTTTTCCCTTAATAAATCACAATCAATTCTAAATGTAGCGCAGCTTTTGCGGCTTCATGTCACGCCCATAGTTGCCCATAAATAGTCCGTGAAACGCCCACAAGTTAATATTCATAGGTTGCGAAATCATGGCAAACACAGAGAGGAAATTTAAAAAAAACGTAACTTCACTCAATGTGAGGTAGAAGTTATCGTTGGCGAGGTTGAAAAGAGAAGAAAAGTGTTGTTTGGAGGGCACAGTGTGGGCATTACTAATGCCAAAAAGACACTTGAGTGGCAAAAGGTTGCAGACGCCGTAAATGCTGTAGCCTCACAACCTTGGACAATCGCCGAAATAAAAAAGAAATGATCGGACATCAAAGTCGAGGCAAAAAAGCGTCTAGTGCTCCATCGCCAGAGTGTGTCCTCTTGCTGTCTGAAGATGCGTTCACTCCGAATCCTTCCATTCGCCACATCTTCTAGAGCACAAGATCAGCCATTGTGCGTCATTACGCATTGAGATGGGCATTTTATTTCCATCCATTTAATTGAATCTGACAAGCTACAGATGTCGGTTATAATCTACGTGGAAATGGGAAATAGTTCCGTGCAAATGTAATGTCTTGCAGCTTTCTGAATGGTTGAGACATAGTTCATACATTATTTTATCAAAAATAAAACTAAAGGCATATGCATGAATACCATGAACGTAGCTGATGAAGAAATTTTACTATGAAAACAACTTTCCCCAGTGGACAATTAATACATCTATCTATTTATCTATATATCTCCCTAATTATCTATCTATCTGTCTAATTGCATCTATCTGCTCCGCCAGACGGACACTTGACGAGAATATCAGTTTTGTACATTAGCTATTTCGTTGTTTACCATATTTATGAGGATGAATTGCAATGCATAACATGCCAATATTATTGCAGAACATATTTCACTTTTCTTTTTGCAAATATGTGTTAATTTGCATTTATGTTGTCATTTTCGTTTGATTTTGTTTGTTTTACACTGCAGATCGATCAAACGGGTGTTCGTGTAGGCTGTTCATTGTAAGACTTGCTTTGTGAAGTCTTAATGTTATTTATGAGAGGCATAGACATTTCTTTTACACAACGGTCTACAGTTTCACACACTTTCACGTGTTTCTTCCATCTGCCGACGGTGTCGCCATTTCTCATTTCACCCGTTTTTGTGCGTACGCCTGGGTCAGAGCTTGCGTGAAGGACCGCACATTTTCCCATCAAGTTTGCTTTTTATAAATACCAATTATTGCGTAGAGAGCGGCGTACGCCTTCTTTTGTGCGTACGCAACGTTTATAAATGAGGCCCCTGGTGCCACAATCTTAGTGGTCCTTAATCGTCCTTGTTTTAGGGTGCTTTTGTGACGTGGTGAGTAAACGCTCTTCTTCTTGTCATACTCCCCCAATGCCTGCCATAGGGTGATGATCTTGACGCACTCTTCTCCAGTCAAGGCCAGACGATGGTCTCTGAGGCTAACCAAAAACTCTGCCAAGTCCTGCACGGCTCCATACCCCTCAATATTATCAGGTCCAACAGAATCCTAAAATGAAAGATTATTTAGGAACTTTTGGTAATAGCAATGAATACAAATATTCACATGAAAGCACAGCCAACATAACCCAGATTTTGTTACATAACATAACACATATAAATGTACATTAAAAAAGAAACTGGGCCCTTACATCACGTGAAGTGTTCTCCTCAGATGTTGGTAGATCAGTTTCTGTGGATAATTGGTCCACTGGGACTACATGAAAAAGGTAAATATTTAGTTAACAGTTTTTTTAGTTTACAGTGCACACACACTGGTGCTAAATTGTAGACTCACCAATCAGGTTTAAGCACTTTAAAAAGACAACAGGTAAGCTCACCTGCCTTCAACAAAAAATGGAAGGCAACGTCGCAGTAAGAGGAAGAGTGAGGATGAGCCCATGAAGGAAGAGGGGTAGAGAGGGGAAAAGAGGAAGAGAGGGAAAGGGGTTAGAGAGGGGTAGAGAGGGTTAGAGAGGGGTAGAGTGTTAGAGAGGGGTAGAGGGTTAGAGAGGGGTAGAGGGTTAGAGAGGGGTAGAGAGGGGTAGAGGGTTAGAGAGGGGTAGAGAGGGTTAGAGAGGGGTAGAGGGTTAGAGAAGGGTAGAGAGGGGTAGAGAGAGTTAGAGAGGGTTAGAGAGGGGTAGAGGTTTAGAGAGGGGTAGAGAGGTTTAGAGAGGGTTAGAGAGGGGTAGAGGGTTAGAGAGGGGTAGAGGGTTAGAAAGGGGTAGAGAGGGGTAGAAGGTTAGAGAGGGGTAGAGGGTTAGAGAGGGGTAGAGGGTTAGAGAGGGGTAGAAGCTTAGAGAGGGGTAGAGGGTTAGAGAGGGGTAGAGAGGGGTAGAAGGTTAGAGAGGGTTAGAGAGGGATAGAGGGGTAGAGAGGGGTAGAGGGTTAGAGAGGGGTAGAGAGGGTTATCAATCACAGATTATATCATTAGAAAAGTAGATATTTTACACAGGTGTCTAAGATTGAGCACAGCAGTGTGTAAAATTGTGCTTAAGTAATCGTTAAAAAAAAATGTAAATGTGTATTTATGTCTTTCAATATGACAAATATACATTTCGAGTTAGTGTGATAAATACCGAAATCTCTATGAAGACTTTGCTAAAACTCACAGCTATGTGCTCCAGGAGAGAGTGTTGGCTTTGATTGAGTGTGCAGTGAGCTGGAAACAGGAGATGGCACTGGTGACGGAGGGACCACAGACAGTGATGACATGGGGTTGGAAACAGGAGATGGCACTGGTGAAGGAGGGACTACAGACAGTGACGACATGGGGTTGGAAACAGGAGATGGCACTGGTGATGGAGGGACCACAGACAGTGATGACATGGGGTTGGAAACAGGAGATGGCACTGGTGAAGGAGGGACCACAGACCATGACGACATGGGGTTGGAAACAGGAGATGGCACTGGTGATGGAGGGACCACAGACAGTGATGACATGGGGTTGGAAACAGGAGATGGCACTGGTGAAGGAGGGACCACAGACCATGACGACATGGGGTTGGAAACAGGAGATGGCACAGGGGGTGGAAGGACCACAGACAGTGTTGACATAGAGCTGTTTGCTGGAGGGGTTGGAGATGTTGCAGACACTGATGCTTGTGAAGAGGCAGCAGGTGTCCGTTCTGTGTCGAAGGTGGGGACAGTGATGTCCTGAATCTCCTCAATTTCAGCATAACCTTCATCGACCTCTGTACCAACCTCAGTGGTCTCTGACTCTTCAATGGCCAACTTGTAGTCCTGCAGAACTTTTTTTGTTTGCTGTTAAAGGTATTCTACTCCAATAAGCTCACCTTACTCCAATAAGCTCACCTTTAAAATATTAAAACATTGACAATTAGACAATATACCAGGATATTATAATTCAGGGGAAAAATTGTATGTGAAATTGTAACCAAAAACAACAAATAGTTATCTACCAGTGTACTTTCTTGGCCCAACATAAGGGATGATTTTCTTGCCCATAACCTCCTCGGCAAGAGTATTGACAGCATGACGCAGAAGATGATTGTAGGAATGTGGCTGCTGCTCATCAGTTGTTGCTGCCACAGCCCGGTCCTCATTCCACCTCGCAAGTCCATCCAAAAGATACGCCTGGAAGAAGGTGTCACTTGCCAGCGTACCTGTAAATTAAAAAAAGAAACAAAAAGTCCACACAAAGATTTCAGATAAATACACAAACAGCTGTTCCTACAATTCTCATAATTATTTAAAATATATAATTACATCAAATATTTTAATAATTCAGTTAAGTCACTTATTTACCTGGGATGAATCTGTTAAGGTGTAGGTGAAATGACTCAAGCGAAGTGGAACCTCTGGCACAGCGGTAGGTTGGCAGGCGGTGCCCTCCCTTCACTACAGTGCCAGTCTGCATGTAGAGCTGCACACCTACAGGATCCTGGATGCAGGCCACATGCTTCCGCTGGGACTTTAAGATCTCTCTAATCCGGCCTGAGTTTATTAGTGGGACTCCCAGAGTGTCACGACCAGCATCTCCATCAAACGCCTGAATATGGCTCTCAATCAGCGCCAGGGTCTCCTTGGTCCCACGAGTGGTTCTCCTGCAATGTAGGGCTAGCTCGCTACGGCTGATACAGCGCAGCACATCAGCCTCGGATGATGGTTTCCGGTCAGCTTCTAGCTCTGCTCGCTTCGCCTTCTTGAGTGCCGTCAGGTCATCCTGGTCCCACATGAAAATACAGTGGCTGAGGCGACTCATAAATGTGGCATACAGCTGGTGAGAGTTGGTGGTGCAACCCACAGCAAACCTCCGCATGAAGTGCCATATATCTAATCGGATGGTCATTTGGTCCCATTCTTCAAACATCCTCCTCAGAAGAGTGTTGCCAAAGCAGTCTTGGTCGACATACAGTATATCTGGAGGAGCCACCCCAGCCACTCTGTATCGCTTGATGAGGCTTTCAATCATTGGCCCGAGACCAAAACCTTCACTGGCTGTGAGCACGGACATGATCACCTGTCCATGCTCATTTCCAAAATTGGTTGCTCAGGTAGCGGTGCCATAGCTGCGTCCTGCTAGTTTTCTGGCCACTTTTTTAGTAGAATCCATTTTTAAGATCCGGCCATATTGTGATGTGATAGTGGCCTTGATTTCATCCAGCCTTTGCAGGACATCCTGGGCATACACCTGCATCAGCCACCGGTGCTTAGGGACAGAAGGCATTGAAAGAATGTCAAATGTGTACAAATGTCACAGGCAGGATCAGGTTTGACGTGACAGCACTGGCAATCCCCTTGCAATCTGTCAGATACTGGACTGTCTTTTCCAACCACACCTCAGCATGACGCTCCTGCAGCTTGCACTGGATCTGGCTGCTGCTGTTTCCCAGCCCTCGCTGACGCATCAAACTTACTACCTCGATGTCACATGCAAGTTTTGATGTAAGAATGCAAGAGAACTGCACCCTGTGGCCAATGTCGAGCTGGGAGACGATATCATGGCTCCAGCTGATGACCTTCCTCTTACTCTTCGGCAGGCCAGGTACTCAGATGCCACAAAGTACATCTTACCGAAGGCAAACACCTGCCTGATATTTTGATGCAAGCCATCTGAGGTTAGAAGGTCTTTCTGACAGTCTGGATGCGGACAGGTCAGCTTCACTTGCCACAGGTGTCATGGCATCCAGAGCAGCAGGGGATGGCCAAAGTAATTCTCTAAGGGAGGAGACTTACTGGTCTTAAGTGGCACCTGTGGAGGATACCACCAAAGTTTGTCCACCCTGCTAAAGATTAGCTCAGGACGCCCCTGTGCTGACCACCTGAACAGGGCCTTGGATATCCACCTCTGGTCCACTTCAGGCAGGTTGTTTATCCATCCAGCTGGAAGACAGACTCGTCGTACTGGAAAACCCCCCCCAGAAATGAACACATAAATAAACAAATGAAAATGCACATTGCTTTACATAACTTTATTATTCCTGGAAAATAAACTTTTTTTTTTTTTTAAATAAGTATATACATACATGCCACATGTGCCTCCTCACACTTAGTTGCCTCTGCCAGCAGTGTGCTGTCATCCATCTCAGTGGACACAGAGGGGTGGGTGAGGGTGGCTGAGGGCCCTGTGACTGCCTCAGTAGAGACAGTCGGGCGGATGAGGGTGGCTGAGGGCCGTGCACGTGCCTGGACCAAAGCTACAAAACAAAACACAGGACAAACAGATAAACATGACTACTGATCAACAAATAAATACTAACAAAACAAAAAAAGTGTTATGCAAATAAATGTTTGCTTACAAGGTGTGACTTTGAGGGGGGAAACCAGCCTTTCTACGTTCTTGGTCAGGCTTTTCTGATTAGGTAACTTCCCAACCAAGAGGGAGCGGAGAGAGGTGGTGGAAGTGTGGGTAGAGGCAGTGTGTTGGGTGGGGGGAGTGAGCTGGGTGGGGTCAGCATGCTGGGTGGGGGCAGCGTGCTGGGCGGTAGCAGAGTGCTCAGCATATTGCTCTTCCTTCATGGCAATGGCAATTCTGCCAGAAGGAAAAAGC
Source organism: Gobio gobio (assembly GCF_949357685.1). Classification (NCBI taxonomy): domain Eukaryota; kingdom Metazoa; phylum Chordata; class Actinopteri; order Cypriniformes; family Gobionidae; genus Gobio; species Gobio gobio. Next base: position 3,355,346 of record NC_137097.1, read on the forward strand.
TCAACATACTCCCTAAAACTTCCCTTGTTGTGGGCATGTTCTAGGGAGTCTTTGCTGCCTCCTGTGGGGTCCCTCTTTATAGCTGCCACCAGGTAAGCAGCATACCCCAGGGCATTTTCAGCCACCCACCTAAATGTTTGCCCACGAAATACAGCAAACTGGATTTCAAAGAAACCCAGCAGGTGTCTTCTATTTGCTAAATCTCCATGGAATAGACATAAGCTTCTCTTGGCCTTGTCCAGCACTGCCTCCGGGGACAGGGGTCTTGTATACGGCTTTTTTTTGTTGGCCTCCTTCACCTTTGCCGCTTTCACGGTATCGGTCAGATTCAGGCTGCCATCAGTCCGTCTCCTGAAGCGAGGTTCCATCTAAATTATAAAATAAAGATATAAAGACTATAGAGAAACAGACAAACGCATTTGGTAACACATTTATTAATGCAGCTGTGTATATTACATTACATTACTATATTTACTCATTATCACCTTATAATGTTGATTTTATATTATGCTTTGTCTGTGTATATTTTTCCCACAGGCTCAAAATGTTGGCCAACATATTAGAATCGTCAGAGGTTATTTTTTCAATAATATTATACCATTAAATACAACTTATGTCCCACTTGAGAAAAAGAGGAGTTTTAAAGTAAGTAATGGCTAGTGGATAATGGTGAAGCCTATTCTATGTAGGGTTGCAGAACTCCAGGAATTTTCAAGGCTGGAAACTTTCCATGGGAATTAACAGGAATATATGAGAATGAATGGCAATATAAAAAAATCTTAGTTAAAACGACCAGATTTAATTAACTTTCAGTTGAATTTCTACCTTACACGTTCCACAAACATATGCACATAACACACTACTGACTGCAGGGCTGTTGAGGCCATTCCTCCATAACATGGACTTTTGAGCAAAAATAAAGAAGAAAAAACTGTAATATTGTGAAATATTATTACAATTTAAAATAATGGTTTTCTATTTTAATATATTTTAAAATATAATTTATTTCTGTGATGCAAAGCTGGATTTTCATCCACCATTACTTCAGTCTCACATGATCCTTCAGGAATCATTCTAATACTTTGATTTTTTTCAGGGTTATTTGATGAATAATACATTTTAAAAAAGAACAGCATTTATTTAAAAAGATTTTAAACCGTTCAAAAGTCTGAGGTCAGTAATTATTTTTCTTGTTTTTGGAAAGAAATTAATAATATTCAGCAAGCAAGGATGTTAAATTGATAATAAAAAATAAAATAAAAATAGTAAAGAATTTATTGTTAGAAAAGATTTCTATTTTGAATAAACGCTGTCCTTTTTAACTTTTTATTCAACAATGAATCCTGAAGGCTCCAAAAAAAATATTAAGCAGCACAACTGTTTACAACATTGATAATAAATCATCATATTAGAATGATTTCTGAAGGAACATGTGACACTGAAATTAACAACACAAGCATAACAATTGCTACAGTAAATTATTTACAGAAAGTTATATTTACTATATTAGAAGTAATTAATTGGAAAATATATCAAAATGCAAAAAGTGTCCGCTCATGACCAAACAAAATATTAATATTTATGTTTGTATATGATACAGTTTATATAAATTTCTCTAGATGTCCAATGTGTTCTCATAAATTCCTGTAGATTCCCATAAATTCCTGTAAAATTTCCAACTTGGAATATTTCCAAAACTCCCCAGATTAAGTTTACTGGAAATCCTCCGCACCTTTGCAATCCTAATTCTGTGATCTCCTTTCAAAACAATTTCTTCATAAGTAACTGTTAAAGTTAAAGTAAAGGTCATGCATTAAAATTTTTACTTAGCTAAAACAAGCAAGTTTAGCATCAAATATACTTAATGTAACGTTACTAAAAGTAGAAGCATAATATACATTATGTATTTAGATTATAATTAGTGATGATTTACAAAAGACTGACTTACTTTGCAAATGTTGATAAGAAGTTAATCAATGAAACATTTATTATCTTCTCCAGCCGTAATCCGCAAATCTCTGTGTGATCTTGACGTTGATTGGTCAATTCCTGGTTGAGTCGTGGTAGCGATACGGGCGGTGGCCATAGCATATGAATCATGGTTGCAACCGGGAATGTGATTGGCTGTCATAACCAGGATGGTGGTTCGAGCCCACCCAGGGACGAAGAGTGTTTTTCGGAGCCATGTTTGACCGTAAGTCACGGTTTGGTGGGTCCCAGTTGGCTTCACTGAAGCCAAATTTAGTGGATCGGAGGAGCCCCAGCCCCTCTCCTCCACCATCTTCAAGGACCCCCAGCCCTTCTCCTCCCAGCCCCTCCCCTGCTCCATCCTCTGTGAGGACCACCACCCCGTCTCCATCCTTTGTGAGGACCCCCAGTCCATCTCCATCTTCTCTGAGAGCTCCCCCCAGTCCTGCTCAATCCTTTGTGAGGACCACCACCCCTTCTCCATCCTCTGTGAGGACCACCAGCCCATCTGCATCCTCTGTGAAGGCTCCCAGTCCTGCTCAATCCTTTGTGAGGACGACCACCCCTTCTCCATCCTCTGTGAGGACCCCCAGCCCATCTGCATCCTCTGTGAGGGCTCCCAGTCCTGCTCCATCCTCTGTGAGGGCTCCCAGTCCTGCTCCATCCTCTGTGAGGACCACCACCCCTTCTCCATCCTCTGTGAGGACCCCCAGCCCATCTGCATCCTCTGTGAGGGCTCCCAGTCCTGCTCCATCCTCTGTGAGGACCACCACCCCTTCTCCATCTTCTGTGAGGGCTCCCAGTCCTGCTCAATCCTCTGTGAGTATAGCACCACAAATGTTGGTACTATTTTCACAAGTAAGGCATACATTTTCAACTCTTAGTACAAAACTCTAAACTGATCACACTTGTTACACAGCTAGACATTCTTTCAAAACCTGACCTCATGCTTTCATTCTAGTTAAATTGAAGAGATGCAAATCAAAAGTTTGATAGTAAGAGCTTTATGAAAGTAAGTTACTGTGAATAAAACATTTATATAGATGAACCACTTGGCAGTGAAAATATAATACTTTGCGGTTTTGCGTATTGTACTAATACAATTGAAAATATGCTGAAATGCTTGAAAAAGTGCACTTTTTTTTGATTATCTGTTGTGATATTAGTACTAAGAGTTTTGAAAATTGACCAATTGCTTGTGAAAATTGCACCAAAGCACTATTGGACAGGCTGTGTTGTATATTAGTGGAGCCTTTATTTACCCAATAATAAAATTGTCTTCCAAACAGGAGGAGCCTGGAGGTTTCTTGGCAGCCCCTGCTGGTGCCTCAGCTTCATTCTGGTTGCCAGGTGAAATGAGCAAGACCATCCCTGTGCAGGACCAGAGGTGGATTGCCAACACCTTGTTTCACTCTGGCAAGCTGCGGACAGATTTGAAGCTGTGGTATGAGCCCCCGGTCCCAGCCCTCATTTACCACCAGACACCAACTCCTGACCGGTTCTTCACCCATCGGGTGATGGTGTGGATGCCCTACCACCTGTGGAAGGTGAGGGTGTCCTGCCCAGCTTGTGGCAAGAACCTGACGGGCTAATGTGTCCACAAGAGGGCTCGGATGGTCCTGGACATTGACAGATACTACCTGATGGTGACAGAGACACTCAGGTGCACTGTGTGTTCTCTAAACTATCTGTCAACAAGTCAGACTGTCCGGGACCAGCTTGACCTGCCTCACCAGAAATTGTTCCGGCTGATCCTGACCCGCAAGTGAGTAGAGCAGACTTTAACGACTAAACTGACCCTCCAATGAACAAGTAACTAATCACAGCAACAATTTCAGGTTTGCCTGTGACATCCGTGTCATTAGGCTACTTCGGGAACGGACGCTGGGCAACAGTCCAGCTCGATTGGTGAGGCAGCTGAAAGAGAACCATGGGGAATGGCTGAATCGGTTGGCACACTATCTTGGGGAGTGTGCTGACTTTGTGGATCGACCCAGCCTCTTTCCAGTGGCCTGCCAGGAGCCTCCAGATCCCATTGATATCCCCACCAGTCGTTGGCTGCTGTCCGTATACGGCAGGGACATCCTCTGCCGTATTGACCATATCAAGGCCAGCATCACATCGACCTTTGGCACCATCTTAAAGATGGATTCAACCAAAAAGGCAATAAATAATCTGACTCTGTGATAAACTTACATGTTTCTTAAATACTGTAAGATAGACATTCATGTTGTTATAAGTGATAACAGTACATAATAAATGTGTCAAATTCCAGATCACAAAGAAGCTGGCTGGTCATGGAAGGGGTACAGCACTCTGGGTGACCTCCATTGGCAACGAGGTCGGCCAGATACTGACCAGTGTCCTGTCGGTGGAGGAGGGGCCAGGACTGGACAGGATGGTGGCTGGTGTCATGGAGTGGTACCGCCAGGCTGCCGTTCCACCACCAGTGCTGCTGTATGTGGACTGTGGCTGCTGCGTGAATGAGGGGGCTAGCAAGCTGCAGACCAGGTTTGGGCAATGGCCAGACCTCCACATACGGCTGGACATCTGGCACTTCATGAGAAGGCTGGCCGTGGGCTGCACCACCGACGCCCATTCCCTCTACTCCACCTTCATGGGATGCCTGTCCGCCTGCATCTTTGAGTGGGATGCAGGGGACCTCAGCCTGTTGCGGCAGGCAAAAAGACAGCAGCTGATGCAGGAGGGTGTGCCAGCAACTACTGACCTCCTGGTGGACAGGAGCATCAGTAAAAAGGACCTCAGCCTTTTCTGCCGCAGGAGGACGCGCAGTGAGGAGGCCACCATACGCCTCATTGAGAGGCTGCTGCAGGAGCTGGGAGGGGCAAATGGGAGGGACCTTATGGGTGTGCCACTTCTGGATGAAGTGCGCATGGAGCACATCTGGCGTGTGCAGAAACGCCATGTCAGGTGCATCCAGGACTTGCCAGAAGTGCCACTCTACACTGAGGTAGGCACAGCCAAAAAAGCAGGGGTCACCCTGACCAGGTATCGCTGTGCCAGAGGGTCCACATCCCTGGAGTCTTTTCACTGTCACCTGAACAGGTTCATTCCAGGTTTGTGTCTCACATGTTTGATGTTTCAAATAATTTATATGCATTATTCAGATTGCAAGGCAAGACTTTCTTGGTATAAACGTTGTTGTTTTATTCTTCTAGGAACCAGTGCCAATGCACTGAATTTCCAGCTCTACCTCCTGAAAGGCTTGAACAGGTGGAATCAGGATCGGGGGACTGCGGCAGTGACCAGCAAACCAGCGTCCCTTCTCACCTACGCCGGGGATATGGCCCACTGCGTCAACACCAACAGCCTGAAGGTGTTTGGCCGGCCTTTTGTGCCAACTTTCAGGCCACCTGCCAAATACACTGGTATGTATTACCCTTATCTGTCTACATAATACTTTTGGTTTGTGGGTTTACAATGTTTAAGGTTAACTAAAGATTACTTTTATTATTCCCATTACCAAAGCCAATTGTCTGATTCTAGATGGAATATTTTGTATATAATTGGTCATGTATGTGTGTGTTTTTGTTCTTTTTTAAAGGAGAGCTGCTTGGTGTTGACTATCTCCTGAGTCAGACTGGACAGCCCCTGGTGGTGGACCCTGACTCAGAGGAGACGGAGAACATGCTGGAGGATGTTGATGAAGGAGTGGACGAAGAAGACGAGGGCTTCGGGGAAGACCAAACACATGAAATCACTGTGTCAAGTCTTACCGATGACCCAAGCTTCTCTGTCTCCTCCCGCTTTACGCCCTCCTCTGAGTCTCTCTCCTCCGCCCAGCCTGCTGCCTCCTCCACCCTGACTACTGCCTCCTCCACCCTGACTACTGCCTCCTCCACCCAGCCTGCTGCCTCCTCCACCCAGCCTGCTGCCTCCTCCACCCAGTCTGCTGCCTCCTCCACCCAGCCTGCTACCTCATCCACCCTGACTGCTGCCTCCTCCACCCTGACTGCTGCCTCCTCCACCTAGCTTGCTGCCTCCTCCACCCAGCCTGCTGCCTCCTCCACCCAGCCTGCTGCCTCCTCCACCCAGCCTGCTGCCTCCTCCACCCAGTCTGCTGCCTCCTCCACCCAGTCTGCTGCCTCCTCCACCCAGCCTGCTGCCTCCTCCACCCAGCCTGCTGCCCCCATGCTGCAGTCAGGTGCCACCGCATCTCCTGATGAGTCTGTGGTATGTATTTACCTTGTTAAACGTGCACTGACCGATAAATTGCTCATGACGCCTTAAAAAGTGAAGCCATTGTGATTATGTTAGGGTTAGGGTGTTATAATATTGTTTTCATTTATACAGTAAATATGTATCTCACTTCACTGTCCTCATATTGTTGCTCATATCTGTATTTTGTTCAGGCTGTGGATGACTGTGGTGTGCCAGGTCTGGACAGAGTCGACAGCCTGGT